>NW_028270147.1:88235551-88547475 GCF_037043375.1 Chiloscyllium plagiosum | reverse complement strand
GATTTGGACAATATCCAGGCTTGGGCTCACAACTGGCAAGTAGCATTCATGGTGCAAAAAATGCCAGGTAATGACCATCTCCAAGAAGAAACCATCTAACCACAGCTTCTTGATATTCAGCAGCATTACCATCACAGAATCTCTCACTACCAACATCCTTGGGGTTACCACTGACCAGAAGCTTAACTGGAATTGCCATATAAACCCAATGGCGACAAGAGTAGGTCAGCAACTAGGAATACTGTGGCGAGTAACTCACCTCCCAACTCTGCAAAGCCTGTCCATCATCTACAAGTCAAGAGCGTGATGGAAGACTCCCCCACAATCCTGCTTGGATACAGCTCCAACTACACAAGAACCCTGACACCATCCAGGACAAAGCAGCCCACTTGATTGGCGTCATATTCAGAAGCATCCATTCCCTCCACCACTGATGTTTAGTAGCAGCAGTGTGCACTGCCTACAAAATTCACTGCAGAAATTCGCAAAAGATCCTGAGACAGAATCTTCCAAAAACATGACTACCTCCATCTGGAAGCAGGAGGGCAGCCAATACATGGGAATGCCACCATCTGCAAGTTGCTCTTCAAGCCACTCACCATCCGGACTTGGAAATAAATCACTGTTCCTTCGCTGTCGTTGGGTCAAAACCCTGGAATTCCTTCCCTCGAGGCACTGTGAGTCAGCCCACAGCACGTGAACTGCAGCAGTTCAAGGTGGCAGCTTAGCACCACCTTCTCAAGGGCAACTAACGATGGGCAATAAATTCTGACCAGACCTGATATGGATGCCCATATGCCACAAATGAAAACAAAAATCTAAGTAATACGTAATAAACTTATTTGTTGTTCATCAAGATTGTGCCAATTTTCTACTGAGATGAAAACCAACATTAGTGGCAGTGACTCTACCCAAGTCTTTGATGATGGTTCCAGCAGAACCCAACATGTTACGATATTGATCATGAAATCTCTGCATCATTTACACTGTGCTGTAATGCAGCATTATTCTATAGGCTCTTGGTTCTCACTTCAACAAGGACAGCACAGTTTCACACTCCTCAATCATTTTACAGACTCCAAAGCGTGTCACGTCTCTCAATTTTCTTACTCTCTTCCAGCCCAGAAGTGTTTCAAATGCAGAACTACTCTCGTAGAATCCTTACAGTGCAGATGCAGGCAATTCAGTCCATTGAGTCCACGCCTACCCTCTGTAAAGTATCCCACCCAGACCCATCTCCTACCCTATTCCTGTAACCTTGCAGTTCCCATCACCAATCCGCCTAACCTGCACATCTTTGCATGGTATTTAATTACTCTAGAGCTGCTTGCCTTCAATATTATTTCAATTCAATTCAAAGCTGAATTTTCTTAGCACTGCATTTCACAAATATTGGCCTTTTCTACCTTCAAAAGACAGGTTTTAATGATACATAACCCAAATAGGTTATAAGGCACATAAATAGTTGTTTGTACTTTGCTCTGAACAGCAAGTTTACACCCTTAGTTCATGAGAAAATGTGAAATCGGAGATTTAATTTGCGTGATGCACTTTTGTTCCCATGTTTGAATCCAGCTCAGAAAGACATAGTGAAGTCTTACATTTCTGGCAAATAGAAGAATCTGACTGATAATAAGTTTGATCAGGCTCAGTACACTTTCTAGTGGATTTGAAATGACAGGATAAACGTATCCAGAATTCAGCATAAATGACTAAATTGCCAATTTACGCATAGGTGGGGGTTGCAGATTGACACATTCTACTGCTGCAGCAATCACTAGGAATTGGATAGCCTGTTTGAGGGAAGCAGTATACATGCACTATACAAATTACCTCACCAATTGACATTTGATGGCAAATACAGATTCAGAAATTCGGAAAATGAACACTTTTATCTCATTAATAAGGCTTGAGTATATGTCATTGCCAAAAGATTCTCCTAAGCATAATTGCATTTAAAACTCAAAGAAAATGCTTGTATTTGGTATTCTTTACGTTTGACTATTTCAACATAAGTCTTGATCAATTTCCTACTTCCATGCTAAAACCAAGGCCATAAAAATCTTTGTATTCTCTCGCCTAACAGAGTTTCAGTCCTTTATCACACTTTCACTTGCTGACTGACATTGATAGATCAAAAGCCAATGCCTGCATTTTCAAATTCTCAATCATGTTTGCCAACCCTTCCATGGTCCTGCCTTCCCTATCTCTGGAATCTTCTTTAGTCTCACAATGATACCAGCATCAGCACTCATCTTCAATTTTAATTGTTCCCTCCTTAGAATCGTAGTGCCAAAGAGTCATACAAAATGAAACAGACCCTTCAGTCCAACTAGTCCATGCTGACCATGTTCCCAAACTAAAGTAGTCCCACTTAACTGCCCTTGGCCCATATCCCTTCAAATTTTTCCTATTCAAGAACTTATGAAAAATGACTTTTAAACATTGTAACTGCACCCGCATCCACCACTTCCTCTGGCAGTTCATTCCACACACGAACCATCCCTTGTTAAAAAATAGTTGCCCCTGTCCTTTTTAAATCTTACTCCTCTCATCTTAAAAATCTGCCCCCTAGTTTTGAATTCCCCTACCCTATGGAAAAAAAACCCTTTGTCATTCACCTTATCTGTGCCCCTCATGATTTTGTAAACCTCAATAAAGTCACCCCTCAACCTCCTACACTCCATTGGGTCCACATCTACTCTTTGATGAGCGTCCCACCCATACCCACACCCACCGCCCTATCTTTGGAACCCTGCATTTCTCATGGCTAGCCTGCACATCCCTAGACACCATGAGCAATTTAACATGGCCAATCCACCTACCCTGCACATCTTTGGACTTTGGGAGGTAACCCACGCAGGCACAGGGAGAATGTGCAAACTCCACACATATAGACACTCAAGGCTGGAATTGAACCTGGGTCCTTGGTGATGTGAGGCAGCATGCTAACCATTGAGCCACCATGCCACATTAGGAGGTGGTTGAGAGGGTTGTGATTATGGACTAGAAAGCAGGTCTATTCTGAATAGACAATTTCTGCACATAACCAACCTCTGGTTACCCTGGCAATCAGATATCTATAACAGTATGGCTGTTATGGAAAATTAGTTTACGACCAGCCTACCATTTTGCATCAATGTTCTTCATGTAACACATAGGGAAACTTCTGCTTGTTCTACTGCAGCTTCTTCATATAACTCAAACTAATCACACTTTTGATGGCTAGTTTGCATTGCACAAATAATCTGTTCTCATGATGTTAGCTGAGTGCTTGCTCAGTGCTGCGCCATAACGTCATTCTGCTGAATCACAGGAAAGGTTACACATAAGCCTCCATTCGGGTAGTGGGAGATGGGGGCCAGTAAGCTATTCACGACTAAGTCAGAGACAGAACAGAGCAAATGTAGGCAACTCACCCACTTGTAAAGGATGCCAGTTAAGTTTATTAATGGCAGTTAGCACCAATTATCCCTGAGCATTCCAGAATTGAGTCTTGGCTCAGGGGCTAGCTCACAAGTTTATTAGCTGACTCGAACAATGCCTGGAATGAGTGGATTGACTTATAAGGAAAGGGTAGACAGGCTAGAACTATATCCTTTGGAGTTTAAAAGAGTCAGAGGTAACTGATCGAAACTTACGAGATCCCAAGGGCATCTGACCAGGTAGATGTCGAAAGCATATTTTCCTCTCATGGGAGAATCGAGAACTGGGGGTCATAGTTTAAAAATAAAAGGGTTGGAAACATAAGATAGAGTTGAGGGAACATTTTCTTTCTCTCTGAGGTTTTTAAGTGTTTGGAATCCAAGCTGGCGGCTCAGCAGCTTGCAGTAGTTGGGCCAGTATCCGAAATTGCCTTCCAAGTCCATGCTGGCCCGTTCGCATGTGTGATGTCGGCACGCTGCTCACTCTCCAACTGTTTATAGTGCAGCCTGCATTGGCAACATGAAGCACCATGCCAAGATTGAGCTGTTGGGGGTCTGATTCTGCCACACCCTCCCTCCCACTAGCCCAATGGGCCAAACATCCTTCATAGCTCTTCTATGCCTGGCCTCTGAACTTGCACCACGTTCTAGTATCTCTCTAAGCTTGGTCTTATCCAGGACATCCACATCTTGGCCTCTCAATCCTATTCCCATTGAACAGTTGACCACCCAACTTTCTTTCCTGGCTCCGATATTAGCCACTATAGTTAACACTTCATTTCCCCTTTGACAGTACTGTCTACCCTTCCTTCAAAACCACCATATTCACACCTTGACTTAGAAATAAAGTGAACCCTTAGCCCCTCCATGCTTTCTAACAATCTCCAATCTCAGTCTCCAAATGTCTTGAATGTGGAGTCAGATCTGAAATCCAATCTTTTGGGAAAAATTAATATTTGAATCTTTCCAGTCAGGATTTCACCCTGGCACTGGTACCAGAGTGACACGTTCTGCCAACAAATGCTGGAAAAAAGTGGCAGTGTGAGAGGCATTACTTTTTCAAATGTGTAACTTTATGATAATCTTCAAACATCGTGCCCACACATCTTCTTCCATAAATTACACAGTGTCCGGTGCCATTGACTTAAACATCTTGAATCAGGGAAAACAGGCCACGGTCAGTAGAACAAGAGGCAGTCAGATGTCCACCCTGTCCAGGAGCCACTGTCACCAAGCAAAGCAGAAATTCAGGGTCAGCCTGTTCAAGCTGTTAGCAGAACACAAAAAGGATAATTTATAACTGCTGTTGTAAGTTAAAACCAGCAGACTACATAATAGAGAAACTGGCAGTTCAAACCTATAATCCCACGTCCACCAAGGTATAAAGACTACTCAGTTTTATTACTTGCTTGACTGCTTCAGAGAAGTGTTTCTACATCAATGAATTCTAAGTGATAAATACCCCAGTTCTGACCACTAATCTTTACCCGTGGTGAAAATGTACCAGTTCTATTGGGACTGGAAGCCAGTGCATTTAATATCTTATCTTGATACATTTCTAGACTGTCAATGTAAGCCGGTGAAAAGAATGAGCTGATTGATTCCGATGAGATGAACCCATGTCAAATGACGCCAGTTTACTCATCATTGTACTGTGTGGTTTCAGTATTCAGCAGTGTCTTTTATTTTTGCTTTTGTGTACAACTGTACTTGTAATTAAATTGAGAACAATAGGTTAGTCTGTATAAAGTGGTCTATCATTGTTCGCAGACACACTGAAATTCCCTGGTTGCTCCTGCCATCCTTTCAGTAGAAATCCATTTTGCACATGCAAGCTGCTATTTAACCAGAAAGATTTTTTCATCAATCACTGTCTGCTGGAGGTTACCCAAACTTCACCTTAATCTCAAAAACAAGCTGGTCTCTTTAGAAACATGCCTGGACAATTTTGCTGCTGTACAAACCTGAGAGAGGTTGGATTTACATCGTTTTTCTATAAGGAAAACAAAAGTTGATTGTGGGCCTTCACAACGGTGCATTTCAAAAAGACCCTGACACATTGTGCTGGGCGACGGCATGAGGTGGATTCTTAAAACCAATTCTGTTGCACTGAGGAGCCTCAAGACTATACAGGAAAGAGTGAGTTTTGATCTCCTGTGAAAGAATTTTGATTTCAAGGAATCAAAAAGCTGTGGTATGCAGAAGCTTCTTTTGAATTATGTATCCAGAGGCAAGAAGGGACGATACAGCACATGGAAGAGAGAGATCATGGGAAAATTAGGTGAACCATTTAGATTCTCAAGCATATTCTGCGATTCACTAATCTGTCATCTCACTCCACACAGCTGCCTTTGTCCCATGATAATATTTTGTCAACAACAAAAAAAACCCTATCAACCTCCGTATTAAACATAACAAAAGATCTGGCATCATTGCTGTTTGCAGAAGGGAATTCCAAATTTCTATCATCCACTGCATGGTGTAGAAATGTTTCCTAATTTCACTTCAAAAAATTAGAGCGAAGCTTTCACTCAGAATGAAGCTACTCAGTTAATCCATGTAGTTTCCCTTGGTTGATTCTATTAGTCCTCTTCATAACTGAAAACATTGATTATTTCACACTTGACATTCTCAAATTCCAGGAAGTGCAATCCTACTTCGTTCAATTAGATTAGATTAGATTAGATTACTTACAGAGTGGAAACAGGCCCTTCGGCCCAACAAGTCCACACCGCCCCACCGAAGCGCAACCCACCCATACCCCTACATTTACCCCTTACCTAACACTACGGGCAATTTAGCATGGCCAATTCACCTGACCTACACATCTTTGGACTGTGGGAGGAAACCGGAGCACCCAGAGGAAACCCACGCAGACACGGAGAGAATGTGCAAACTCCACACAGTCAGTTGCCTGAGGTGGGAATTGAACCCGGGTCTCTGGCGCTGTGAGGCAGCAGTGCTAACCACTGTGCCACTGTGCCGCCCAATGGTGGCAGCTTATTAAACAAACACTCCGAATGTGCTTGTTCATGTCTCAAAGTCTGAGAAGAGTTGTTCTTTGTGGGTTGAAAAGGGACTGTCCTCAGTCAGGAGCTCTTGCTGCAATCTGTCAAGAGTACCATTTAATCTCTGCAGAGGAGGAGGTGGGCCACGGTCAACCCCGCAGACCCAGCGCAACCAACCAAGGGACCAGCGGTCCAACAAAGCAGTCCACACTCCAATGTATGCTGCACAAGCCATGTCAGTTGTGGACTGCTCCGTCAAACCACCAATCCCCCGACTGGCCGCACCAGGCCCGCAGGACCGACCGCGGTCCACCCCCTCCTCCGCAGAGACCAAATCAGTTAAGAACCTGTACTGATATCAGTCAAGAGTCTGGTCAGTCATCAGTTGCTGTTTTCATTCCAAGATGGTTGGGAAATATCCCCAACACTAAGGCCCTTAGCTTATAAGTACCCTTAGTAGAAGTCAAGTACTTTTTGGAAATTCAATTATATCATCTCGTGGGTCCCGTTTATCTAAACTGCTCATCACCTCTTCAAAGAACTGTGATAAGTGTGTCAGGCATGATCCCCCATTCATGAAGCCATTACTTAGTTAAAGCCATCTGCTAACTTATATTATGTGTTTCTAAAAAATCTGCTATTACATCCTTTATATTAGACTCTAAAATTTTCTCAATGACAGATGCTAAGCTAAGTATCCTATAGTTTTTTCCATCTCCCATCTTGTTTGAATAAGGGTGTTACCTTTACAGTTTTATAATCCTCTGGGACTTTTCTACAATCTAAGGATTCCAGGAACTCTTCCCTCTAACTTAACTTGGGAATCCTGAAACCGTCTGGTAAACCTAAGCTACATTCCCTCTAAGGCCAATGTATCACTCCTAAGGTATGGTGTTCAGAGCTGCTTACGGTGCTCTTGGTTTAACAAGAGTTTTGCATGGCTGCAGCATAACTTTGTATTCTAGTGCTCGCTCTCTCTCTCTCTCTCTCTCTCTGGCTATAGAGATAGGTAGGTAGGTAGATAGGTAGGAAGGTAGAGACATAGGTAGAGAGGTAGGTAGAGAGGTAGGTAGAGAGGTAGGTAGAGAGGTAGGTAGAGAGGTAGGTAGATAGGTAGGTAGATAGGTAGGTAGGTAGGTAGATAGGTAGGTAGATAGGTAGGAAGGTAGATAGGTAGGTAGAGAGGTAGGTAGAGAGGTAGGTAGAGAGGTAGGTAGAGAGGTAGGTAGAGAGGTAGGTAGGTAGGTAGGTAGGTAGGGAGGTAGGGAGGTAGGTAGAGAGGTAGGTAGATAGGTAGGTAGATAGGTAGGTAGATAGGTAGGTAGATAGGTAGGTAGATAGGTAGGTAGATAGGTAGGTAGATAGGTAGGTAGATAGGTAGGTAGGTAGGTGTTTAGGTAGGTAGATAGGTAGGTAGATAGGTAGGTAGGTAGATAGGTAGGTAGATAGGTAAATAGGTAGATAGATAAAAAGGCCAGCATTCTGTTAGTTCTTTCAATTAATTTCTGCTCTCTTTCGCAGTATTTTAATGATCTGTGTACTTGAAACCCTCGGTCTTTGAAACTTCACTGTTTTTAGTTTTTACTATTTAGAAAAGGTTTTGCTTTAACCTTTTTTGGGTCGAAGTGCATGACATCAGATTTGTTGACATGGAAATCTATTCACCAAAGACTGAGTGGGCAAAACGATCATTATCTCTTTGTAACTGTATCCTTCCAGCCATGTTGCTTACAATGCCACCTAGCTTTCAACGTGGGGCTTTCTACCCCAGTGTCTAAGTCATGGCAAAATACATTGAACAGTCAGATGATAACATGGCTCATTGTGGAACATCACTATTTATATCCTGGCAAGTAGTGCGCCTGGACATCGTCTGACACTGGGTCTTGGTTAATCAAGTCCTCCAGTCCATGAGCTTCAGCTTTAGCTTATAGTCTTAAATGACAGACTTTATCAAGTGCTTTCTGAAAGTTCAAAAAGTTTCCTGACATCAGAATGTTAGTATTATCTATCTCCAATTTCCCCCTTGAACCTCTGCACTTTTTAAAACAGCAGACTGGCATGGAAGGCAGATCAAAAGAGGAGAGAGAGGGAGAGGTAGGTAACCTTTGGTGAATGTGGAAAGACATGGCCCATTCTTCAATAATAACATCTCTGCCACATTCTTTTTGTGTTTGAAATACAGCTTTACTCTTTAGGGGAGGCAATGATCTAGTTTATTTTGATACATTGAACGTGTAGACATATTTCTGGTCAGATTAGTGAAGATTGGTTCAGCCATTCTACTCAAACAAAATCATATACTGACCCACTTTGCCTAAGTGACACAATAGCTCTATAGCAATTTAATATCAACATCACAGGTCAGAGGTGAAGGTATGTTGGACTGCAGAATGGAAGAGGAGAGATTGTATGGGAGGGGTGGCATTGCTGGTTGGTGGGAGAAATCAGATCGTGCAGTGTAGCAATACATTAAGGGCAAAAGGGAAACCAGGGAGAGAACAGGGCCCCTTAAATATCAGCAAGGTAGTCTTTGTGTGGAGCTGCAGGAGATGGGGGAGACACTATACAAGTATTTTGCATCAGTATTTACTGTGGAAAAGGACAAGAAAGATAAAGAATGTAGGGAAATAGATGGTAACATCTTGAAAAATGCCCACATAACAGAGGAGGAAGTGTTGGATGTCTTGAGACGCATAAAAGTGGATAAATCCCCAGGACCTGATCAGGTGTACCCTCAAACTCTGTGGGAAGCTAGGGAAGTGATTGCTGGGCCTCTTGCTGAGATATTTGTATCATCGATAGCCATAGGCGATGTGCCGGAAGACTGGAGGTTGGCTAACGTGGTACCACTGTTTAAGAAAGGTGGTAAAAAAAAAGCCAGGGAACTATAGACCAGTGAGCCTGATGTTGTGGTGGGCAAGTTGTTGGAGGGAATCCTGAGGGACAGGATGTACATGTATTTGGAAAGGCAAGGACTGATTTGGGATTGTCAACATGGCTTTGTGCGTGGGAAATCATGTCTCACAAACTTGATTGAGTTGTTTGAAGAAGTAACAAAGAAGATTGATAAGGGCAGAGCAGTAGATGTGATTTATATGAACTTCAGTCAGGCGTTCGACAAGTTTCCCCATGGGAGACTGGTGAGCAAGGTTAGATCTCATGGAATACAGGAAGAACGAGCCAAATGGAGACAGAACTGGCTCAAAGGTAGAAGACAGAGGGTGGTGGTGGAGGGTTGCTTTCCAGACTGGAGGCCTGTGACCAGTGGAGTGTCAAAAGGATCGGTGCTGGGTCCACTACTTTTTGTCATTTATATAAATAATTTGGATGCAAGCATAAGAGGCATAATTAGTAAGTTTGCAAATGACACCAAACTTGGAAGTCTAGTGGACAGTGAAGAGGGTTACCTCAGATTACAACAGGATCTTGATCAGATAGGCCAAAGGACTGAGAAGTGGCAGATGGAGTTTAATTCAGACAAATGCAAGGTGCTACATTTTGGGAAAGCAAATCTTAGCAGGACTTATCACTTAATGGTAAGATCCTAGGGAGTGTTGCTGAACAAAGAGACCTTGGAGTGCAGGTTCTTAGCTCCTTGAAAGTGGAGTCACAGGTAGATAGGATGGTGAAGGTGGTGTTTGGTATGCTTTCCTTTATTGGTCAGAGTATTGAGTACAGGAGTTGGGAGGTCATGCTGCGGCTGTACAGGACGTTGGTTAGAGCACTGTTGGAGTATTGCATGCAGTTCTGGTCTCCTTCCTATCTGAAGGATGTTGGGAAACTTGAAAGGGTTCAGAAAAGATTTACAAGGATATTGCCAGGATTTGAGTTAGAGGAAGAGATTGAATAGGCTGAGGCTGTTTTCCCTGGACATCGGAGGCGGAGGTGTGACCTTATAGAGGTTTATAAAATCAAGAGGTACATGGACAGGGTAAATAGAAAAGTCTTTTCCCTGAGGTGAGGGAGTCCAGAACTAGAGGGCATAGGTTTAGGGTGAGAGGGAAAAGATATAAAAGAGACCTCAGGGGCAATGTTTTCATGCAGAGGGTGGTACATGTATGGAATGAGTTGCCAGATGAAGTGGTGGAGGTTAGTACAATTGCAACATTTGAAAGGTATCTGGATGGGGTATATGAATAGGAAGGGTTTGGAGGGATATGGGCTGAGTGCTGGCAGGTGGGACTAGATTGGATTGGGATATCTGGTCAGCATGGACAAGTTGGACCAAAGGGTTTGTTTCCATGCTGTACATCTCTAGCAATGGGGATGCATTCCTTTCCTGGAAAAGCACTTATCCGTGGAAGTCAGCAGCTGCTACCTTTCTGAACTCACTCTGTCGAAATCTGAGGAACACTGTCACATCAACACATCACAATCAGGAAACCCATTTCTGCAGACCTGGCTACATCTCCAGCCTCAAGGTCTCTACTCCTCTAGAAGCAGATGTGATCACACAAAGTTGTAGCTTTATTTCCCATTTTACCAGTTGAACTCTCCTTTTTGACCCTCTGACCCTACACCATGCAGAAGAGAGACATAAAAATCCTATACATGTTTGTGTGAGAAATAGACTGAATAAACAAGTCATGTGGGAGAATGTGAAAGAATGTGTGTGTGTGTATAGAGTGAGAGCGCAAAAGAGATTTAGGGAGAAAGTGAATGCAGACTCATGTGAACATTTTTCATTGAGTCTGATCTCATTGCATTGTGCCTAAATAACAAGGCTAATACTGACAGAGTTATTACTGTTACATCTTTCGGTAATATTGTACTATTTACTGTTGGGATTAATGATTGAAGCATCATATCCATGTCTCTGGGTACATTTATATTGATTTTGTCACTTGGTAGCTGTCCAGAACATTGACAGATTGTTGTTGATATGAAGAACATGCCATCTTAAATCTTCTCAGGCATCAACCCCCTCAAGGTTGCTAAATCATGTTGCCTTTCTTTATTCTCCTTTGCTTATTTTTGGGTAAGTCCAGAACCAGGATTCTGATTGTTTTTACATTATTATACACTTGCAGAAGGACTGGCCAGGACTTAAATAGTAGAAAGTTCCGACATTAATCATTGGTTATACTTCCTGTTCTAAACCCTTAAATGACATATCATAAATATAAAACTGAAAACGTGCATTGAGGAATATTAATTCCCTGCCATACTGAATATCATATTCAAAGAACAATGTTCTTCATCAAATTAACTACTCTACTGGCAATATAATTCTTCTGGAAGAAAATCACAATTAGCACAAAACCTTAAAAAAAATGTCTCACTAGACTTGCTGCAACTTTGACTAGAGGAGTACTGCTGTGCAATGCAAATATTTAAACCTCGGGTTCAAACTACATCAGCTAATTTAAGCATTTTCTCTCATTGTTTATTCTGGTAATTAGTTGATCAGTTAAGTATTTAACCTAAGTTCCGAAAGTACAACTTATTTTGATTTTGATGGTGGCTTCACGCAGTTTTCCACAAACCAAAGCAGTATAGTGCAAAAGGAGACAAGGGTCGCCCAGTAAGTGCGCGTGCACCACCTCTATCTGAATCACACAGGAAAATCTTCTGAACATAAATGTCAATGCAGGGGTCAGAACTGGCTGAAATTAGTAGTGCAAGAGACTTCACAAACAAAGCACAAGTCAGGAATGCCAAGTAAGGCTAGAAGAGTAAGATGCGAGAGGAGATGGTAGCTGATAGTCGAGTAAGCTAATGGTTAGTATCCTTTCAGCTGTGACAGGTAAAGTTTGCCACAAGTGCTGCGTCTGAAGAAATTGTCCCTTGCCAGTGGTAGGGGGATGATATCTACTGATGGCTATTGGCAGGGATGGCACTTATTTTAGAGTTTCTGACACCATGGGCCATTATGGTGGTAAGCCTTTGCTCACAGCTGATGTCACCATCTGCTTCAGTCGGCAGCTAAAGTTTTCCATTTTGTCATAATTGATGCTGATACTTTCATGTCCCTCTTGACAGCAGCCTTGAGTCGGAACTTTGGATCCTCTGCTGGTCTCTGAGCATGGGCGCCACCTCCCTGTGTGCTGGGTCCAAATGGACGTAGCTATCTTCCATGCTCACAGCCAAGCCACTGAAGCCTTCTTCACTTGAGTGGTACCCAGCATACTTAGCACATTTGTCCTCTATAGGGCTGCCAACTTGGTGACTCTGTCTTTCCTTGTAACCGCAATGGCAGTCTTGTCGAGATTGGTGATGTGAGGTGTTACTGAGTCATTTTTCTTGGTAGTGTGAATTCTCTGGACTTTGCTGCCATACAGCAATGCATTGAGGAGGTTAGGGGTGAGAGGGCAAAGATTTAAAAGGGACCTAAGGGGCAACATCTTCACGCAGAGGGTGATACATGTATGGAATGAGCTTCCAGAGGAACTGTGGAGTTTGGTACAATTCCAACATTTAAAAGGCCTCTGGATAAGTATATGAATAGGGAGGGTTGAGAGCGATATGGACCAAGTGCTGGCAAATAGGACTAGATTAATTTAGGATATCTGGTTGGCATGGATGAGTTGAATCAGTCCTTTTCCATGCTGTACATCTCTATGTCTCTGACTCTATAACTAACCATTTTGGACCTATGAGTCAGTTTCTTTTTGACACCCCAATCCACACCCCATCCCATGCCTGCTTGGTTCATCCACCAAAGTTTTCCACCTTCCTAACTTGCTGAGCATCAAAGGATAGGTCATTTGTCCCCACAGTTCAAGGTAGCAGAATTTGTTAAATCTGATCAAGATGGAGATAACACCCAATACCACATAATTACAGTTCTCTTGCCCTGATAATGGGAGTGAGAACTTGACATGGACACAGGGCAGACAATCCACGAGCCTTTGGAACTGGTCACCTCTGGTCTGAGCAGTCAACATGGCTTCACCAGCACACAGAAGACCTCGGATGGGTACATGCTGAACTTGCAACTTGATTTTAAATTCTGACAGGTTTTAGAATTTTTCACTGCAACATGCGCAGGGAACTCCTTCTGTGTCAGCACAGAAGGTATAGATCTGTAGGAGAGACAAAGCAGAAACAGACTTATGCAACTGTCTTACCCCAAAATTCATCTCAGAATTGAAACCATTGAATTGAATGGGGAGGTAGGAAGTTTAAGACTGAGACATTTGGAATGACAGATGATTTTGTCTTGTATTTCGAAGAGATTGTCCTGCTGAGGGTGTCAAAAGTTTTTTATGGCATCCACAAAGGCAAGTGAGAGTCAGAGTGGTATTTGCTGCTCTCTGTATTTCTCTTGATGCTGATATCATGAGCAATTCATCTCTACCGCGTATCTACCTGAAGCTGCATCATGCCTTTGGATATATATTTTTATTAGCTTGTCACTGCAGCCTCACTAGAATAACTTGGGAAAAGGGTGTCCTAAACACACTGAGGAGTTAAAGGTCCCTGTAGTTCTTGTATTGACAGTCTTAGCTGTTGTTTAACATTATTACAATTGGACATCCCATGAGCGAGAGACTTCACTCCAAGAGGAGGAAGAAGAGGTTGTAAAGGTATGGCAGCAGGTAGGGTTTTTCATACCAGGATAGCTCAGCTAGTTTTCCATCCTTTCCAGGTATACCCCTTCCTTCTGGGGAGCCAGTGGCCTTTTTGAGCTCTCATAATGAGGATTCTGCATCAGGCTCGTACATGAGAGGCAACTACAGAAGTTGATGAAACACTGACAGAGATGGCAGTCTCAAGTGAGTGTAGCTTGCAACAGTCTACTCAGTGAGCTGTTAGTTCATTCCTACCTGTGAGTAATTCCACATAGGTGGATTTCAAAGGAGTAAATTTGGGGCTAAGTGCTCTTTTGAAGGCCTCATGTATAGTGTAGGAGTTATGATTGTCACTAGCACTATTCCCCACAAACTTGTTGGCACAATACTACTCTCTGCATAATTGCCTTGGCTAGCATGTGATGGTCGCATGCTTGAGAGTTCGGAGACAGGTTGTCTTTTCCAGAAGATGGCTTGCAAAACCGTCATTGTTTCTATTTCTCTTCTTGCCATTGAGGATGTCTGCAGCTTCATAGATAATTGACTGCAGAGACTTCTGTGCTTCATGACCATCAGCTGGTGAGTCTTCAGGTAGAAAAGGATCTGCCCACGAGCTCCTGAAATCTTGTGACACTCATCATCATGGCTCATTGATTGAATGCTGCTGCTGAGGTAGAATAATCTACTCACAATGCAATTAGGTATACAAAAAGATTAATCTGAATATTAAGGAAAAGGATAGGAAAATGAACAGTCGGTGGACAAACAGAAAATAGGAGCAAAAATAGCCCATTGTGCCGGATCCACAATTCAATTAGATTATGGTTTATCTATGTTTTGAATTCCACTTTTTTGTCTACCCCAATTATGTTAGATTCTTGTTAGACAAGGGAGATCAATCTACATCTGCTTCCAATAATATGCATCTTCACTGCTTTCTGAGGCAGATTTCCATAAATTCCAAAAATACTGGACCGATTAAGAACAGGAGGAAAAGTGTGATGGAAAGGAAGAATTGGGTCTTGATCAACAGTTATTTTAGGCTTTGCACAGGACCTTTTTAGCATGTATTGTACAGAATACCTTTTTTTAGTCAACTCTATAATTGCTTTGCATATATTTGAAAATTAGTACAAGCAGCATGAAGGATGCTTACTTCCACAAAATTGGTTGAATACAAAGGAAGCGTAGCTGCTGCAATTTCTCAAATCTCTCTATTTTTATCACCCTCTTTCTTCCCAACTGTGTTTCAATAAACAGAAACATGGTAATAGTTACAGGACAAAAAGATGCTGCCAGACTGATCTTATTCTGCAACAAAAGAGGTCCTTTTTGTTTCTTAGACAATAGGTGCAGGAGTAGGCCATTCTGCCCTTCGAGCCTGCACCACCATTCAATATGATCATGGCTGATCATCCTTAATCAGTATCCTGTTCCTGCCTTATCTCCATAACCCTTGATTCCACTATCCTTGAGAGCTCTATCCAACTCTTTCTTAAATGAATCCAGAGACTGGGCCTCCACTGCCCTCTGGGGCAGAGCATTCCACACAGCCACCACTGTCTGGGTGAAGAAGTTTCTACTCATCTCTGTCCTAAATGGTCTACCCCGTATTTTTAAGCTGTGTCCTTTGGTTCAACACTCATATGTTTCCTGTCTCCAGAGTGTCCAATCCTTTCATAATCTTATATGTCTCAATCAGATCCCCTCTCAGTCTTCTAAACTCAAGGGTATACAAGCCCAGTCGCTCCAGTCTTTCAGTGTAAGGTAATCCCGCCATTCCAGGAATTGACCTCGTGAACCTACTCTGCACTCCCTCAATAGCCAAATGTCTTTCCTCAAATTTGGAGACCAGAACTGCACACAGTACTCCAGGTGTGGTCTCACCAGGGCCCTGTACAGCTGCAGAAGAACCTCTTTGCTTCTATACTCAATCCCTCTTGTTATGAAGGCCAGCATGCTATTAGCCTTCTTCACTACCTGCTGGACCTGCATGCTTACCTTCATTGACTGGTGTAAACTAATTGATCCCAATTTACTTGTGTGGTTAACTCCTTAGTCATCGGCAGATTAACTTAGCAAATTACATTCAATCTCTGGTACTATCAAAACACCTAATATGGCAGCTTCTAATTCAGAATTTTCAAAGAGAAAACTATTTGCCCAAATATATCCTTCTTCTGCCTCGCTTTTTCAGGTTGTGAAAAAAGGGGGGGAAAAAAAGAGTTGATGACGTTTTTTGTGATCAATGTGAACATAAAGTATGACTTCACCACAATCTCAAGAAAAGAACGCTTTCTCAAGTGGTCAACTCTAAGTAAGGTGATCTATTTACTGCTGTAAGTCTACATTTTCTTGGAACAGGGTTGAAACTTTTGTCAGAACATTTTAAGATTCCTTAAAATGCTAATTGACCCAAGCTCTCCTTTGGGCAGTTTGAGTATTACAGCAAGTGCGCAAGAAGGCAAATTAATCAAAGTTGTATTATGAGGTCTGAGGAATGGGACAAAGAAATCAGCCTAAACATTTACTGTATTATAAACAAAACCTATAGCATAGAGGAAAAGACTGATTATAAGATGAATCAGCTCAGCAAAATGCATGAGACATGTGACAGTTAAACACAGGCCAAAGTACCGTGATCTTAATCAGAACCTGACTATAGTGGTTTTTATACAGTAAAATATCCCAAGAGCATTTAAAGAATTTGGTAACTCACCACACAAGGAAAGACTGGGCAAATATCCAACAGCTAGGTTAGAGGAGTTTTTAAAATACACTTTTGAAGTGGTGGGGAATGAGTCTGGTGCAAGGAGGAATTGCAGAACTTGGAAGCATGGGCAGCAACAGACACTGGCATCAATGGTGAGCACATTAAAATCAGGGAAGCTTTTGGAGGGCAGAATTAGATGAACACAGATATTTTGGAGAACGACTCAGATTTGTGGAGTGCTTTTTATGACTATCATTTCAACTCAAAGCATTTTAAGACCAATGAAACACTTTTGAAGTCTTCTCTTTTTCTTAGGCAGTCTCTCGGGACTGAGGATGGCTTGCAACCATCCTACTTCAAGAGATTCTGGGATGGCTGCTGAATCTAAATAGTGATCTGCTGGCTGTCTCACGCAAGGCAGGTGATGTTTGAAGAACTGGATAGCGTGGTGCTTTGGAGTTTTGAGCACTCCTTTTGACACCTGAACTTAACTCCATACATTGCCAATGAATTGCATCAATGTGTTTAATGTCTTTGTGAATGAGCGTCCCCACTTTGGTCAGTCACAACTCTTGTTGGTTAGAAGCTATATTTCACCTCTTCAGGGATATTAGTTATTGAAATGTAGTCATTGCTTTAATGTAGGATGCTGTGCTTTTTTTAAGCACAAAACTACTGCAAAGTTAAACATGGGTATGAAGCAGAATAGGCTGCTGCAAACTGATCCAAGAACAAAACTCAATGAAATATTCCTTAATCATGAATCCATTAATACGAAAATCCAATAGGTGGTGTTAGTGTTCCTCGAAGTTTTTTTTTAAGTGAGAAAACAAAATAAGCAAATCTATAAGACAGCACAATTCAAAACTCTGATATTTCAAATAACTGATTTACTGGCACAAAATAATTGCATTTATTCAATAAGAATAAATGACAATCCAGGCTGCAGTTCAAACTGACACACATCTGAGACTGTGTTGTATAATATGGTTTATGTAAGCTAATTCAGCACTTTCATGCATAATGCACAGTTTGAAGTAATTCAGTAAACAAAAATCAAGAGAAATTCAGCCTAACGTGTCTCAAACTGTGTTAGTTTCCTTTGTTCACAATGTAATCGCTATCTATTATCTTCAAATATGTTTTTGAGTAGCATTACATTTTCCTATAAAAGTTCTGCAAGCTTAGGTATTAAATAATAATATGTAAAATAAGAACACAATCATTTTTGATATTGGGCACACTCTAATACTTGAATTGTCCCGGTTGATGTTCCAGTAAAGGTCTGAAGGAGTTGTGAAGTCATCTTGTGGATGAGATGTCAAAATGGAGACCTCACCTGTCTGTTCAGGTGGACTTAAAAGATTTTGAAGAGTTTGAGTGGTGGTGGTAGTGGAACAAAGGAGTGTAGTATCCTTGGTCACAAAAACCCTTCAATTAACATCACTGAAACATTTCTCCGATGGGTCTTACAATGTGTGAATTGACTACGATGCTTGCAAGAACAACAATGATTACGCTCATCAAAAGTAATTCACTGATTGTGACAACTGGGACAGAAGTCATGCTATACCAATGCACTCTTATTTATCTGAGAATGTCTAGAACTCACTATCAGCTTACAGTAATTAGCAATACACCTATATATCTATATTGTTACAATTGGGAGATGTCCAAATTTGGTGCTATCCAAGACAAGATTCCCAAGTCTTATGATCTAGAGGCGAGAGGCCCAGATGTCCCAGACAAGGATGATCTTTTTTTTTTAAAAAGGATCTAATTTGGAACCAGGAATTTAACTTTAAAAATAGACACAACTTTAATTCCTTGTTACTCATAAATAACATAAAATCACAAAATTCCACAGTCCAACACAAGACGATTCTTTTTGCTATGAGTTAATAAGGTGAACAGGCACTACTATCTTATACATCCAGAATTAACGTGAGGATGCTGTGGTTAGATGCACCACAAGCTATACATTAACTGGAAAATACAACCGAGACAGGTTCTCCAAAATTTCTCAACAAGACACCAAGAGACCAGAGACAAATACTCTTGAAAGCTTTGTCTTTCTCAAAAGAATGTTTAGATTAGAGTGGTGCTGGAAAAACACAGCAGTTCAGGCAGCATCCGAGGAACAGTAAAATCAAAAGGATGTTTAGCTCTGTTACTTCAAATAAAGTATCTGACCTGGAGCCAGCTCTACCTTACCTGGGCTCCATGAGAATAATCTGAACAGAAAAAGGAACAGTCTTTCAGTTTTAACTCAAGCATATTGTTTTTGTTTCAGCAGATCTTACCTTCATCCAAGGCTGCAATCCTCACTATACTGCCCAGACTATACACTAGCATTCAATACAAGTGTGGTCCCAAATTCTCAGCCATGGTGCTGCTAACCATAGCTTGTGGGTATCCCTGAGCTTCAGTTTTCTCAGATACAAGTCCTGCTCCTGGTTTCTTGAAGCCCCAGATCTTAGCATGGTGATCTCCCAAAAACTCCGCTACTTCTCAGAGATTCAGTCCAGTCAGCAGCATAGAGCTCACAGGAAATGTGAAGCCAAACTACTCCTTCATTTAGTCCCAATTAATTTGTTCATTACGTGCTGTACACAGACTCTTGAATTAACCTGCAGCCCGTGACGTCTCTCAGCACAGCTAAGTCGCTGATCCTCAACAGAATTGAAGATGTCAAATATGGGACAGTTTATGTCTTAAATGTTATAATCTCCAGTCAGCCAAGCATCACTCTTCAGATTTCAACATACATCTAGCTTAGAGTAAAATAAAAATGGTCACTCTTTACAGTTACTTATTTGCAAAAAATACAAACAGAACTTACAATATATACACACATAATATTCATCAGATGATATTATTCTTCAGCATATAATTTCAAATAAATTTGAGCAAAGGTACAATTGGTTCATTGGGTAAAGGCACTAACTATCCTGGGACTCAACACGAAACTGATTCAGTAGCATGTAGAGTTCTTGCTTTCAACCTAACTATCAAATTTGTCTGCAACCGTGATCAGTTTCAATGCTTTGGGATGAAGGAAGAAAATAATTATTAAGAACGCCTATTCTAGTTTGCCAGCTTTTAACCTGAGACTGTGCGGACATCGGGATGAAGTTTAGGATAATGTCAACCCTTCATAATCTTTCAAAAGGTGTCAAGTAAAACCGGACACTGGTGGACTGACCTTTTAGCCAATAGCGAAGCTGCCTTCAGTGTCAGGAAATTAAATGAACTAATTGGTGTACACTTTAGCCAGTTGGTCACACTCATCCTTCTGAGTTAGAAGATTATAGGGTCAAGACCCATTTTAGGAACACAAGGACCTACTTGGGTCATGCTGCACTATCAGAGGTGCTACCCTTCAGATGAAGTCCTAAGCATCATCTGCTCATTATGACAACATTATAAGATCCTACAATTCCATTCAAAGAAAGGTGAGACCGTTAGTCTGCTGTCCTCAAGCAAGTACTTCTCCCTTTGCCAATCTTGTGTGAAAATACAGAATGTCTAGTCATTAAGCTCTGCCGGTCGATGGACCTTGCTGCATGCAGAACAACTGTTGCACTTTCTTATAGTAGCCATGATATGGAGATGCCGGTGTTGGGCTGGGGTGTACAAAGTTAAAAAAAAAATCACACAACACCAGGTTATAGTCCAACAGGTTTAATTAGAAGCACTAGCTTTCGGAGCGCTACTCCTTCACCAGAAGATGAAGGAGCGGCACTCTGAAAGCTAGTGCTTCCAATTACACCTGTTGGACTATAACCTGGTGTTGTGTGAATTTTAACTCTTATGGGAGTGACAGTATGCCAAAAATAATTCATTTTCTGTGAAGTACTTTGGAACATTAGGTCATGAAATGCTTGATCTAAAATATAATTTCAATCCCCCTGACCCTGCCCACCAACCCCATCATATATAGTGCTCTGAGCTACTTCTTTTAAACATAGGAAGCGCCTCAGAACGTGTTAAGAGTCTATTCCAGATCCTGTCCATTATACATATTTGCTGCAATAGAAATTAATGTGATACCTCTAGTTATCTAAAAAATAGCTGCTGGCTTGCATGTTTTTGATTTATTGCTCCTGCTAAGTAGAGCTGCATAATTATGTTAAACAAAAGTTAAATGAGGATTTACTCATTTTACAAAAATAAATTGTGCTCCACATTTTACACGATCTCATTATGTTATTAATTGAAATATGATTATCATTTCCTTTAATCAAAAAGAATGCATTTTTCAGGTTAAGTATGTGACAGAAATATAGTTTAAATTAAAGAAATATAATTTATTTAAACACTAGTTCTCTTTCAGTGCTATTTCAAGAAGAGTTTTGTACTTCTCCCCCTTCATCCCATGTCTGCAGTATTCATTCTGTCTGGAAATTTAGGACATGTAACTGCCTTGCATAGTGCTATGAATGCTGGGAAATGTGCCTTGATATTATCCTGAAACCAACTGATAACTGTAATACTGTGGGATGTGGTGATAATGTCACTGGATTCGTAATCCTATACCCCAAATTAATATTCTAATCACATGGTTTTGAATCCCACAGTGGCAGACAGTGAAATTTGAATTCAGTAAAACATAAGTGTTAAAAACTAACCTAATGTTTACCATGTAACCACTGTTAGTTGTTGTAAAAACCCCATCTAGTTCACTAATACCTTTAGGGAAGGCAATTCGCCATCCTTACCTGGTCTGATCTACATGTGACTCCAAACCACAACAATCTGGTTGATCTCAACTACCTCTAAAATAGTTATCAATTATATCAAACCTTTATGAAGCCTAAATGAAGGATTACAAATATGCAGGTAGCTTCTTGAGTGTTCTGTATTTTATCCAAATTACAAATGAAGTGACTTCATATATTCTTTCCTATTATGAAGGGCGTGGAAGCATTCTACAGAGGACTTAGAGGAGTTTTTTTTTAAACCAAAGATCATTGCTATGCCCCATATTAGGAGGCGAGGGTAGAAGAGTGGGACAAAGGGGTTGGTGGCTTGTCCATGCTGGGGTGGGTGTATGAATGTGTGGATAAAGGTCTGCATTGGTTCTGCTTCTGGATGAGCAACAAGACAAGGAGTGCCACAATGGCTGTCTGCCATCTGCCAAATTGTAGCTTGATGCCTCCAAGTTCTTTGACAGTGACAGCAGACTGTCAGGTGTGGCTATCAATGAATCCAACACCTCAGTGTTCATGTCCATTTCAGCACTCTGTCATACTCTGCTGGAGTCTTACAGATTTCCTACCTGGCGCACAAATCATCTTTGATCACTTTGCCTCACTGCAGGCCAACAATACTTTGGTCACCAGGCACTGATCCACCTCTACACCAGATCCCAGCAGTTGCACTCTCTGAATTGATAACTCTGACAGTCAGATCAAATACCAGGTATCTTCACCAATGCTGTGCCGTTGTTCTCTCTCCTCTGACCTCCTGATGTAGCTGGATGTGTTGCCAATTGCTTGGTGTCAGAAAGCAGAAATTAAAAGGGGAAAGGTTGCTGTGAGGGAGAAGGGTTGTGGTGGGAAGCATGGTGACACCATCGGCAAGTTGATAATCACGACCAATAGCTGTATGAGCGCTGCTGGAAATGATTAGAGTAATCAGGCCGAAGTATGCTGTCAAATGCACTGCTCTTCACTGTCCCCATCTTGATCTCACCTCATCTCTGTTACCAGAGGGTGAACCCCTGCCCACGCCCAGAGTTCTAGATTCTTCCATAAGAGGAAACATCCTTTCCATGTTGAAACTGTCAATACCACTCTGGATTTTCTGTGTTTTAATCTGCCAGCGGGTACAAGTCTACTCTGTCCAACCGTCATTCAATAGATAGCCTGCATTTTCCAGATCTTCCTTCGCTTGCTACTATCCACTCAATTGCCCCATATCACTGCCTTTGCAAGGCCTTCGCACTGCCTACTTACTCAGTCAGCACCTTTACCACCTTTCCCCCAACCCCATCTGCATCGGCACCAATAGCCATGCCTTCCACTTTCACCTCACTCAGTTCCTCCCTTCCCCTCATTCTGGGAGAAAACTTATCACAAGAGAGAGAACAAAGACAGTTGGTGAAGTGTCCAACATTCAGCACCTCGCCGGTTCTGAGGAGAGGGTTTTGATGGTCATTCCACCACTTGGGACAATGTTCAAGCCCCTGGAATGCTGTGAGAGAGGCTGCCAATGCCTGACTATGACTGGAACGTGACTCACTTAACTTGACTGACACCAACTACTTACGTTAAACTTTGAAACATTTGCATGATGCATATGCAGTGTTTTTTGCCACATAGGTGCAGGCATGTTATTGACAAAGCATGGTGTTGTACAGCAACATCTTCATCTCCCTTGCCCGATAACTGCTGACAACAAGGTTCCTCACTTAGTGCAGTCACAAAGTGACAAGTTGAGAAAGAAGTACTGCATTCTTCTTAGTTTGGCTGAGGGAGCTAACCATGCAAAGTTAATGCAAGGTAAAGCAGGAATGCTGAGAGTATTGGTACCTGTCCTTCTGTACAAAGTGCATATGCAGCAGAATTGCATTGATAGGTGTCAGTGAGCTCCATTTGAAGAATGGCAGAGTACAGTAGGTGGATTGGAGATGGCTCATGATAGTGTAGAGACAAACATTTGTCTGATGCCCACATCCATGGGTGTAGGGTGTAAGTATCGGCTGTGCTCTGAGACACTGAGCCGCGGAGTCATCGAGATATACAGCTTGGAAACAGACTCTTCCATCTAACTTGTCCATTCCAACCAGATATCCTAACCTGATCTAGTCCCATTTGCCAGCACTTGGCCCATATCCCTCTAAACCCTTCCTATTCATATACCCATCCAGATACCTTTTAAAATGTTGTAATTGTACCAGCCTCCACCACTTCCTCTGGCAGCTTATTCCATACATGCACCATCCTTTGTCTGAAAAAAGTTGCCCCTTAGTACCCTTTTATATCTTTCCCCCCTCACCCTGGAGCTATGCCCTCTAGCTCTAGACGCCCCCGACCCCAGGGAAAAGATCTTGTCTATTTATCCTATCCATGCCCCTCATGATTTTATTAACCTCTATGATGTCATCACTCAGTTTTCAACGCTCCAGAGAAAATAGTCCCAGTCTATTCAGCCTCTCCCTATAGCTCAAATTATCCAACCCTGGCAACACCCTTGGAAGTCTTTTCTGAATCCTTTCAAGTTTCACAACATCCTTCCGATAGGAAGGAGACCAGAATTGCATGCAATATTCCAAAAGCAGCCTAACCAATGTCCTGTACAGCCGCAACATAACATCCAACTCCTACACTCAATGCTCTGACCAATAAAGGAAAGCATACCAAACACCTTGTTCACTATCCTATCTACGTGTGACTCCACTTTTAAAGGAGCTATGAACCTGCACTCCAAAGTCTCTTTGTTCAGCAACACTCCCTAGGACCTAACTATTAAGTGTTTAATATAGATTAAACTCCATCTGCCACTCCTCGGCCCATTGACCCATCTGATAAAGATTCTGTTGTACTCTGAGGTAACCTTTTTCACTGTCCACTACAGCTCCAATTTTGGTGTCATCTGTAAACTTACTAGCTATACCTCCTATGCTCATATCCAAATAATTTATATAATTGATGGAAAGTGGTGGACCCAGCACCGATCCTTGTGGCAGCCCACTGGTCACAGGCCTCCAATCTGAAAAGCAACGCCTCATGACCATCCTCTGTTTTCTACCTTCGAGCCAGTTCAGTATCCAAATGGCTAGTTCTCCCTGTATTCCATGAGAACCAACTTTGCTAACCAGTCTCCCATGAGGAACTTTATCAAACGCCTTACTGAAGTCCATACAGATCACGTCGACTGCTCGGTCCTCATCAATCCTCTTTGTTACTTCTTCAAAATAAAACCCAATCAAGTTTGAGAGACATGATTCCCTACACATAAAGCCATGCTGAGTGTCCCCAATCAGTCCTTGTCTTTCCAAATACATTTAAATCCTGTCCGTCAGGATTCCTCCACAACATGCCCACCACTGATGTCACTGGTGCCATCTGCCCACGGTGAAGTAGTAGTAGACAATGAATCGATTCAAACCAGGCCAGCAAAGTCTGTTGGCAAGGCATTGTTTGCTTATCCTAAGGGAAGAGGATGTTCCACCTCTGCACCTTTCCATCCACCAGAACTGCCAGCTTCCAGATTGTTTAGCGGGATGTCAAATTTCTTTCATCTACCATGTCCGGACCAAGTGTCATTATCCACAAAGCATGGCTGCAGACCTACAGTGCTTGATTGGGTGTACATGGTTTGCATGATGTCCCAGCAGTGGCTCATACTTCTGATTATGATGAATGAACTAGCAGCAGACAAGACGCAATTACCGACTGGGTGTTATCACTGGGCTAGTAATCCAGAGACTCATGTGAATGTTCTGGTGACATTGTGGCAATGACATTCAGTGATTCTGAAATCAATAAAAATCTGGAATTAAAAGGTTGGTCCAATGATCACCAAGTAATTGCTGTCAATGGTTGTGAAAACCCACTTATCTCCTTGAGGGAAGGAAGCGGCCATCCTTACCACGTCTGGCCTACACATGACTCCAGACCTACAGCAATGTGTTTCTCTATTAACTGCCCTCCAAGGAATTAGAAATGGGCAATAAATGCTGGCCTCACCAGCAATGCCCACATCCCACTAACGCTGTGAGCACAAGAAAACTCAACCGGCCTCATGGAGTTTCCTTCCGCACTACTCTGACAAAATAAAGGAAAAGGGAAAGTTGCTGCAGTTCTAACCAGAGCACAATGCTACTCTCTCATGAGAGACAGTGACAACTGGTGGTGGTTGAACGCAAGGGTAACCATACTTCAGGAAAGTCCTTCGTGGTAACCTCAGCCAGGGCTGATTTGAACACTCGCTGCTGGTGCCACTTTACGGCGCAAATCAGCTGTCCAACTAACTGAGTTAATAACGTCCATTTTTGACAATATATGCTAAGATTCAACCCATAGTCTCGTACAGCTGAAGAGTACACCACAATCCTGGTTGAACTTCTAAGTCGTAGGACAAAACAACTCTCATGGCGATTGAGTTTTATAGCCGTGTCCAACATCAATTTTCCAATTTATATTCGAAAGAGATAAAAAAGAATGTGGTTCCTTCTAAAATCCTGCATTATTACTCTTAGGTCCCTCAAATTTGTGTTTACTTCACAAATAGTGGTGCAGGGTGCAGCGAAAACAACTTTGTTTCAAAGATCTGATTTTGAGAAAAAGACTTCAATTTTTATATGGCATTTTTCAAGACTGATTATGGAGTGCATTTGAAGTCATAGAACCCCTAGAGTGTGGAAAAAGGCCATGTGGCCCATCGAGTCTATACTAACCCTCTGAAGAGCATCCCACCCTAACCCAGCACCCCAGCCTACTATCATAACAGCCAGTTTCCATGGCAAACCCACCAAGCCTGCACATCCCTGGACACTACAGGCAATTTAGCATGGCCAGTCCACTAAATCTGCACATCTTTGGACTATGGAAGGAAACCGGAGCACCTGGAGGAAACTCATGCCGACACAGGGAGAATGTGCAAGCTCCACACGGTCACCTGAGGCTGGAGTCAACCCAGGTGAGGCAGCAGAGCTAACCACTGAGCCACTGTCATGGCAGCAAAAAAGACAGCAACCGATTCCCATCGTCAGCATGGTTTTGTGAAGGGCAGGTCGTGCCTCACAAACCTTATTGAATTCTTTGAAAAGGTGACGAAGGAGGTTGATGAGGGGAAAGCGGTAGATGTGGTATATATGGATTTTAGTAAGGCGTTTGATAAGGTTCCCCATGGTAGGCTACTGCAGAAAATACGGAGATATGGCATTGAGGGTGAGTTGGAGGTTTGGATTAGGAATTGGCTGGATGAAAGAAGACAGAGGGTAGTAGTTGATGGCAAAGTTTCTTCATGGAGTGCCGTCACTAGCGGTGTTCCGCAAGGATCTGTTTTGGGACCATTGCTGTTTGTCATTTTTATAAATGACCTGGAAGAGGGGTTAGAAGGTTGGGTGAGCAAGTTTGCGGATGATACGAAAGTCGGAGGAGTTGTTGACAGTGAGGAAGGATGTGGCAGGTTACAGCAGGATATAGAGAAGCTGCAGAGCTGGGCAGAAAGGTGGCAAATGGAATTCAATGTAGCTAAATGTGAGGTGATTCACTTTGGGAAGAATAACAAAAAGATGGGGTACTGGGCTAATGGTCGGATACTTGGTAGTGTGGATGAGCAGAGGGATCTTGGTGTCCATGTACACAGATCTCTGAAAGTTGCCACCCAGGTAAATAGTGCGGTGAGGAAGGCATATGGCGTACTGGCTTTTATTGGTAGAGGAATTGAGTTCCGGAGTCCTGAGGTCATGATGCAGTTGTATAAAACTCTGGTGCGGCCGCATCTGGAATATTGTGTGCAGTTTTGGTCGCCATACTACAGGAAGGATGTGGAGGCACTGGAACGGGTGCAGAGGAGGTTTACCAGGATGTTGCCTGGTATGGAAGGAAGATCGTATGAGGATAGACTGAGACACTTGGGGCTGTTTTCATTAGAGAAAAGAAGGTTTAGGGGTGACTTGATTGAGGTGTACAAGATGATTAGGGGGTTAGATAGGGTTGACAGTGTGAACCTTTTCCCACGTATGGAGTCGGGTATTACAAGGGGGCATAGCTTTAAATTAAGGGGGGGGTAGATATAGGACTGATGTTAGGGGTAGGTTCTTCACTCAGCGAGTCGTAAGTTCATGGAATGCCCTGCCAGCAGCAGTGGTGGACTCTCCCTCTTTATGGGCATTTAAGCGGGCATTGGATAGGTATATGGAGGATAGTGGGTTAGTATAGGTTAGGTGGGCTTGGATCGGCGCAACATCGAGGGCCAAAGGGCCTGTACTGCGCTGTATTCTTCTATGTTCTATGTTCTATGAGACAATGGCCACATTCAATTATTGTGATTTTGATTGAAGGATAAATATTGACCAAGAATGTCACAATGAATCCCCTGCTTTTCTCTAAAATAACATCATGGGACCTTTTACATTAATTCAAACAGACAGATGGGGCTTTTGGTTTAATATTTCATCTGAAAGATGGCTCCTAACTGACAGTGCAGTGTTCTTGTCAGTACTGCACTGTATGGTCAGCCTAGACTGAGTGCTCCTGTGGTGGGACTTGAATCTGAAATGTTGTCATTTAGAGACAAGAGTCATTGGGGTCCTGCTGACAATCCAAATGACTGCCTGGCCCTGTAGTTCAAAATGTGACTGGTACACAACTTGGTGTCAACAATCTCAGGATTTCTCAATGTAGGGTTAGGAAAGAAAAACAGCCACAAGTTTCAAACAATTAAAGAAAATGAAAAGATTGTGCACGCTGGAATTCTGAGATAGACACAAACAAAAAAAAGCTAGAAAAATTACAAGTGATTGCTCTCTGTGGGGAGAGAAATAGTTTCCACCGTCAAAGATGCATCTCTGAATGATGCTGGGATTAAAAGGCATTGTTTCCCCCACATTAGCAGCCCCTGTAATAAGAGGAACGAAGTGCTTTTATCCTGACGTTTATGACTGCACAATGTTTTTCAATTTTATTTTCATGTCTCCTTACAGATCAGTGCCAACCAAGTCATGACAATAGAAGATGGATAGAAAGGTTTATTTTTCTTACCCCCACACTGCTCCACAAGAGCTTTATTTTTCCCAAAACACAAACCTAAGTAACTCGGTTTACTCACTTAATGTCCTTCGGTGCTTCACTCCACTTTTAATTTTTCTTCCTATGAGTGAGCAACATTTATTTTTGGGCCTTTCATCGCCGACTATTCCACTGAGTGAGGCATTGTTCCCAACAAACTGACACAACTACATTTTGACCATCTCTGATTCTGTAGCATTTTCCGCAATGTGAATTTTTTGAAAATATTGAAGGTTACAGACTAATTCACTTAAAAATCCACTGAAATACACCTCGCAGAGTCTGTCAGCCTTGGCTCAATGGTAGCATTCTCATCCCTGAATCTGAAAACCGTGTGTTTAGTCTCCAATCCAGAGTTTTAAGAATTGCCTTTCTGACGGGGCATGCAAATACCCGCCTGTCTATTTAAGCAGAAATAAAAGATACCTTTTGAAGAAAAGCAAGGCTGATCAACTTGGTTGCCGCGACAGATATTTAGGACTGAACAACTTTGTTGATTGTTGGATATTGCTGTGTGTAAATTGATCATTCTACCTACAATACAACAGACACAATTCATTTTGCTCTAAAAAATACTTAAAAGTTTGTTCGTCTGCCTGCACTAACATTTAATTGGTACATCACCAAGCCAATAACATCTCGGCTTTCACTAATAATGGGTTTTCAAAATCCAGCAAACAGATGGAACAGTTCATTAACACCCTGAGAATGCTGAACCTATGGACCACGATCCTCACAGTTTGTATGAAAGAGGAAGAAGAAGATGAATGCAGGCTTACTTGTGTCATATGAAGTTCAAAGTAGAGTACAGCGAATCAAATGTTTAACATTGACCATCGAAT
The DNA here is from genome assembly GCF_037043375.1 of Chiloscyllium plagiosum. NCBI lineage: Eukaryota > Metazoa > Chordata > Chondrichthyes > Orectolobiformes > Hemiscylliidae > Chiloscyllium > Chiloscyllium plagiosum. The sequence continues at coordinate 88,518,226 of NW_028270147.1, read as the reverse complement.
AAAGCTGCCATCTGGTTGTAGATTTAAAGCATTGTGTCTGCCCTCTGCCATCAAACTACACTTAAGATGTGTTAAAAGCTTCTCCAGAGAGGTGAGACACAAATCAATCCAGGTCGAATTCCAAAATACTTTTTGTATTCACTCAGCCTCCAGAACAACTAAAGCGGAGCAATAACCAAGCTTGCAAACAAAATATTGGCATATCAATGGCAACCACAGCATTTTACGGACTCTCTCCCAATCCTATTTGCATTTGTAGGCAGAATTTTCAAAAGGAGATTTTTAACCCCGAGAAAAACCGCAAACAAAAAGGAAGTAAGGAACTGAATCATCTCAGAGCAGTAACCATTATCACATTGCTGGTCATACATGTACATTTTTCACTGTGCGCCTATCTCCCATATTTCTGGGCACAATATTGCAGAGAAAATGCAATATGCGCAACGTCCCTTCAACACAGCCAAATTCCCTTAGCGTAGGACCAAGTGAGACCACCAAACCATGCATCCTTTACAAAACAACAGCAATTGCTTCATTCTACTAAATTGCTTAGCTGTGGGACATTTAGATAGCTCTTCAACATATTAGTGAATGAAGTGACTCACGCAAGTAGGCAAGGGGATGGGGGATACGAAGCAAGTGCATAAGGGACACAGGGTAAAGTGAGGAATGTAACATGCTGTTAAGGGTGAGTGAGTGTATAGCTGAATCTACAGAATCCCACAGTGTGGAAACAGGCCATTCGGCCCAACAAGTCTACACTGACCCTCCAAAGAGCATCCCACCCAGACTCACCCCTCGACCTTATCCCTGCTCCTCCTATAGTGATCCACCTACCCTACACATCCTTGGATACGATGAGCAATTTAGCATGGCCAGTTCACCTAACCTGCACATCTTTGGTCTGTGGGAAGAGAGAACATGCAAACTTAGTAATGAACCATTGATAAACAGATCATAGAAGAAAATACTAAAATATCAATAAATCGTAGAATCCCTACAGTGTAAAAGCTGGCCATTAAGTCCATACCAAACCTCCAAGCAGCATACCAGCCAACTCCACACTCCTCAACCTCTCCCAGTAACCCCACATTTCCCATGGGTAATTCTCCTAACCCACACATCCCTGGACATTCTGGGCAACTCACCCAATCAGCACACCTTTGGACTGTGGGAAGAAACTGGAGCACCTGGAAGAAACCCATGCAAACACAGGGAGAATATGCATACTCCACACAGACAGTTGCCCGAGGGTGGAATTGAATCCGGATTCCTAGTGCTGTGAGGCAGCAGTGCTAACCACTGAGCCAAGGTGCCACTGGGTTGGGCATTAGGCAGATTGGGTTGAGAGTTTGTTAGATACTCTTGGTAGAGTTGATCACCAGTCAAATTGGATCTTTCGAGGTGTTGGAGAAGGCAATGTCAGGAGGGTAGTCAGTTCCAGAGTGGTAATGGTGGAGAGGTTAGGTGGGGTGGGTGTCTACATTTACGAGAGATGAAGGGGGGGCTGTCTCAGGTGAAGGAATTAGTATTTTCTATGTAGTAAATAGGGAAGACACTTACTATAGTTAGCCAAGAGTTAGAATAGGCTTTATTTTCTCTAACTTTGAGGCTAGTTATTCAAGTAAGAAGGGTGGAACCCTCTCAAGTCTGAGGCTTGCACTCTGAGCTGGGGATTTCATCAGAGGGTTCCAGTTGTTGAGCCATTGCCAAATGGAAGCTTCAACTTTCTGGGCAATTCACTGGTCAGTGCATTGGGAATTCCAAAGGATCTGGATACAAAGCTTTCAAACTAAGTCCTGTCTCCAACTATCTAGATGCTGGAAGATCTGGACCAAAGTTTAATTTTATTTTGGATTTGTGGGAAAACTAAAAATTTGCTTATACTGTTTTTACGCATCTCAGTCTTTAAGAAAAGTTTGTGACTGATTTAGAACTCTGCATGGATATACTGTAGATGAGAGAGAGGGGGAGACAAAGAGAGAACCGGCAGATTGGGAACAGGTCAGAGCAAAAACACAACTCCTTGCACGTGGCATTCATGGGCTGGAGAAGATGGCATTTCCGGATTGCGTTATTGAAAAGATAAACATAGTTTTGGCTCAGAAGTTTATTCTTGTTTCAAAAATTTACTGCGGTACAATTTTGCTTTCATGGCTGATTGTTGTATTTTTAACAGGAAAGTACTGGAACTAAAATTAAAATATTCCTAACCAAAAATCTAAGGTAACTGCAAATGAAGTACATGAAACATACATCAAGAAAAGTTAAATCATTAATAAGATTTACTTTTGAGAAGGTAAATCTGAGTTTGCTATTCCTTTCTTTATCCTGCAACTGTTAAAGTTGCCAGTTTTAGATTGCACCAAACAGTACTAAATATGTCACTAAGGAGTCCAAAATGCACAGGTTCAAAATTGGTTGAAAAAAGAAAGTATTCTCACATCAAATCAGACCTCAGCCACAAGACAGCTGCAAGTTTGAGGCCCAGCCCCGGGCTATATATTGATCAAGTTTTATTCTCCCTTTTCAATCCTTTCACACTTGAAGGAAGTTACAATCACTTTCATTCAACCCCTCACCAATTAATTGCACAATCCTGGAGACTGTAGAGAGAACAGATCAAACCAACAACCACCCATGGGAAATCAGAACTCCAGTAAGGATTGGGAGTTGCGATTTCATCCTAAATCACTTTCTGATCTATTCAGAAATCATTAAAATACGTTAGAGGGTTTCCGACAAACTGAATCCAAGCACATGACAAAATCGTTAACCGCACAAGAACTCATGAGTATGTGTTGGATTTAAAAAGGCTTATCAGATCATGCTGAAGGTAGAACTGAGCTGTTGAAATATTTAATTCCACACTGGAGGCTTTTGAGTTTAAAATTCATATGTATGGAGACATGTACAACATGTTGTATATGTGCTTTCACAGTTCGAGCCATTTTATCTTCACCCTGGTGGGGCAGGATTATTTGAATGATTGCACATGGATACAGTTTTGCATACATATGTATCACAGGTTGATCCTTGAAGGCGTTTATGGCATGTTTAGGTCTCCTCAACACCATGCCCCCTCCTGTTGTCCTAATCTAAGTCTGCCATTTTAACCAGCTACTCCCTTCTCCAACTAATACTTGCCTAGCTTCCCCTTAAATGCATTCATGCTATTTATTTCAACAACACCTGTGATAAGGCAAAAGATGTTCTTTTTTCTCCCGGTTTTAATTGGTGATAGTTTTTACTGACAGCATCTAGTTATGTCCTTCTCCACAAGGCAAAACATTATTTTCCTATTCACTGCATCAAAATCTATCAGAATTCTAAAAGCCTCTAAAGCCATAACCTATCCTTCTTTAGGAAACACAACTATGCTCATCAATCCTTGTCCGATATGTAAATCCATGCAGTTCTGACATCATGATCTTTGTGAATATGTCCCTATATCCCCTTTATGAATAAGGTCACCCGACTACAGCAGTACTTTAAGTGCGGACTAACCAAGGTTTAATATAGGGTTACTTTAAAATCTCCCTTGAACATAAAACCTATTGCTTGCTTTTCTCTCTTTTTTGATGTGAACTTGCCAGCTAGCCTGTGGAGCAGATTTTTAGTGAGCTCTGCGTCCTTTGACTAACTCAGACGTGCTGCCAAGTAGTAAGTGACTTCCCTGACATAATATGTTCATTGCCAAAACATACACTACAGCATGTACCATCTATAAGGTGAAATGCAGTAACCCAAAGTTTCTTCAACAGCAGCTTTCAACTTGCAACCAAATCAAGAAGAACATGGACAGTAGAGGCACAGATACACCACCTGCAACTCACATACCACTCTGCCTGGGAAACAGAACACTGTTCTTTCATTGTCACTAGGTCAAAATCCACAAACTCTCTTCCTCACAGGTCCACCTTTACCTCAAGGACTGCAGTAAGCAACTCAGCAGCACCATCTCCGGGGCAGTTAGGGATGGGTAATATATGCTGGCATGCTTAGCAAAGCCGACATGGCTTGAATGAATAAAGGCAGTGCTGCCATGTAAATTTTGGAATTAATTTGCCGATGCCTATGCACATTTTAATGTCATCTCGCAATTTGTTGCAGTTCTCCTCAGTAAACCTCAAAACAGATCACTGCTCATAGCAAACTGCCCAGCTTTCAGGACAACACCGTACAACCTTGTCACGGTAGAAGCTGCAAGACGTGTCAGAGTGTCGACACGGATACCACCATTACGCGTGGGGACACTTCTCTCCATAGACAGGGCAAGTACTCATGTGACTCGGCCAACCTTGTCGATTTCATACGCTGCAGCAAGGATGCTCTGAGCCATGGTGCACTGGTGAGACCGAGCAGAGGCTATGGCAATGGGTGAATGGACACTGCACAACAGTCAACAGACAAGAGTGTTCCCTCCCAGTCGGAGAACACTTCAGCGGTCCGGGACATTCGACTGTGGACCTTCAGGTGATCATCCTCCAAGGTGGACTTCAGGACAGTCAACAATGCAAAAGTGGCTAAGCACAGCCTGATAGCCAAGTTCGGTACCCATGGGATGCCCTCCGGTTCATCTCACATGACAAGTGACCGCACAGCACAACACACACACACACTTAGAGGTCCTCTCTCATACATAAGTTCTCTCTCATGTGCTCACACATATGCTCCCACACTCACACACCCCCTCTCACAGACTTATACCCCTTTAAAGCTCACACTCTCACACATACACACACTCATAACCCACCACCCTCCGACATACATACACACACATATAAGTTTGTGGGGTGAATTTGTACTTGCAGAATTACATTTTATTTTGCTCAAAAACTGCATGAATCCATGCAAGATTCGGTAAATCTGTTTTTTAGATTAGAATCAGGCTTGAGCATTGCGGCACAGACAGTCTCACACAGGGTACCTCACACCGTCAATGCTTTATCTCGGCAGACATGAGATCAATTGATAAAGTTCACTTGAGATTGTAACTTTAAAAACGTTTTGTGATTTACGTATGAAAGAACTGAAATCAACATGTTCATTCTAAAAGATGAGACACGTAACAAACAATCCAGGTCTTTTTCAATATATAATTTCAGTTACACCACACTGTAAGCATTTGCTATAAATTTACGATCTTATACTCCACAATCAGCTGATGAAGGAGCAGCGCTTCAAAAACTAGTCCTTCCAAATAAACCTGTTGGACCATAACCTGGTGTTATGGAATTTTTAAACTTTGTACACCCCAGTCCAACACCAGCACCTCCAAATCACTTCTCACTAAATGAGTGTATCTTCCAATTTGGTGTTATTGACAAATTTATAAATTGTGCTTCTATTTACAAAGTCCAAATTATCAAAAGTAACTTGTGAACAGCAATGGCGCCTGCATTGATCCTTATGGAATACCACTTCTGAAACTCTATCACTCTAAATAACTGATTTGGTTACCAGCACATGTACTTAGGTACAGTGAAAAGTTTTGTTTTGGATGCAGTACAGGCAGATCATACCATACAAAGTACATAAGGGTAACAGAACAGAGAAAGGAAAACAATGTTACAGCTGCAGAGAAGGTGCACAAAGAGCAAGATCAACATTAAACTTGAACGGTCCAGTCAGAGCTCTCTACTTCCACTATCTCTTATTAATTTTGAAGCTGGCTAGCAACTCAAAATGTCTCCACATTTCCTCATTATCGTCGTTAGCCTATTACAGGACACCTTATCAAAAGCAGTTTGAAAATTCACATCAACCTGTAGACTGGTCAAGTGTCAGGGTTGACGTTTTTGTCACCAAACGCTCTGCTCCTCAGATGGCCAAAGGCTGCACTGACATACAGGAGGCAAAGTCGAATTTCATCATTGATGTCACCCTTGCTAAGAGGAGGCTCCTAAGGTATAGGAATTGATCCACGCTGCCCAGTGGCTAATGCTAAATCCTGATCATCAGGGGGTAGTGTGGTTTTCCTTCTTAAAAATAAAACAAAACACATTAGCTGTCTACATGTCTGCAAGTGGACTGTACAATTTTCAAATTTTAAAATATGATTGATTGTGCCTCTGCTACCTCTTCCTTAAATTCTTTTAAAATATGTAGCTATAATCCATCGGGACCAAGGGTTTTACCTTTGTTCAATATGATGAATCAAGCAAATTTACATTTGAAATAGACTAAACTCATTGCTCTTCTCATATTTCAAAGTAATATCCATATATTCTGTCTGATAAATACCACAGCAAAATAATTATTTGATATTTTTTGCCATCTCTAACATGGGATTATCCTGCCTATCCCTTAATGGTCTTATTCCCATCAAAGCATCTTGTGTGTCTATAAAATATCAAGCTGTTTCATTCTATGCTCCACATCAATTATATAATTTCTCTTTACCTTGTTTTTTTTTTCCCCTAATATCTCTTCAAATCCCTTCATATTCTTCATCACGAACTCTTCTGCTGTTAATTTATTTATTGTCTGCTTACACATATGCCTTTTTAAGCCATTTACTGGCTAGGGCAGCATTTGTTGCCATTCCCTCAGTGCCAGAGGACAGTTAAGAATCAACTGTATTGTTGTGGGTTTGGAGTCACGTGTAGGCCAGGCCAAGTAAGGATGGCACATTTTCTTCTCCATAAAGGACATTAAGCGAACCAGATGGATTCCTCTGATAACTAATGGCAGTTTCTTAGTAGAGCTTATACAATTAATGGTAGGGCCTTGCGCCGTATTGTAGAAGGACCGAGGGGTGTAGGTCCGTTATCCTTTAAAGTTTGCATCACATATAGACAAGGTGGTTAAAAAGGCATTTGGCACGCTTGCCTTCATTGCTCAATCCTTTGAGTATAAGAGTTGGGGTGTTATGTTGAGGGTGTACAGGTCATTAGTGTGGTCTCTTCTGGAATACTGTGTCCAATTCTGGTCACCCAGTTATAGGAAGGATATTACTAAAATGGAGAGAGTTCAGAAGAGTTTTACCAAGATTTTGCTGGGATATGGAAGGTTTAAATTACAAAGAAAGGTTCGACTTCTTTCACAGGAGTGTAGGAGATGGAGAAGGGACCTGATACAGTTAATGGTAATTATGTTTTCCTTAGAATGGGAGATTTCAAGACGATGGGATATATTTTCAAGGTGAGAGGGGAGAGATTTAAAAAAGACATGGTTCACGTATGGAAGAACTTCCTGAAGAAGTGGTGGATGTGGGTTCATATAAAAAGATATTTGGATCGATACATGAATAGGAAATGTTTGGAGGGATATGGGCCAGGAGTAGACAGGTGGGACTAGTTTCATTTTGGATTATGTTCAGCATGGACTGGTTAGATCGAAGGGTCTGTTTCCATGCGGTATGACTCAATGACTATATGCAGATTGGCCATGACAAATTGACCCGTCGTGTCCAAGACGTGCAGGTGAAGTGGATTAACTATTGCAAATGCAGAGTTACGGGTATAAAATTGGGGAGTGGACTGAGTGGGTTGCTCTTCAGAGGATCGGTGTAGACACAAGAGGCCAATGGCCTCTCTCTCTGAACTGTATAGAACTTATGATTGGCTCACTCAGGGACAAGGCCATTGGGCCTTGAATTGACATGTTGCTAAAATTTCTGCACCTTTGGAGAGGAAGGCCTTTGTCTGAGAGCCATTGTTCTAGCACAGTGGTTGTGAGGAGATGGCCAGGACTGCAACTGCGGACAATGACTAATTAAAGATGACCCAGGAGGCCAGGTGATGGTAATTCCATCATCCTGTGGGGAGCCTGCCTGGTTGGCAATGGTGAGGTGAGCGGTGGTGGGGCTCATCAGGGGTGAGATGATGAGGCAAAACATGGTGCAGGAGACAGAATAAGTTGCAGGGACTGATGGGGATAGGGCACCCAGAATAGGACCTACAATCCCCACTGCATGACAACAAGTATGCCTGGCTTGGACACTGGGTACTGGCCTCTTTCCAATATGAGCCAAGATTTGAAGACAAAGTCATCAAGTGGCCACAAATTTGTCTCTAGAGGGCACATGGTACCTCTATGGAGCAGCATGGTGGCTCAGTGGTTAGCACTACTGCCTCACAGCACCAGAGTCCCAGGTGCAATTCTAGCCTCGGTCGATTGTCTATGTGGAGTTTGCACATTTCCTCCTCCCCCCCAGTCTGCATGGGTTTCCTCTGAGTGCTCCAGTTTCCTCCCACAGTCCAAAGATGTGCAGGTCAGGTGAATTGGCCATTCTAAGTTGCCCATAGTGCTAGGTGCATTAGTCGGAGGGAAATGGGTCTGGGTGAGTTATTCTTCGGAGGGTTAATGTGGACTGGTTGGGCCGAAAGGCCTGTTCCCACACTGTAGGGAATCTAATCTAATCTACTGCCTTTCTGTAATGTTGATTAAATACTTGGCTGCCCTGCAGACCTAACATCATGGCTATGGAACGGAAGTGTACACACCCTCACACAACTGGCACATGCCCATGAGTTTGGGGGGAGTATGGGGATTACATTGTAGGATATTCAGTTTTATTCAATTTTCTCATACATCTGCAATTTTCTTCCTCCACCTCCCACTCACTATTAAGCAGTCTGCAGATTACACCTATTAGTGTAACACAACCTTTGTTAAACAGCAGCTGTATTCACGTTCTTTTATCTGACTGATAGCAGCGTCCTTTATTTTCTACAGCAATTATGCTATCCCAAATAAATACAGCCGTTCTACCTCTCAGACGCCCCCTCTATTTCTTTCCAAGTATTTTATACCTTGCATTGCTTGATTCCAGTACTGATTTTTCTGTGGCCATATCTCAGTGATGTTAAACATACCTGGTTCATACTAAAGCATGATTGCCTCGAGCTGCCCTGTTTCATGAAGGGCACTCTGTTCACTGGTATACAGATGTGTTAAACTCATTTTTAAACAGGATTTCCTATAATTTAATGCTTTGCCATCTTTTTTGATTCATGTTCAACAACTTTATGCCCTTACCATCAATGTCTTCGTGACCTCCTGTTTCCCATCCCAGCACTCAAATTTGACTTGGCAAAATAAAAGTCTCAGTTCCTGGAATACTGCTTTTGAGAGATGCAAGAAGCCTTGTTATAGTAGAACATGGAGCTGCGGTATTCATTCAAACTGGAGCTATGCGCCATTATTTCTGGCACTGTGTCAAAACTACCTTTGAACACCCCCATTCACAGATCCTTTAGTCACCAAGGCTGCTTGTCCATGTCATTAAATGATAGGAAACAAATGCACACCATGTCGTCACTGACCCATCCTAAATTCTCCACTCTATGCCAATAGAGTGCAATCAGCAAAACTGAGCTCAAAATATTTTACTGGGATACAGAGAAGTTAGTTCTGATACAAACTGAACTCACTGATTTTTTTTTGTTATAAATATGTTACATGTGAATCAGGATTCCATTCTTTGAATCATGGTTATAGTTTTATATAATAGGACACCCTATTTTATATATAATAAAAAAAGGACACCCACGATCAACCTCTTGGAACACACTAATTCCCATTTAGCCAAAGGCAAGCACATAACTAACCTTCAATAGGTAGCATCAGTGTGAATATATACCCTCTATAGTTACGTGATATAGCAAAGGAATTGTGCACCCAAGCAATTGAACAGGTCATTCTTATATAACAAGTATCGGCAACGCGATTTGGCTGTAATGCGATTGGTGAATCGAGGAACAAATTTTTTTAAAAAACTAACTCCCGTTGGCTATTACGTGATTCCATTCCCGGCAGTAGGTGATGCGGTATTCTGAGGACTGGATGTGCATCAATATCACAGAGTCAGTTGGCTTACGCACTTTGTGGAGGAGGATTGAGGACTCCCATTGTCCTACCCACAACTACTTGTTGCTGCGGGGGAACTGAAGCTAGAAATGAAGACGAAAGTAGTCCAGGGTGCAACACCATGAGAACTTGCCACTTCTCTTTTGTCTTCTTTCCTAAGCAAAGTTGAAAAGCAGTTGCAGCTATGAGAAGTCAGTGATTACAATGCAGAATGCAGCAGGATAGCAGTTTGTAGCATAGTTGATTAGCTACCCTGCTCCTGCTCACAGCATCCTTCACAGGTCAAGTCTGAGTTCAGACAGACATTGGCACTGTATGAGTGGCTTTTTTCTGAAAGAAGAAAGATGCAAAGCCCCAAAATTAGTTTTTTTTAATCCAATGCTCAAGAAATAGTCAGAAGAATGGACCACAGCCATCCACTTTTGGACTAAATCTTTTTTCATCATAACTCTGCACCCAGAACTGCACCTGAAAGTAATGATGATGCTGCTAATACTCAGCCCATACTTTAACATACTGTTGTAGCTCAGCAAACTCAGAAACCCCTCCATGTTATTTTCCAGTTTTTCATGGTAAAGTGTTAAATTTATTGTATTTTTTCATTTAAATATGATTTTAACATTAGCTTAACACAAACAGTAGCACAGTCTAAGCAAACTACTATTTTTGCATAGATTTTAACAGATATTTTTGATGGTCCACCCCAACCCTGTTTTTCGCATAGGCCCCATTATTTCTATTACATGATCTTCTATAACGCAAGGTCACACGAGAACATAATTACCATATTATGGAAGAACAGACTGTAGTTACAACTGTGGCAACTACAGGTTGCTCTGCTATAACGTGTGTTTCGTCAACGCAAATCCAATGTAACGCGATTGACAAATTATGGATACTGTTTCTAAAGCGCGAAATTTTAAAACGTGTGTTGGCTGTAACGCAATTACATCACCAACACTTAAAGCGCTGATTCTATAGCACAATTTTTCGATCATGCGGGGTTGCACAAGAATGAGCCATCACATTACAGAAGAGCTGACTATCTCAAAGATGACAAATGCTATGTTCTGTTGGAAATAAAGGGACAATGGTTTGGATTTAGCTGTCAGCACTCACCACTATTAATGGATAAATCTGACAGCAACATCTATGTCCTCATACTTGCAGCAAAACACAGAAATTACTGTCACAGATATGCTGCTCTTAAGCCAATGGAACCTACACAGAATCACTAATAATATATAATTTTATACTAAGTACATACCATTATTCACATTAAAGACTATGTTCATTGAAGGACTACCTCAGATATTAAATAATGTTCATCACAAGTGTGTGTCAAGATATTTATTTCATTTCCTGTGCAATGACTTAAATGTGACTTATAAGTCTCATTCTAGATTTTACTTCTGCTTTAGTTGATCAGCTTCCCTGCTGCTTCCCAAGCTCACAGACTTGACCCATTCCCTGTGGAGCATGCTGAGTTCTGACTGAAATTGGAGAAAATATAAAAGCATATGCAGAAGCTGGCAAAACAAAATAACCGGGGAAGCTTATTTCTGGATAAAAGGCAAACACTCTTCCTCTACTGCTGACTGCTGTTGTATCAAATGTTAATAGTCAGGAAAATGTTGGAGGGCACCATGTGACAATACAATCTGAAGGGTCCGAAAAATAAAATGGTGTGCACAATCGGACAAAGTGAATAATATGGAATGATTAATGAGTTATCATAGATGTGAATCCCAATTCAATCAACAGAACTAGTGAAAGTATATCTAGTGTACAAAAGTTAACCTACAATGAGGTCAAAGCAACCTATTCTGAATATTCCTCATGCGTAGAAGAAAACTACATTATTAATAATGCCTGTACCAAATATTTTGGATACATTGTATCCTATTGGCTGTTCTGAGTGATTCCTGCTGTGCTTTCATATGCAGTATATATAAACATACTGAAAACACATATGTGCAAAACAGAAATTCAGAAGTTACTGTCACAGATACACTGCTCTCAAGCCATGGAACCTGCACAAAAAAAAATCACTAAAAATGTACAATTTTATACTAACTACACACCATTATTCACATTAAAGACTTAGAAAACTGTGGTCAATTAGATCCAACAGCATTTGTGGAGAATGAAACAAAGGTTAATGAGCAAACATTTTCTCTGACTAGTCCCACCAAAACGACAGGGTCAGTATGTCAGTGTTCAATAGACTGAATAAGGCTCTTTAGTAGAGCCATGACATTTGCAACCCATGTCCAGATTTCCTGAACAATCAGAGAGGGTAGATCAGATGATATTCCAGTTCTATCAATGAAGGCACTATATACGAAGGAAAATTTGTCAGATAGGTTTCTCCCTGTGAGAGGAGACTGGAACTAGGTAGCATAGATCAAAAGGTAACCCACTCTCCCCTATTTAAGACTGCAATGAGAATTTTTTTTTCCCACTCAGGGGGTCGTTGGTCTGTACAGTTCACTCAGAGGAATGGAGGAGGAATCATTAGATAGATTCAAGTCCGAGCTAGACTGGCCTTAGTTGAAGAAAGATTTGAGGGTTATGGGGCACAGATGGGGAAGTGGAACTGGAAAGGCCATTAGCGAATCAGTCATGGTCTTATTGAAAGGAACAGCGGCTCCAAGGGCCAAATGCCCTGTTTCTGCTACCACTGCTTCACTTCTTCTGGATCTGAATGGTTGCAGGAAATCCTCCCATAAGGACAGCCATACATCTGGACAATAGAGCTAAGACAAGGGTAGGTTACTGCCTTCTGCCATTCTCCTGCCCACTTCACCAACCCACCAGGCCACCACTTCTGCTGGTTCTTGCACTCATTCCTTGAGATATTGTTGGACGAGTTCAAGGCCAGTGGGAAGTCTGCCTGCCACCGATGGGAGCAGTTGGCATTTGGGCCTGACCATGAAATGGCAGTGACTATGCGCATCCAGAGTATGGTGCCCAAGACCTTGGTCCAAGGCCAGAGAAGAATTCATGACCTAAACAATTCTGATAAGGCCCATTTTCAGCTGGCTCGTTACTTCTTGCCTTCTTACCACCCTCCTGCACAACAGACAGCATTCTTTGGATTGCTGTGCCTCAGTTACACCTTCCTATTTCTCCTGCGTCCTTTTGAAATCTCCTCTTCAGGAAGACTCTCACACTTACCATTACCCTTTGATGCCCGGTTGCCATCATTCCTTGAATCACCTTTCTCAAGTGTTCCCATTCTATCAATGAATGTGAGGGGACAGAAGTCACACCAGCCATGGCTCTTGACTTCATGTCCTGTTTCCCCCAACCCCCAACCTTCCCCTGAAAAAAATGGAAGAGGATGTCCCTGAGATAAGCAGAGAGGCACAAAGAGTGGACGCTGGGAATTTGTTTCCATTAGGCGGGGAGACTAGGACCTGTGGGCACAGCGTTAGAATTAGAGGGGGACAATTTAGAACAGCAATGAGGAGACATTTCTTCAGCCAGCGAGTGGTGGGCCTATGGAATTCATGGCCACGGAGCGCAGTGGAGGCCGGGACGTTAAATATCTTCAAGGCAGAGATTGATAAATTCTTAATCTCGCAAGGAATTAAGCGCTATAGGAAGAGTGCATATAAGTGGAGTTGAATTGCCCGTCAACCATGACTGAATGGTGGAGTGGACTCAATGGTCCGAATGGCCTTACTTCCATTCCTATGTCTTATTGTCTAAGTACTGGGCAAGCATTCGAATTGCCCAGAGCTTCAGTGACAAGCATTGAACAATACCTGTCATCTGACATGTATGTCACACTCCCACTGAACAAGAATCATGAATGATAGCTCTAATGGTCTGCACTGTACTAATTTTAGATTGTTATACCCTTTGAGGAGCAATTGTGACTTTTAGCTCCCATGAGACAGCAGCTGAAGGAATCCTTGGGGAGGATGAGCACTTACAGTCTGCACTGATGGAGACACACATATTTCAAGGTGTCTTGCAATACAGCTAGCTGCACATGTTGAGCGGCACAGTAGATCTGAACAGGAGCACATGCTTGAAGCCAGAGACAGCAGTGGAGAGGTCTTATTGGAGGGGGCAAGAGATGTCATGCTCCGTTCAGCCATACCTGCACCCTGATCCTCCTGCATGACGAGAAGCAACAGGACACGTGTGTGTTGTTGACGGTATTTCCAGAGGCACGGTGCACTACACGTTGGAAAGGAATGGGGAGGCCCATCTCAAGGGTTGCTGCTGGGAGGTCGGAGGCATGTGCAGTGATCGCCTACGGGGAAAGAGTAGCTGCCCTCATGGAGAATCAGGTTGGCAAGTCCAAGTTCTCAAATCAACGGTCTGCATATTGTGGATGCCAGTTGACAGGAGAACAATAAAAGGCATCCTCTTAGTACGCATGACCCAACTGAAATAAACCCAAGTTCTTTCCAGCTCTAGGCTATTTGCAAAGTGCTGGTGGACTCTGGCTGGGAAGGTAGTAAAAGGGTTCATGGCACTGGGGGCTGCAACGTGCTCTAATCATGACCCTTGCCTCCTCGTGAGTTCCCAGCCCCACGAACAACTCTGCTCCGTCACAAACACAAGTAATGCACTTCTGGTGGCGTCCTTTATCTGTTTCAAAACTCTGCTGCTAGGTCCACATAACTGTGTCAGAAAAACACCACAGATGCATCACAGATCCAATCAGATACTTATACCACGTTAAATAGAAACCAAAAAGAAGTGCAGACGCTGGAAATCAGAAACAGAAACAGGAATTGCTGGAAAAGCTCAGCAGGTCTAGCAGCATTTGTGAAGAGAAAATAGAGTCAAAGTTTTGCGTCATAGAGATGTACAGCACAGAAACAGTCCCTTTGGTCCAACTCGTCCATGCCAATCAGATATCCCAAACTAATCGAGTCCTAATTGCCAGCACTTGACCCATATCCCTCCAAACTCTTCCTATTCATATACCCATCCAGATAGCTTTTAAATGTTGCAATTGTACCAGCTTCCACCACTTCCTTTGGCAGCTCATTCCATATACGTACCACTCTCTGCGTGAAAATGTTGCCCCTTAGGTCTCTTTTATATCTTTCCCCTCTCACCCTAAACCTATGCCCTCTACTTCTAGACTCCCCCACCCCAGGAAAAGACTTTGTCTATTTATCCTATCCATGCCCCTCATGATTTTTTCAACCTCTAAGGTCACCCCTCAGCCTTCGACTCTCCAGGGAAAATAAACCCAGCCTATTCAGCCTCTCCAGAGAGCTCACCTTCCTCAAAACTGACCCCAAACTGCCAGACCTGCTGAGGTTTTTTCCAGCAATTTCTGTTTTTTGTTCTGGACCATGTTCATGTTTTAATACCTTTTATGTCAATGAAAATATTACTTCATGGGAATTTTGCACCCCATGGTCTAAACACTTACTCTCAGCAATTTACTTCTGGTGAATGATACGATTTGGAACAGATGCTAGTGACATGGGAGGGTGATTGTCAGACTGAGGTCTGCTCAGAGTGGATGGCACCAGGTTGGGTGTTTTTATTTACTACTTTGTGGGTCCACTTATTTGAAACATGACTGACTGACTCTGTTGCAAGATTCCCTGGCATCCGCACGAGTGGTTGCAAAGCAGGATTCCTTCTCCTGCTCTTCCTTTCTCTTACAATTATCCAGTTACCCCTCTAATAACTATCGTCAACATTTTGTGAGATTGCATGCAGAGAGATTTGGAAAACTTTGACACGCAAATTAATGGCTTTTTTAAAAAATCAACCCCTATTGGCAAAGGGGAAAAATCTATAATCAGAAGTGCCAGAATATTCTTCCCTATTAGGGCAGATTCTGATTAGATTCCCTACAGTGTGGAAACAAGCCCTTCAGCCCAACCAGTCCACACCGACCCTCTGAATAGTAACCCACCCAGACCCATTTCCCTCTGACTAATGCCCCTAGCACTATGGGGCAGTTTAGTATGGCCAATTCACCTGGCCTGCACATCTTTATGACTGTGGGAGGAAACTGGAGCATCCAGAGGAAACCCACGCAGACACGAGGAGAATGTGCAAACTCCACACAGTCAGACAGTCACCCGAGGCTGGAATTGAACCTGGGACCCTGGTGCTGTGAGGCAGCAGTGCTAACTGCTAAGCCACCGTGCCGGGCTTTCTTTAGAAAGAATTTGAGGTAATTGCTTAGGTGTTTGTTGAATTTGTACGGAATAGACTTAAGAGGTTTTGAGAAGGCCTCTTCCTGGTTAAGCATCCCCCGAGGAATTATGGACTGAAACAAAACCACAGCAGCAGATTTTCAAGAAGCTAGTAGAATTTTTCGAGTAGCGTTTCTTTCCTTTTAAAAAAAAACACATGATTATTTTTGCCCAAGTCTGAATACTGTCACAATGGGCACTCATCCATTCCCTAAGCCACTCAGGAACTTGAAGGCTCTGAATCAAATTGTATAAGACACTAATGCA
Source organism: Chiloscyllium plagiosum (assembly GCF_037043375.1). Taxonomy (NCBI): domain Eukaryota; kingdom Metazoa; phylum Chordata; class Chondrichthyes; order Orectolobiformes; family Hemiscylliidae; genus Chiloscyllium; species Chiloscyllium plagiosum. Next base: position 88,501,952 of record NW_028270147.1, on the reverse strand, counting down.
AACATAAAATTATTTCATTTAGATCACACCTTGGTCACAATGGAGCATTTCTGAAGTGAAGTGCTGAAGGCATCTGAATAGAGAGAAATCTACCAGCCATTATCTGCACAGTGAGATCTCAAAGACCAATGAGGATAATCCGGGCAGGAAAATCCTGATAATGAGGTCCTCTTTCTTCAAACTGTACCATGGGTGTTTTTTTTTCCCGCAAACAATCCATTTGAAAGACAGACGCAACCTTGGTTAATCTTGCACCCCCATCAATGCAGCAGTCAGTCAGTCTCGAGTTTCATGATGGAGGCCCGCAGTGGATTTTGGGCCCATGAAGTTCCTATTCTGAGGCAGGATTGCTCCAGAGACAGCATTTTTGACATGTTCCGTTATGATGTCTGTGAGGGGTGAGTGGGCTTCTTCAATCAGTGTGTTTATGTGCCTGTGCTGTGCAGATCAGGGAAGTGCAAGGATCATGCTGAGTTTGCTGGTCTCTCACAGTGGCCAGTGGTCAAGGAATGTGGCCAGTCAGCACCAGTAGAACTACACCAACAGCATGAGTCAACAGCCCCCCAATAGCAAATACAAGAGCACAGACTACTTGGTTCTTTTCAAGGGATTTTTACACCGAGATTAAAATGTTATGGATTTGTTCTTAAACAAATATGTTTGTGCCACATTTACCATCGGAAAATGGAATAATCCCCAGCAACATTGCATTGGGTCATCAGACAAGTCTGGATAGCCTGCTTGGCCCAACATAATCACACAATCCCTGTTCACGGTGGTGGTTGTATCAGTGCCTGGTCCTGGAGAGTGCATTTTATCAGAGCCTGGTTCAGGGCAGTGTATTGTATCAGTGCCTGTTGCAGGGAATGGCATAGAAGCAAGCCATTCAGCTTATCGAGTCCACACCTCCCCACCCCCCCTATCCTGCCCCTCTAACCCTGCCTTTCCCCATGGGTAATCCACCTAGCCTGCAATTCCCTGGAGACTACAGGGCAATTGTGCATAGCCAATCTACCTAATCTGTACATCTTTGGGCTGTGGGAGCACCCAGAGAAAATCCACATAACACGGAGAATATGAAAAATTCACATGGAATTGAACCCGGGTCCTTGGCGCTGCGAGGCAGCAGTGCTAACGACTGAGCCACTGTGTTGCCCCAATGATCACTAATAGTTTGTAAAGTCGGCTGGTTGACATTGCAAACTCTTCTCAAGATGTGGCCACCCTAATGTGAACCACTACAGTCAATTCTGCACCAGTCTTTACATTAATCTTTCAATCCTACTTGCACATTGATCCAGGTTTCGAAAATTGTCACCGTGCATGAATGATTGTCTGCACATGCTTCAACTCCCTCAGTCAAAGATTATTTAAAATATAACAAAATAAAAAGCAAGCTTACCCATATTCCTCACCACCTGAGCTTCAACGACAAGGCAAATTAAAAATTGACTGACTGGCAACGAACTCTGGGTATAATTGCTAAAAATTGATTGAATCAAATGGTTATGAATCTCCCTGCATCAAAAACATTGACTGAATTAGATTAAAAACATCCGTTTTCACATCAATTCCCTGTGAATGTACATTGACATTCATGTAATGGATTTTTCCACTTTATACATAAAAACATTAATTCTAAAATGTATTAGAGAGCCACATATGCCTATAAATATTCTATATCACCCCAAAAACATAACTGTATAAACCCTTAGAGATGAACATTAGGTGAAGCTCTTTCTGAAGTTGTCAAGTTACTTTCTGCATCACCGTGTTAACTTCAAACAGTGCATTTGCTTCCATTCCAAGTTTTAAACGTGGCTTCAGGGCAATGCACAATCAGGCCACCTTCCACAGCAGCCTCAGTCTATATGGTGTCCAAGTGTGACATTGACTTGCAGACGAATGCAGAACAAACTGCAACATGATATCCTGATTTTTGGAAGGGTGTGGTTACATTGTTGATTTGGGAGAATGAAACTGGAAAGTGATTACTGAATTCAAAATAAAAACATAGCAACCCTATATCATACTAGCATTTGCAAATATTTATAACCTGAAGCAATTTGTTTCTCACTGCAAGTTCCTCCCCTCTACCCTGCCCAAATAATAACTATTCACTAATTTTCCATCTTTTGTTTTAAGCTTTCCCTCCGGTCTAAGCTGTCACACTACTTTTTCTCCTTCCCCTTTCCGTCTCTTATCAGCAACTGCTACCTTGCATCCTGTGATCTTCTGTTAGGAGCACTCTGGATCCATTCATATCAGCGGACTCAATTTCACATTTTAAAATGCATACATCAAACATCTCGTAGCAGAGGCACTTCAAACGGAAATAATTGAGAGGACATTGGATAATTACTCAGATTGAAATAATGTGTAAGGACATGAGGAAAATGGAGGAGATTCGCACTGAGTAATGATGCTCATCTGAAAGAGCCAGCGTAGACACAGAAGGGCCAAATGGCCACCTTCCTTGCCACAGCACTTCTGCGATCTGGTGAAGGTCCTGAAGGGAGATGACTATTGGAAGTGGGGCAAGATGCAGTTCCAGGAACTGGACTTTCATCAGGAAAACTCTTGGCTTGGTCCACCAGCCTTGCAGGAAAATTAATTCAAAAGACGGAATTTTCATTGCAGGAAGGCCAAAGTGATCAGCAGTCAGATTGGCCAATTTGGAAAAGTAGCATTCAGTGGCAGCCATATGAGCTGCCGAGTGCCAAGAGAGTCTTTTGAATACTCACATTGATGCAAGACAAACCCTTATCCCCACTCATGTCTCACATACACTCCAGTGCCCTCCACCAACTCCCATGCCTCATAACTCCAGGACCCCAGGCCAATGGTTCGAAACTCACAATGGAAGGTAGAGAAACTTGAATTCAGTAAAAAAGAAAATCCGGAATTAAAAAGGCTAGCTGAATGGCCAGCCATGTGACCACTGTTAAGTGCATTAGTGAACCAGTTGGCTACTTTGGAGAAGGCAATCTGGCATTCTTGCCTGGTCTGGCCTACACGTGACTGCAGAATCAGAAAAATGGTTGCCTTAACTGCTCTCCAGCTATCCAGCTAGCAACACCTCCATCCTCAGAAGAAATAAAAAGAAACTGCTCACTTTGTTGAGGATTTGAGACCTGTTAGAACAAGACTGCTATTTGCATATTTTAATCAATAAATCACCTTAAAGAATCCTCGCTAATGCATCTCAGTGAAGAGATTGGTCGCTGCAGCATTGCTGGTTTTGCTGCTATAAAAGCTGGTAGATTAGAAAACAGTCAGAAGGAAGGACGGAGAGAGAAGGTGGAGACAGCTTCCAAGAACGCTTAGCACTGATAGTCCTCATTCGAAACACAAAGTACGTTCCTGTTCTTCTCCTGGAAGCCTGCAGAGTGGGAAGATTGTGATGTTAGTCAGCATCTTATGGACACGTGGCATTTGACCTGCCATGGGGCAGCACAGTGGCTCAGTGGTTGGCACTGTTGCTTCACAGCACCAGGCACCCGGGTTCGATTCTGTACATTCTCCCAGTGTCTGCGTATGTTTCCGCCGGATGCCCCAATTTCCTCCCACAATCCAGAGATGTGCAGATTAGGTGAATTAGCTATGCTAAATTGCCAATAGTGCTAAGGGATGTGTAGGTTAGGTGCATTAGTCAGGTGTAAATGTAGAGTAATAGGGTAGGTGAATGGGTCTGGGTGGGTTACTCTTTGGAGAGTTGGTGTGGACGCGTTGGGCCAAAGGGCCTATTTCCACACTGTATGGAATCTATGATTTTAGACCTTATTGATTTAGTTCATGCCTTTCTATGCATGGGACTCTGAGGGCATCAAATCCCCAAGCCAAGATCATCCCCAACAGCAAGGGGCTCCTTTCTATCCACATGTCACCAAAGAACATAATGTTGAGTTTGTGCCATCCTGGCTCTCCTGGCCATTTTTGAACCACCATGTTGAACCAGAGGGTAACTGCTCAGCCACAAATATTACCTGCTCAACACATCCTCATTGCTCCATTCTGTGGTCAGAGTACCTCTAATGAAGGCTGTGAGGCAACAAAGGCAGCATTTGGAGAACTCGGCAGTTCAGAGGGATCTAGGCATCCCGGTACATAAGTATGAGTGAATAGGAAGGCAAGTGGTATACTGGCATTTATCACAATCAGAATTTCAGAGTAGGGATGGTGTTTACTGTAACTACGCAGACCCTTAGTGAGAGCACAACGGGAATACTGTGTCCCTTAAGGGAGCCAAGTGTGGGTATGATCAAAGTGGAGTTAAGACCACAACTGGATCAGCCACAATTTGACCGAACTGTGAAGCAGGCTTGGAAACCTGGATGGGCTACTCCTGTTCCTAATTCCTGCATCTGATGTTACCACAGCCATCATGGAGCAGGCTAGTGTCATGCTGAAGCAATGAATCTGCTGCCTGGATTGATTGGGAGGAGCCCTGAAGCACATCAGGATGACAATACGATAACCTTGCCTTCCTCCAATTCTGTCACCAGGCCAAGAGCTGGTTAGCTGGGTATCTGCCAGACTACAGTATCCCAATTGCCACAGAGGTGCCAAGGGCTGTAGCTGCTGTCCGAGATTCTTGATGCAGCTAATCATGCACCTTCCAAAAAGCCTCACCCAAGCTGAAACCACTGGAGCAGTACAAACATAAAAGGATGAGAAATAACTTCATACAGGTCCTTCGTTCAGCTGTATGTAAATAAACATGTCTATTTTCTGTCTCAATTCTGCCTTCCTGCACTATTCCACATGCTTTGATTCCTTTGGCAATCAAACATCTATCAATCTTTGTTTTGAATGTATCCAATGATGAAGCATTTACAGTTCTCTTGGGGTAAACATTTCCAACGTACATTGCCATTTGAGTGAAGACAATTCTCCCCATCTCAGTCCCAAATAAGAGGAATTGGTTGCTTCTAGACTGCAATGTCTTGACTCCTCAGCCATGAGATGTCTCCTCCCAGCATCAATCTCATGTAACCCCTCAAGAATTTAAAATGTTGCAATAGAATTCAAAGAAATACAGAACAACCTTGATTATCCAAATGAGATAGGTGGAGAGTATTTTGTTCAGATAACTGATTGTTTGGATAACTAATAAGGGTTCCCGTGGCAGCTTTGTCCCTGCTCCCACTGCCAGCCCAAACTGCCTGCTCTCTCTGTGCTTTTGTTCCAATTTAATAACATTTTCATGGGATCTTGAGATCTTGTTTGGATAATCAGAAATTCGGAAAATTGATGTTCGGATAACTGAGGTTGTTCTGAACAGGTCTAGCCCATTTAATTTCTCCTCATTCCCCTAATTTTTCCTTCTCGTGAATCTAAATGTTGCATCGCCTCCATAAAGTAGGGATGTCCTCACCTAAGGAAGAATATTGAAGCTTTTGACAGTAGTCTGTCTGTGATCTCAAACAGGGCCTGCAGAATTATAGTAAGGCTTCATTCTGCCTCCACTCAATCTCTCCTTGCATCTCTTCTTTAATAGTCAGGGTACCCTTGCTCATCTTGTTCAGATTTAAGTCTAGTTTCAGAACAAAGTCTCTTTCAAATGCAACATAAACTTTTATCATGTTATGGTCACTCTTCCTCAGAAGCTGCTTTAGTATGAGATTAATTAACCCTTCCTCATTCCGATACCAGATCTAAAATGGTCCATTCTCTGGTTGGCCATGCTGATGAAGAAATCATTTTTTTAATACATACCATAGAAGTGCCACTAAAGTCATTTGTTGAGCCTGTAAGATGATAAAGTCTTCCTATGATCACCTTATTACTTTCCTTGTAGGCATCTCTGTTTTGTTCACTGCTGCAACTAATGTTAGAAGACATAAAATCTGCTTTCCTAAACTCCACCCAAATTTATTCGATACTTTGATTTTCTGAGATGCTATCCTTTTCAATTCTATTTCCTATCCTCTAACATCAGGTCTAAATTCCTGTTCCATTTTATTCTTAGTTACTTCTTGCAAAGGTCCAGTATCCGAGACTATTCCCAACAACTGGTCATTCTGCCACCAGACCTCTGTATTGGTTACATGACCCAAATTGGGCATCAATCCATCTACTGTTGCACATTTTGTGCATTCAAATTTACTTTTGCTTTTTCTTTTCTTATCACATTAGTCTCTAATGTCTATTAGTCTTTGTAAGTTCTCAGATCCTTCCTAATCCCCTCTACTCAAACCATGACCCTTCTCTCAAACTTGCAATTTCCTTTAGCTGTCAGAATGACTGAATTTTCTTTCAATACGACCTTGAAGTGGCACAAAGAGCAAAAGAAAAACCAATGCCACTCTCAAGCAACCTCTCTACACCAATAGATTGCACGACAGAATAAAATGAATTGATTTTATTTTCTCTGAGCAGGTTCTCACTCTCTCCCACTCTTCTGAAGCATCCCAATCTTCTTCTAGCTTTCCTAAACACTCACGGGTAAAATGAGTCTAGCTTCCAGGGCAGGACTCACCAACCATGCACCTGGAGTAGGCCTTATTTCCCTCACTTACAACACTCCTTGTGCAGAAAGTCTCCTCTAAATCCTTTCCTGGACCCGGCCCCAACTTTCCCTGATCCCGATGCAGTCAACCCCCGCACTCTGCTGCTCACAGTGCAGTCAACCTTGCCCCACGCTACCCGCCCACCCCACTCCCAGACAGACTCTTTCCTCCTTCTCTTGGAGCAGGCCTCTCAACCTCCTTCCTCCCTAATTACTCCTGCACCAAGCCTCATCCCTGCCACTCCCCTCAGTGCAGATGGCCTTACTGCCCACTACTCCCAGAGCAGGCTTGCCCCCAGAGTGGGCCATGCTTCTCACAACTCCTAATGTAGGCCTTACTCCACCAGCTGACCTTCATCCCACTTGATCTCCAACCTGCCTCTTCAGTCCCTCATTAGTGGTGTATATGCACTGATGATAACAATCATGCACAGAAGGTAGTAACATTACCAGGAGTCAGTTTTAAGGGAAAAAAAAAGATGGTATCATATGGATTTGAGGGGAAAAAAAAATCTTCCAGCGAGAGGGTTGTGGATATGTGGAACTGAATGCCCAAAAGGATGATCAAGGCAAGAACTTTAGAGACATTTAACAACTATTGGAATAAAACCTCAAATGCTATATAGCATATGGACAAAGAGCTAGAAATTGGGATTAGATACGATGGATGTTTGATGACCAGCACAGACGCAATGGGCCAAATGACCTCGTTCCACGGTGCAAAATTGTACGTAGTTGCTATTTGGATTACCCATCATTTTAGGAAAACTTGTGAAGGACACTTTTCTTAAGTGAGCTGCAGTTATCTAAATGTACCCAACCTTTGATGAAAATCATCAGAAAGGGAACTTCCATTATCAGATTGCAGTATTTATTACAAAATAAAGCCTTTACTTCTGTTTGGATATGATACAATAAGAATCAGAATCCTTAGCATGTTTGCCTTCTAATATTTCTGAACGGGCATAACTAGAGTCTCCGCCTTCCGCAAAGACCGTTCCCTCCGTGACTACCTGGTCAGGTCCACGCCTCCCTACAACCCACCCTCCCATCCTGGCACCTTCCCCTGCCACCGCAGGAACTGCAAAACCTGCGACCACACCTCCTCCCTCACCTCCACCCAAGGCCCTAAAGGAGCCTTCCACATCCAAAGTTTTACCTGCACATCCACCAATATCATTTATTGTATCCGTTGCTCCCGATGGGGTCTCCTGTACATTGAGGAGACTGGACGCCTCCTAGCAGAGCGCTTTAGGGAACATCTCAGAGACACCCGCATCAATCAACCAAATCGCCCAGTGGCTCAACATTTCAACTCCCCCTCCCACTCTGCCGAAGACATGGAGGTCCTGGGCCTCCTTCACTGCCGCTCCCTCACCACCAGACGCCTGGAGGAAGAACGCCTCATCTTCCGCCTCGGAACACTTCAACCCCAGGGCATCAATGTGGACTTCAACAGTTTCCTCATTTCCCCTTCCCCCACCTCACCCTACTTCCAAACTTCCAGCTCAGCACTGTCCCCATGACTTGTCCTACCTGCCTATCTTCTTTTCCACCTATCCACTCCACCCTCTCCTCCCTGACCTATCACCTTCATCCCCTCCCCCACTCACCTATTGTACTCTATGCTACTTTTTCCCCACCCCCACCCTCCTCTAGCTTATCTCTCCACACTTCAGGCTCTCTGCCTTTATTCCTGATGAAGGGCTTTTGCCAGAAACGTTGATTCTACTGCTACTCTGATGCTGCCTGAACTGCTGTGCTCTTCCAGCACCACTAATCCAGAATCTGGTTTCCAGCATCTGCAGTCATTGTTTTTACCTACATAACTAGAGTACATCATAATGACAGCACAATAGCTGCAAATTTGTAGAGAATGGGAATTCTCTCTGACATCACAATCTGACATTGAGTTTAACATTTGAATTTAAAGAAGAACTTCAAAAACTTACAAGAGAAACTGAAAACTACTTCAGAGAGGGTGTAATTATCTGAGGTGGTGTCAATTGGTATGTGCAAGAATCAGGAGCATTTGTAAATTGAGTGCAATTCAAAAAAAGGTGCCTGAATTAAGAGAGAGTATTAGCCCTGAGGCACAAAGTGGTGCAAAAAATGCTTATACAAAAGTGGATGCAAAAGTTATGAATTTGGAAACGGTGGGTGGTGGGTGGAGGCAAATCGGTTCAGACAGAAAAGACATGTTGCCTTTTGCTTCCAATACATGCATATAATAGTTAAATCCCAGTGAGAAGTCATTGTTGTAACAGTGGTGATTTAAGTGGTGTGTCACAGCCCTGTAGAATTCTTAATACCAATACCTCCCTGGGAATTGCGTGAGAAATTGACCGATCCTTTAGACAGTCACTAGGCATCAAAACACTTTGAAAAATCTGGAGAAGTCCCCAACTCTGAGCTAGCACCAGAGATTTCAAAGGGTTCCAATTCACTTAAGTCATTCATCGCCTGTCAGGATTGGACTCCGAACCCCTGACTCACCATGTAACCTTCTCCAACGCCCTCCTCCCACAGCTATACCTCTCTAATCTCTGACAGCTCCCCGTGTGCTCCAGCTGATTGTCCTCACCTGTTCCCAACGTCACCCAGTGTCCCACTCAGGCGCCATCTCCTCCCCACACCTCCTGACTTGACACACCATGCTGACCCAACCTCACCAGAAGTAAAACTGCAGCCCCCACCTTGCCCCACCCCCATCATCCCAACAACATCCCATTGCCCATCTGACACACCCTGCCCCTCGATCTCTCTACCTACTGTAATCTACACAGTCAGTGGATGATGGCTTACGGTATCCATCTGTTGCAACACTCTCACCATCCCAACCAACCAGATTGCCCTCTCACCTATCTTGCGTTTTACTTTTCAAACCAGCTGGCATTTTAGCTTCTCACTCACCTGGCACCTTACACCCACCCACCTGCCTGCATGCTTATGTCACAGGTATATCCTCTCAGTGGATATCAAAGTGACTGCAGGACATTTACATTACAGTGTACAGCACTCACTGCTGCACGAGTGGGTGGGGCTTCTACTCTGTTGCTGGACATTAACATTCCAGAATGGCTGCTTTGCAACATGAGACTCCGAGCCTCAGACATTGTCGGGTGTAGAACTGATCAGAAGGCTATTTTTTGTCCAATCAGGCTCAGAAAAAGTGTTACCAATCCTGATTGGACAAAATTGAGCCAATAAGTATTTGGAATTTTGTTCAGGGCTTCAGTTGTTCATGCAAAATATTTGTGTAGTGTCATGGTCAGAGGACATGAAGAGAAATCACAAAGAAAAAAAAAAAGAGTATTCTTTCCCACATTTCTACGTTTAAGTTGGTTTCTTTTAAAATAAATGGACAGCTTTGCTGGACTCAAAATGGCCGAGGACAATCACATGATTGTACTTCCAGAAGCTTCCTAACCCCTTGCATTGTTTAGACATGTCAGCTATAGCTGACTCAGAGGGACTTGGAGAAGAGCCACCTGCTTCCAACCATCTATAGACAAAGGAAAACGTCAAGAAACACTACGCAAAAAAATCCTACATTTTTTTTGATAGTTACCTCACAATGGCAATTCCAACGGATCAGTTGAAGCTATACTGTTTGATTAACAATTTCTAATTAGCCCAGTGAGATAGGCCATCAGAAGCTGAGATATGTAGCTTTGTATCCTGACTGAAATTGGAGCGAGTTAAAATCGCTTAGAAATGTACAATTGTGGGAGCTGATGTCAGTTGCTGTTTGATCTCTAGAGTGGGAGCAGGACACCAGGTAGAGTTAGCATCCTGCCTCAGAGCTTCCATTTCTCTGTCCCATCCCCCGCAAATGGTAGATGGGAAAGTAACCGACATCTTTGCCTGCCATAAGGAAAATAGAATCCACCTCACTGAGGACATTATTATTGGACACTGATCACCAAAGAATCCTAAATCATACAAAGTAATTTTTTTTAACACTCCTGGGATTACCAACATGTGTCATTTATAACCCATATCCTGTCCTGTTTTTCTATCATGTGTGGAGTATGTACATCTCACATGTCGTGAAGGAATTCCCTGCTTTCTGAATGTTTTTTGTTTGTAACCCCTGTGATTCCATCCTGAAAAAGAAAAGTGTTTTGCTGTGACTGTATTTCAAAAACTGGAATATGAAAACCAGGGTCTGAGCAACAGCCTTCAAACTACCTCAGTAAGAGACGGGAATTAAAATGGGAAAGGAGAACATCAAATAATACTTAATTGTCTTGGCTTAAGATCTAATTTAAATTCCCTCCTTTCCCCCTTTGTCCCAGACAGTAGAAAAACAAAAAAAATCTCTACAATAAGTTAATTGGAATAATAACAAATGTGCACATAGATTGAAAAGGTACAGACAGCTTGTTCCAAACTGAACATATCTAGTCAATACAAAAAGGGAAATATAACATCACCACAGTCTTGCCAGACTAGAGGGCTGCTCTCTTATTAGAGAGAGAAATGATTGGTGGTGGTTTTACTTGGGGGTCACCATGCCTCAGGAGAGAGGAAAGATTCAGAAGGTGGGACTTTCGTAGTAACCTCCATCGAGCCAACTGAGCTAAACCTACCTCTATCTAGTCAATATCTATACTTCAAAGCTCCTTGGCTTGGAGTCTTTGAGCCACAGTGAGCTTTGTAAAAACTTCATCTGCATGGGAAGGGAAATAGTATTCGGACAGTTGGTTCCAGACTTTGGTCATGCCAGAGACTCGGTTCAGAGCAGGGTTGGAGTGATCCATTGTGTTCAGAATAAGAGGAATCCAAATGAGACGCACAATGAGGACCCACAGAAACTGATCCTATTCAATAAATAGTGTTATACCATGAGGATAAATCTACAATTGCATAATAAATCTAATGACCAACGGACAGCAAAAACGCAGGCCTTGGTTTCTTGAAGCATACGACTGTTCAAAGTTGGAGAAGGAGCTTAGAGAGCACACAAACAAGAAATAAGATTAGGCCACTAAGCCTTCAAGCCTGCTCAGCCACTCATGCTCCATCTGATTTTAATGGCAACTCTACACTCTTGCATATCCCCAATAACCTTTCATCCCTTTGATAATCCAGAATCTTAACTACCTCTGCCTTAAAAATAGTTAAAGAATCATCCACTGCTTTTTGTGAATGGGAATTCTAAATACTCTCAACCCTCAGTACAAAAATTGTTTCCTGAACTCTATTGGGCACCAGCCACCAATCTCCCTCCTCTATTTTTAAACAATGAACCCTCGTCCTGGATTCTCCCTGAAGAGGAAACATTCTTGAAATCCATCTCATCTGATCCCCTCAGGACCATATATGGTGCAATTAAGTCATTTTCCCATTTTTCTAAACTCCACTGGATACAGCGCTAGCCTGTCTAACCTTTCCACATCAGGCAATCTGCTCATTCCAGATATGAACCAGGTAAACCTTCTCAGAACTGCTTTCAACAGATTAACATCCTTCTCTTAGTACGGTGAGCTGCACTGTATGCAGCAGGAGGTGGGGGAACTAAGAGGAGGAGAAGAGAAAGCTTAATGTTGCCAGTCTTTCAACAACTAAAGGAACAGAACAGAAATGTCCCACAATGCATTTTGACTAACTGGTGGCAAAGTAAAGGATGTCCTGAACTGGCCCGAAAGAATAATGGGAGAGGGGAGGATCGGGCAATAAAGATCAATATCAGGTGGGGTGTACAAGAGATCCGATTGGACCTATACCAAAAACAAGGAGCAGAACTGAAAAATGGCATTTAATGTCTTTGCAGGGGATGGGGGCTTGATATATATGGCTGAAGGAGCATTGTGGGAAGAATGCATTGCATTTCATGGGATTCTGGTACTAGTACTGGGATAGGAAGGAACGGTACCATCTGTCTTGGGCGACAAACAAAGATCCCAGTAGAAAGGCTAAACAGATTGTGAACAAAGACTTTCACCTAATGCACGAGTGTCAAGGGATGGAATGGGTAGAAAAAGGTCATTAAAAGTAACAGTTCAGAAACACTAGTATCCCTACATACAGATGAGAAAGGACATCACTTCGACTGGGACAACATATCCATCCTAGGACAAGCCAAACAGAGACATACACAAGAATTTCTTGAAGCATGGCATTCCGGAGCTCTATCAAGCACATTGATTTGGACTTCATTTACCACCCTCTGAGAAAAAGAGCAGAAAATTACATCACCATAGGAAATGACACCACCAACTCAAGGAAACCTAAACACAAGTAGAAAGCAGGAGATCACACTAGTGCTTTACTGGAGGCTCACTGATGATGTTCCCCAGTATGGTGACGAAGCATCTGAAAATGAACCTTCCAGCTCAGCGAGCAAACTCACATCCAGAACCTCAACCTGAGCTATAAATCTTCTCAAATCTCACCGAGTACAGAAACAATTGATGGGGAAAAAAAAAGAGTAGAGGAATGATCAGAAATTGTGCGGCACAACGGTGACACAGTGGTTAGCACTGCTGCCTCACAGCGCCAGAGACCCAGGTTCAATTCCCGCCTCAGGTGACTGACTGTGTGGAGTTTGCACGTTCTCCCCGTGTCTGCGTGGGTTTCCTCTGGGTGCTTCGGATTCCTCCCACAGTCCAAAGATGTCCAGGTCAGGTGAATTGGCCATAGTAAATTGCCTGTAGTGTTAGGTAAGGGGTAAATGTAAATGTAGGGGTATGGGTGGGTTGCGCTTCGGCGGGTCGGTGTGGACTTGTTGGGCCGAAGGGCCTGTTTCCACACTGTAATGTAATCTAATCTAATCTAAAAAAGGTTAACCTAAAAATGTAAAGTAATTAAACCAGAAGAGAAATTTTAAGGACCAAAACAAAGGGTTCGGTCATGTGGCCCAGATAAGCATTCTACATATAACATGTACAGCATAAAAGCAAATTACTGAGATATGCTCACATTTATCATGGAGTGTATAACATGGCAACCATTATTGAGACATGGCTGCAAAACAAACAGGGCTGGAAATTCAACTGGACATACCACAAGATCTACATGAAAGGTTGGAAAAATGGTAATGGGGAGCAGTAACATTCATCAATGAGGATTAAATGATGTCAATGATAATCAAGAGTGAAATGGGAGGTAAACACGCAGTGAAGAATTTAGAATTAAGAATTCAGAAAGAATTAAATGCTACCAAGGGTGTTTTTTATAAACCCTTCAGGGTCGGTGAAAAGATTGCTTGTATAAATTAGATGAGTATAAGCTCCAAACGGAAGTCGAATTAGATCAGAAATGGTTACTGTTTCTCTGTCCACAGATGCTGCCAGATGTGCTGAGTTTCTCTTTTACTTTGATTTGAATTCAGATCCTCTGCATCCAGGGTAATTAACAGTTATTCTGGTCAAAGGCAGAGTGGCCCTTCATGTGGGTGATTTTAACTCTGATAAAGATAGACAATTGAAGACAGGCACTTATCAGAAATTCAGGCAACCTTTTCAGTCTGTTTGGGATAGTTTTCTGACACAGTATAGGCCCTACTAAAGGACCAGGCCATACTTGATCGATGAATCTGTGATGAGCCAGATTTGATTAACAGCCTAACGATGCATAAACATTTACCTGACAACTATCATAACATGACTGAGTTAAATGTTGAGTTTGAAAAGGAAAGAATGCAAAAAAAAAGACAAGATTCTATATTTGGGCAATGCTGATTTCAATAACCTGTGATAGAAATTCAACTGGGCAAACCTCTGAACATGTCAAAAGACAGGAGTGTAAGTAAGAGGTGTTCAAAGAATGTCCTCAATGAGATACAACACCTCGAAGGGGCCAGATCTCTTGCCACATTAATAAATTGTGGATGACTCATGGGTTCAAGTCCCATTAGAGTCATTAGGACTGCACGGTGGCTCAGTGGTTAGCACTGCTGCCTCTCAGCGCCAGGGACCCAGGTTCGATTCTAGCCTCAGGCAACTGTCAGTGTGGAGTTTGCATGGGGGGGTTTCCTCCAGGTTCTCTAGTTTCCTCCCACAATCCAAAGTTGTGCAAGTCAGGTGAATTGGCCATGCTAAATTGCCCATAGTGTTAGGTACATCAGTCAGGGGTAAATGTAGGGGAATGGGTCTGGGTGGGTTACTCTTCGGAGGGTCGGTGTGGACTTCTGGGCCGAAGGGAATACTTAGGGAATCTAATCGAATCTAATCAAAGCAGTGACGGATAGCATAAAAATAAATGTTGAGGCAAACAGAAGTGAAATAAATAGCACAGAGTCTGTTACATGTAAAACATACAAAGAATAACAAGTGGTGACAAAACAGGAAGAGCGACAAAAAGGTTTCTGAAAATAAATTTGTAAACAATAGCAAAATAGCATTTGTATACTTTTATACAAGGAAAAGGAGGGAATCAACATGGGACACGAGAAGATGGCCAATGGTGTTATTGACAATGGAAACAAGGAAATGATGGACATAGTTGAATTATTGCTTTGCATCTGTATTCACCGTTGAGATTGATATCTGAAGTCTGCTCTTGTTCTCCTGCTCTGTGTGGTGAGCACTATTTTGTCCTACCAGACTCGAAAGAGAGTCAAAGAACACCAGTTTGCATTTAGTTGTGTTTGGAGACACACTTAGAATTCTGCTACATTATTGCAAGTGACAGTCTGCAATGATAAATTCATGAAAATGAATAGTTTCAGTGATCTGTCTGACAATGATAGGCACTTGCAACCTGGCTTCAAAGCTTTCAAGTTTGCCACAAGCCAACAACTGTTTGTGGCCCATCATCTGATTATAAACCAGAATTGGTTGAAAGACAAACAATAGGAGCTATTAATCAGAAATAATTATTTTAGGAAATCTTGTTATCTTGTCTACAAAACAAAAGCTTTTTCAGCAAAGCTCAAACATTTAGAAATTCTGATCTATGCAATGATAGAAGAATATGTTACAAGCATTGTGTGAAATTTCTGCATTGTTCCACATCTCATGAGCCAATTGTCAAAAAAAAACTAGGATAAAGTGTAGTTCATCAATTATATTCTATGATTTAATTCAGTTGCAGAAAATCCTGAAAGGAATTGATTTTCTGAACTTACAATTGTGGAAAAAACAATAAAATGTCAAACTGAATAGCATTTATGAACCTATTCTGAATTGGACTGCTATATTGTATGGTAAGATAATTAGATTGCTGAATAATTCATTTTATTCCATTAGAACATTTGGGTTTAATCTAATTGAGAAAATATTTATAGGGTCTGCATTTAACCCAGACATTAGTTGTCCTCACACATTGCTTTTATCCTCAGAAAACATATTTCTTTGCTGCACATTTATTAGATTGTGGTATTTTTACAATTCCCCAGAGGTGTGTGTGCACAGTACATATGTGCCATAAACAGATATGGTTAAAAGTCAAGATGGCATTGCAATCCACATATCACGGGTGGTAATACCTGCAATTACAATGCAAAGAATGCAATAGAACAGAGAACAGCAAGAGACTATACACATTGAGACCCACTGTTACTGAACACAGAACAAGAAGCACTTGACAATTCTCCCACAACTAATTCTTCCTCAACTAATAGTACAGCCCTTCATTTCCCTTACCTTCAAATGCTCTTCTAGATTCTCTTTAATACAATACTTGTAGTATTTGCCTGAACTAAATCCTTTTCCAACACACTGGGATTATGCAACTTAAATGGAGCTCTGTTATTCTTAAATGAGCAAGTTTTTTTTAAAGAAAGGTACGCAACTTACCTGACTTTTAGACCAAGGTAATAGAAAGCATGGAGCAAGTTTCAACACTAAACAAGCAAACCAATATAAACCATTAGTATGTAATAAACTCTAATCCTTTATAAACTCCCCCTTGCATACACACTCAGAGAAACAAGGACAGCAAAAGCGAGAATCCATTGACATTATCTATGTTGGCATAAGATAATTGATTCATAGTGTGATCAGAATGGAAATGTCGGACGAAAAAAGAGGTGGTGAAAATGTTTTCCATTTTTCTCACCACCGAAGAATCTCCTAATGACAGAAATCAGCAAGACTTGTGAGCAGAAGCAAAACAGACAAGAATTAACACTATAACCCATACACAATGAGGAATAACTAACTAAGTCATTCAGCAAAATCATCTGAAGAAATAATTATAGCAGATTTGAATTTGACATCAAATGGTGAGATGACAAGTTCAGGAGGAAAATCCAACTCTGTATTGAAAGGCATAATTATCAGTGACAGAGAACATCCGACATACACAGCAATCTTTTAGTAACATGACTGAGGATGGTCGCGTCTGGTGTAGTGAATTGTGTAACCTACAAGTGCATCAAAATAGATGAAAAATCATTATAGGATTGATCCAGAAGAGATGCATATTATGTAATCAGATGTTGATAGTAAAATGGCAAAATAGGAAATAATTAAACATGATATTTACGACAGACACTTATATGGTCAGCACATTGAGACATCAAAAAACTAAACTTTGAAGGTCTGGTAAATAACAATTCAACAAGGCTGCAATAACAGTAGTTTTTTAATTCACAAAGCTTCACATATGGCATTATTTCTAGCATTTGTTAGTACTGGGCGTAACTATTTTTAAATCAACCGATTTAGAGATATGATGACTTATATCCAGACCAAACTGGTTTCGAACCTGGATCTTCCGGCCTCAAGATAGGGACGCCACTGCTGTGCCACAAGTCACTCTGCACTAAATGTATCCTGGAATAATGGTCATGGAAGTCCTATAGGTTGGCATGGAGGGTTTGAGGGATCAGAGGGGTTGGACTGATGGGCATAGCTCAGCAAAGAGTTTATGAAGGGCTATCAGGTGAGGAGATCATAGCCTTGGTACACAGAGCATGGGGGAACGATGGGATATGGGGGTAAGGAATAGTTGGCACGTAGCGCTCTTGCATTTTAATACAAATTATGAGCAGGAATAGGCCATTTAGTGCTTTAAGCCTGCTCTGAGATCTGACTGTAACCTCACATATGCATTCCCACATACTCTTGATAACCTTCCATTGTGAAAGTGAACAAAAAACAAAAAAATTCACAGAAACAGAAGTGCAAATTATTATATGTTGGATAGTATTCAGGCCAAAAATGTAGTTTTGGAAAAAATAGTTGAACTAATCCAATGTATTAAGCTTACCTTATAACAGACTAAACAGAGGAGCAAGGGTTAACACAAACGATAATGCTCCAGAGGGTTGAAAGAATCACACAGGGTAATGAAACAATAACATGCCCCTGTGGAGGATGCTAGGTCCAGAGAAAATGGTTCCTTTCCCATGAGATGGTGGCCGGCTAACACGTTAAGCCATTTCATTCGGCAAAAACCAAATTAAATGTTCCAAAAACTTAAGTTAAAAGGCCATTTAAAGACAGGAGTAAAGACAGTTAGCCATCTAGTTACCTCCTCCTCCCAACTTTCTGGGTAGGTGCCCAAAGGTTAATTCACGACTCAAATATCACATAAAATTTGACCATGATCAGATGATGGAATCGTGTGCATTAGGAGTAATTGCTAGCTTCAAATAGCATAACGCTCATTTAAAGATAGTATAAACATTAACATTTGCTAATAGCATGTTCTTTCCCCTCAGGAAAGGTGGATCTCCCTCACGTGTGAGCAAACACAACAATGCTTCCAAATGTCTCTCTCTGGCTTTTGTGAATTGAGGTAAAATAAGAGAAAACCTCCTCTTTCACATGCCTTACTGAACAAGGATCTACCATTGCCTGAAACATTTTCAAGGATTCTGCTTCCATCGTTATTTCAGGAAAAATGATCAAAGGGATGATGACCCTCAATGTTTTTTTGTCTCATTGTGTCTCAATTTTTTTGACCTCAGACTTTTCAATGTGATCCTGAATTCTGGATTGTCCCATGACAGAATGGTCAAAATCTCTGAAGATCATGCACGTTTTAATCAAGTCAACTCATACTCTTCTGAATTCCAGCCAACACAAGTTTAGTGTCCAACCCTTCCTCGTAAGACAATTCCAAGAATTAGTCAAAGTTAAAAATCACCCAACACCAGGCTATAGTCCAACAGGTTTAATTGGAAGCACACTAGCTTTCGGAGCATCGCTCCTTCATCAGGTGATAGTGGAGGGCTCAATCCTAACACAGAATTTATACAAACATTTACAGTGTGATGTAACTGAAATTATACATTGAAAAATTGATTGTCTGTTGAGTCTTTCATCTGTTAGAATACCACGATAGTTTCACTTCTTTCATGTGTAAATCACAAAACCTTTTTTTAAAAAAGTTGCATTCTCAGGTTAGCTGTTAACAATGGTGATAGCTAGACAATATGTTGAAGGTGTTAGCCCCCTGTGTTCTCTGTCTAATCTAAAAAGTTTAGATTGATTCTAATTTAATCTGTTAACAGCTAACCTGAGAATGCAACTTTCAGAAAAAAGGTTTTGTGATTTACACATGAAAGAAGTGAAACTATCATGGTATTCAAACAGATGAAAGACTTAACAGACAATCAATTTTTCAATATATAATTTCAGTTACATCACACTTAAATGTTTGCTATAAATTCTGTGTGTTAGGATTGAGCCCTCCACTATCACCTGATGAAGGAGTGATGCTCCAACAGCTAGTGCACTTCCAATTAAACCTGTTGGACTATAACCTGGTGTTGTGTGATTTTTAACTTTGTACACCCCAATCCAACACCGGCATCTCCAAATCAAGAATTAGTCAATAAACCTTCTCAGAACAGCCTTCAGTGCACTTACATCCTGCCTTAAATAAGGTAAACACAGTTGTGTACAGTTCTCCTGATGTGGTCTCACCAATACCCTGTGTAACTGAAGCATAACCTCCCTACTTTTGGATTCAACTTGCCTCATGATAAATGATGACATTCTGTTACGTCTCCTCATTTCTTGCCATACCTGCATATTAGCCTCTTGCGATTCATGCAGGAGGATACCCAAATTCCGTTGCATTTCAGATCTCACCAAACTCTCTTCGTAGCACTGAAGTGAGTGTGAGATAACCACACAAGGATGAGAGACATTTCAGGCAAATTAGTTGTGGTTTGATAAAGAGAGATGAAAAGGAGGCTCCGAGGCAGAGAATAAATACCACAATTACCTACGGATCTTGAAAGGTCTGTTTCTGTTACAAAATGCTTTGTAAATAGTATGTGAAAATGAAGCAAGCCACAATAACATTAGGAATGGTAGGTCATATTAACAACCACAAGTACAGAATTGGGTGATAGCAGAGTAGAGTACAATGTTGGAAACCAACACAACACTAGCATTCAATTAAGACCAGAATATATTTGACATAGACATACATTACTTCAGTAATTACAGTTTTACTACGAAGTAGAGCAAGGTAATTTCAACCCTGTTGCAAACTTCTTTGCCCATGTACTAGACACAGTTTTCAGAGGTCAGTAGAACACTGATGATAGTTTTTTTTCCACTTGTCATTATGTCAGCAGCACTTTATCACAAAGCACTTTAGCATGAAAGAGACAGAATTTCTACTCTTCCTCCAGAATCTAATCACTACATTATGCACTGGGAGCTCCACAAGGAATAATAAACACACTCACATTCATCATTGGCTTTGTGGTTAATGATTAAAGGGTTATGCTTGCTGATATTCATGCTCCTGAGAGACTTACAACTTAAACTGATGTGGCATTCCATGGTGAGGGTAGGCCTAGTGAGGAATTGTGATACTCACAGTGTCTCATTTGACGCTTTCATTGTGTCAAGCAAGTTTTCTTCGCAAATTATCATTGGAAGTAGAACTTAATATCTATTAGAAGGTGACTTGCAGCATTCTTCCCCGACTATATCACTCAGGAGACCTCAGCTCCAGTATCTCTGTTTTTCATGTTTTAATCAACACCCTCTCCATTTCTGGGATAACATCAGAACCAAGACAGAATTGATAGAGAGAGAGAGAAGGAGAGATGGAGATGGCTGAACGTACATTAGAAGTTTGATGCTTGGCCAAATGTTTGTGAGTTGCCGAACAAAAAGTATCAAAGTGGAAAGCAAAAGCTATTTTAAAAAATAGGAGACAGGGTAAACAACTAACAGGGGATATCATATTAGGTAAGAACTTTCAAAAGTTGATTGGGGGCAGATATTCGCAGGTAAAGGGACAGCTGGAAAATGGGAAGCCTTCAGAAACGAGATAACGAGAATCCAGAGAAAGTATATTCCTGTTAGGGTGAAAAGAAAGGCTGGCAGGTATAGGGAATGTGGATGACTAAAGAAATTGAGGGTTTGGTGAAGAAAAAGCAGGAAGCATAGACAGGATAGAACGAGTGAATCCTTAGAAGGGTATACATAAGTGGGAAATCAGGAGGGCAAAAAGGGGACATGAGATAGCTTTGGCAAATAAAATTAAGAAGAATCGAAAGAGATTTTACAAACACAGTAAGGACAAAAAGGTAACTAAGGAGAGAATAGGACCCCTCAAAGATCAGCAAGGGGCTCTTTGTGTGGAGCCGCAGAAAATGGGGAGAGATACTAAATGAGTACTTTGCATCAGTATTTACTGTGGAAAAGGATATGGAAGATATAGACTGTAGGGAAATAGATGGTGACATCTTGCAAAATGTCCATAGTACAGAGGAGGAAGTGCTGGATGTCTTGAAAATGACATAAAAGTGGATAAATCCCCAGGACCTGATCAGGTGTACCCTGTAATTCTGTGGGAAGCTAGAGAAGTGAGTGCTGGGCCTTTTGCTGAGATACTTGTATCATCGATAGTCACGGGTGAGGTGCCAGAAGACTGGAGGTTGGCAAAGTGGTGCCACTGTTTAAGAAGGGTGGTAGGGACAAGCCAGGGAATATAGACCAGTGAGCCTGACATCGGTGATAGGCAAGTTGTTGGAGAGAATCCTGAGGGAGAGGATATACATGTATTTGGAAAGCAAGGAATGATTAGGGATAATCAACATGGCTTTGTGCATAGAAATTCATGTCTCACAAACTTGATTGAGATTTTTGAGGAAATAACAAAGAAGATTGATGAAGGCAGAGTGATAGACGCGATCTATATGGACTTCAGTAAGGTGTTCAACAAGGTTCCCCATGGGAGACCGATTAGCAAAGTTAAATCTCACGGAATACAGGGAGAACTAGCCATTTGGATACAGAACTGGCTCAAAGGTAGAAGACAGAGGGTGGTGGTGGAGGGTTGTTTTTCAGACTGGAGGCCTGTGACCAGTGGAATACCACAAGGATCGGTGTTGGGTCCTCTACTTTTTATCATTTACATAAATGATTTGGATGCGAGCATAAGAGGTACAATTAGTAAGTTTGCAGATGACACCAAAATTGTAAGTGTAGTGGACAGCGAAGTGGATTACTTGAGATTAAAACAGGATCTTGACCAGATGGGCCAATGGGCTGAGAAGTGGCAGATGGAGTTTAATTCAGATAACTGCGAGGTGCTGCATTTTGAGCAAGCAAATCTTAGCAGAACTTATACACTTAATGGTAAGGTCCTTGGGAGTGTTGCTGAACAAAGAGACCTTGGAGTGCAGGTTCATAGCTCCTTGAAAGTGGAGTCGCAGGTAGATAGGATAGTGAAGAAGGCGTTTGGTATGCTTTCCTTTATTGGTCAGAGTATTGAGTACAGGAGTTGTGAGCTCATGTTGCGGCTGTACAGGTCATTGGTTAGGCAATGGAATATTGCATGCAATTCTGGTCTCCTTCCTATCGGAAAGATGTTGTGAAACTTGAAAGGGTTCAGAAAAGATATACAAGGATGTTGCCAGGGTTGGAGGATTTGAGCAAAAGGGAGAGGCTGAACAGGCTGGGCTGTTTTCCCTGGAGCGTCGGAGGTTGAGGGGTGACCTTATAGAGATTTACAAAATTATGAGGGGCATGGAGAGGATAAATAGACAAAGTCTTTTCCCTGAGACCGGGGGGTCCAGAACTAGAGGGCATAGGTTTAGGGTGAGAGGGGAAAGATATAAAAAAGACCTAAGGGGCAATTTTTTCACGCAGTGGGTGGTACGTGTATGGAATGAGCTGCCAGAGGAAGTGGTGGAGGCTGGTACAATTGCAACATTCAAAAAGCATTTGGATGGGTATATAAATAGGAAGGGTTTGAGGGATATGGGCCGGGTGCTGGCAGATGGGACTAGATTGGGTTGGGATGTCTGGTTGGTATGGATGGGTTGGACCGAAGGGTCTGTTTCCATGCTGTACATCTCTATGCCTCTATATCAAAGCCAGCACAAATGCATCGACAAGTATAGAAAGATAGAAAAAAATGCCAGATGCAATAAAACCTGATAGTGATGTTATCAATTAAAATGAGGAAATAGGGAATAATGCTGGTGATGCTAATAACTGTGAATATATTGAATGGTTACATTGCAGCAATATTAGGAAACTCCAGATAGTTTCTGTAGCCTACCACTAAACTGGAGACAAAGGATTAGATTGACACTGTGACCTCACCTATGTGGGTGAGTTGGCGGGGAGATCACTCCATGTCACTTAATGGTCATTTGGCTGTTCGTTGATGAGAGATGGGATTTCCACCCTCAGAAACAAGATGTCCCACCTCCAGGAAACACTGTTTAATCAGATGGCTGACAACTCTATGGTCCAGTTTAACAAGCAAGAGCAGGGGGCAGACCAGCGAATATAGACAATCCCTTAAACAGGGTGTCACTGAAGCTGGCTGCCCAGGTATATTTGGGGGAAAGGTTATTTTGCCAGGGTCTTGCTGATAGGCTTCAGTGAGGGCTGTGGTGGGTCTAACAGGAAAGGTTCGAGAGGTTGGAAAAGGGAGGGAAATGTGTTCTTGAGGTAGGTGTATCCAACAGCCAGGAAACTCAAAACAGAGCTCACCCCCAAACCTTGCAAATATCCCAAGCAGCTGAAGCCACCAGATGTCCCACATGGCATGAGTTCCCCACAGTTTTGGGTATTATAAAAGCAGAGGCAGAATAAGGCCATTAAATCGCAGCACATTAGACATATGAGGGCCTCAATGGGCCAAAGGATGGGTGGACACCCTCCTGCCTTCAGTGCCCCTTAAAGTTTCACAGGGGCCCAAAGGCAGGCAGATAGATGGTGGGAAGTTCAAGTCCTGGATTTTAAAAGCTCTCCACATTCCATCCCACAGACCAAGAGTATTTGTGAACACACAAACAAACATATGAATCAGGAAGGTAGTAGGCCACTTAGCCTTGCTCCATCATTCAATAGGATCACAGGAGATCTAATGGCTCCATATTCCCATTAACTCCCACATACCTTCCAGCCTCTTGGTTATCAATAATCTCTCAACTTCCGCCCAATAAGTATTCACATACTCTGCTTTCACTGCCTTTGAAGAGAATTCCAAAGGCTCATGACCATCTTTGAGAAAACAGATTTCCTCATCTCTGTCTCAATGGGTATCCTTTTATTTTAAAACAGTGAGCCCTAGATTCTCCCAGAAGACCAAACATCTTTTCCATGTTCAAGACCCCTCAGCATTTTACATCTTTCAATTAATTAATCTCTTGCTTTTCTAGTATTAGTCCGAACAAGATGTCAAAGTCCCGTATGGCTTCCTCCGTTTACAATCAGATCTGTTATCTGAAAAATCAATTATCCAAACAAAATACTCCCCACCCATCTCGTTTGGATAATCGAGGTTGTTCCGTACATCCTTAAATATGTACCTAATACTGTACACAGCATTCTGGATGCAATCTCACTTGTGACTTATATAACTTTGTTAATTTTGTAATTAATTCCCCTAGCAGTAAACAATTACATGTCATTAATTTTCCTAATTACTTGCTGTACATGCACAATAATCTTGTGGATTTATGCACTAAGACCTCAGATCCTTCTGCATGTCATAACTCTGCAGTCTTATTATTTTAGATAATTAGCTTTTTGCCAAAATTGGGTTGATACATTACATGCCATTTACCACATTTTGCCCACTCGTTGAACCTTTCAGGATGGACAGATACTTCTAATAACACTGGTCATAAGACATTGGTCCTCTTGGTTCATAGATACGACACTACCACTGCACTATAGGTGCCCCCAAATGCGCTACTACAAACATTCTGATCAATCTGTTCAGACATGGTGTGTTGCATTTTTGGTTTAGCTGGGACATGAACCCAGGCCTTTTGGTTCAGGGGCAATGCCATTACCACGTGAAGCACATGCTCACAAATACCGAATACTCTCTTCAGCACTCACACAATTACAATTCCACTGTCTGTATGTACAACTCTGTGTACATTACTGGGCAGGAAGATGAAAATCAGAGCAAAATTGACATTCACAATACGCTACTTGTGTTGAGTGAATATCATAGGCACTAATCTCTGTACTACAAAATGTACCCCATAACAATTTTTAAAATGCCTCGACATATTACTCATCAGTACTATTGAATGCAGCATTTGTGATGTGTATCGAGCTTCAGTTCAGCTTTGTTCTCTCAGCAATAAAATGAACTCTTTAACAACGTTGCATCCAATAGTCCAGAGAGAACGGAGAGCACTCACCTGACAGGCCTTCCAGTGGCTGGCAGCCAATAGCCTGAGGCTCCAAACATGCAACTTTCTGCTTTTGCAATCAAGTTCTCAACCACCTTGGCTGTGAGACATTGCTTGACATGCTTTCAATTGCAATAAAAGGCTTCAAATTGATGTTATCTCTTTACATTAAACCCACTGAAGTTGAAAATATTGCCAAAGTCTCTCCTAACACATCTCCCTGGGCTAATTTTCTGCTGCTAAGCCCATTAGTTGAGACAGAAAACACTTCCAAACTCTTTTCGCAAACATGGGGAATTTGCTGAGCAGCATTAGTCAGACTCACTGCAAACATCATCTTTCACAAATAACGAGGTGAAATTAGGTGGGTCTCCCTGGTATTGGATTGGAAGAAAATGAATATCACTTCCCAGCTGCAGAACATATTTCCTCAGATTGAGTTACTAAATTAGTCATGCTGGTAACATTAACAGTTCAATACATCTGCCCATTTTTTAATTCCAGTCGTGCATGTTTGTTTGCTCCGATTCATGGTGCTGATTGGATCAGCATCTGTTCTCCACCTGTTTGTAATTACTTAACCATGAATCAATACTCTACCTTGAGGAGAGGTGCTGTGGCTTCTTGGGTTAAAGTGTTTGCCCTCTTGAGTTTGAATCTCACTGGTGCCTGACTTATTTAAAGTAAAGTTATATTTTACCTTGGCTTACAGAGAGCAGGGCTCCTTCTCCTATTCATCTGTGAAGAGCAGGGCTTTTAAAATACCTTCAATGTATTGCACTATAAAACAGATGGAGGCCCAAATAAAGCGGATCACCAATCTTTTTACAGAATACATGGACAACATGTTCTTAACCCATAAATCTTCTAAAGGCTTAGCAGCACCACTCAAATCAGTTGAAATATTTGATTGCTTGTAGGTAAATATGGATGGCTGTAAACACCTCAAAGTTCAATTCTTTTGTATGTTTTGTAACTTTGTTTATCCACTAACTGGAATTCATATTAATACTGTATGGCCTGCTACACTGCTCTATCAATTTTTCAGATTGGTATTAACCTATTAATATCAGACGAGGAAAGCTGTCCACACATTGTCTTCTGCAGGCTTAATTTTGATAAACTGGACAGAATTGTTACACAGTACTTTACCAAATACATTGCATCTAAGGTACATATTAATTCAAGCTGGAGTCTTTTGTACACAGAGTTTGCTGCATGTTTTTAGCACTAGCGACACTGAAAAACTGATTAGCTCCTCCCAGCAACAGGCCTGAGGGGCAGAGTGCATTTCCTGATGTCAGTTAACCCTTTCAGATGCTTTACTACCTTCTGCAATAACCAACATTTTCAATAGTGAAAAGCTGACTGACTCAGAACATGGGCAAAATATGATTACCAAAAGCAACTCAACATTCTGTTAACAATTCCTTTCTGAAATACTTTGGCCGTAATGAAGGTGGTTTAGAAAGTTCTCATGCAGCATTCTGATCATGAATTTTGCTGCCAAAGTCCACAACCTATTATTTTGTCCTGGCCATTTAAGTTTGACAAATTATTTCCTCATCTTCTTTTATTTTGCTTCCATTGATCCTACAAATTAGTTCCTCTCACCATCTGGCTTGTGCAGTGAATATCTTCCCTCTGTTCCCATCTTCAGTTTTTTGTTTAAAACCTTTGATAACTTTTATATGTGTTGGGGGCACTGGAGCAGGGGTAGCATGTTCAGTCCTACAAGCGTGTTCCACCACTCCACTGAATTTGACTGTGGCATTTTCTCCATTCTCTCCTCCCTCCAACTGTTAACACATTTATTTCTCTGCCACTGCCAAATTCTGTGAACTCTCTCTCATAGAGTCATAGAGCTGTGCAGCATGGAAACAGACCCTTCGGTCCAACTCGTCTATGCTGATCAGATGTCCTAAATTAATCTAATCCCATTTGCCAGCACTTGGCCCATATCCCTCTAAACCCTTCCTATTCATACACCCATCGTTTTAAATGTTGAAATTGTAACAGCCTCCACCATTTCCTCTGGCACCTCATTCCATCCACGCAACACCCTCTGCATGAAATCATTACCCATTAGGTCCCTTTTAAATCTTACCCCTCTCACTTTAAATCTATTTCCTCTAGTTTTGGATTCTCCGACCCTGGGGAAAAGACCTGGGCTATTCATCCTATCCATGCCCCTCATGATTTTATAAACCTCTATAAGGTCACCCTTCAGCCTCTGACGCTGCAGGGAAAACAGCCCCAGCCAATTCAGCCTCTCGCTAAAGCTCAAACCCTGCAAACCAAGCAACATCCTTGTCTGAACCTTTACAAGTTTCACACCATCCTTCCCATAGCAGTGAGACCAGAATTGCATGTAATATTCCAAAAGAGGCCATAACAATTTCCTATACAACCGCAACATGACTTCCCAACTCCTGTACACAATGCTCTGACCAATAAAAGAAGGCATACCAAACATCATCTTCATTATCCTATCTACCTTAGATTCTACTTTCAAGGAGCTATGAACCTGCACTCCAAGGTCTCTTTATTCAGCAATGCTCCCTAGGATGTTAGCATTAAGTGTATAAGTCCTACCCTGATTTGCCTTTCCAAAACGCAGCACTTCATCTACGTTAAACTCCATCTGCCACTCCTCAGCCCACTGGCCCAACTGATCTAGGCCCCGCTGTACTCAGGTAACCTTCTTCACTGTCTACTACACCTCCAGTTTTTGGTATCATCTGCAGGCTTACTAACTATACCTCCTGTGTTCCCATCTAAATCACTTATATAAATGGTGAAAAGGAGTGGACCCAGCATGGATCCTTGTGCCACTCTGTTGGTCACAGGCCTCCAGTCTGAAAAGCAATCCCCCACCACCACCCTCTGTCATCTACCATCGAACCAGCTCTGCATCCAAATGGCTAGTTCACCCTTTATTCCATGTGGTCTAACTTTGCAAACCAGTGTACCATGAGGAACCTTGTCAAACACTTTACTGAAGTCCATACAGTTCATGTCCACCACTCTTCCCTCATCAATCTTCTTTGTTGCTTCTTCAAAAAACTCAATCAAGATTGTGAGACATGATTTCCCACACACAAAGCCATGTTGACTATATCTCATCAGTCCTTGCCTTTCCAAATACATGTAAATGCTGTCCTTCAAGATTCCCTAAAACAACTAACCCACTACTGATGTTGGGCTCACTGGTTCATAGTTCCCTGGCTTTTCCTTAACCCCTTTCTTAAATAGTGGCACCACGTTAGCAAACCTCCAGTCTTCCTGCACCTCATTTGTGGCTATTCATGATACAAAAATCTCAGCAATGGGCCCAGCAATGACTTCCCTAGCTTCCCACAGAGTACCAGGGTACACCTGACCAGGTCCCAGGGATTTATCCAAATTTATACATTTTAAGATGTCCACCACTACCACCTCTGTAATATAGAAATTTTTCAACATGTTGTATTTATTTCCCCATGTTCTCTATCTTCTATATCCTTCTCCACAAAAACATTGATGCAAAATACTTGTTTAATATTTCCCCACAAGATCCTACAGTTCCATACAGAGACTGCCTTGCAGCTCTTTGAGGGGCCCTATTCCTCCCTTGTTACTCTTTCGCCCTTAATATATTTGTAGAATCCCTTTGGGTTCTCCTTAATCTTATTTGGCAAAGCTATCTCATGTCCCTTTTTTGTCCTCCTGATTTCTCTCTTAAGCATACTCTGTTATAGTCTTCGAGGGACTCACTCGATCCCTGCGATCTGTACCTGACATTTTCTTCCCTCTTATTCTTGACCAAAACCTCAATTTCTGTAATCATCAAACATTCCCTACACCTATCAGCTTTGCCTTCCACTCTAACTGGACTCTCATTATCTCATTTTTGAAGGCTTGCTATTTTCCAGCCGACCTTTTATAGTCAGTCCTGTGCGCAAACCTCACATTAGCCATGGACTAGACATGCATGATGTACCATTTGCTTCTTACACAAAAATAGAAGTAATGCTTCAATGTTAATAAAATTGAATGAAAATTACCAAATAGAATAGTTTCAGAGTTATCAACATATTTTCACTAAGGACATTTTCTGCCTTCTGTTTCTTTCTCTTTGCCGTGAACTCACTGCTTTCAATGAGTTGTTTCTTTCCATACATGTAAGGTAATAGGTGACAAGCTCACTTTGCAATCATGAGTTGCTCATTAACAGCAACCCTGAGGCAAAGCATACTTTAGCACTAAAAGCTGCTGTTACTAGTTGAGGGGTATGATGTATAAAATATAGAATCCAGTGCCTTTTTCAAAATGTCCTGCACTTCCTTTTCACCTGCCCTGACTCTTCAATGTTGTGTTGTTAGAACAGGTTATTTCTCGTAGACAAGAGTAGTTAATGTGCATGACAGCCATGCTGCGTACCATGTCCCCCTTTGGGTTACACACCATCCAGACTTGACATGTTATTCCTGCCTCCATGCAAATACTGCAACTTCCCCATTTAACAGCGTTGTGGAAATGACCCACAAATCTGCTACTTTTAAGAAAAAAAAACAGCTTATATTTCCTTCATGAGATGCTGCAAGCTGAGACTTTGAATTGGATATGTCAGGAACTATTTTATAGGTGTAAGGTTAAGGGCCCTGGCAACATTCCAACAACAGAGATGAAGACTTATGCTCCACAACATGCCACTACCCTAGCCAAGCTGTTCCAGTATATTTATAGCACTGGCATCTACCCAACAATGTGGCAAATCACCCAGGTATATCCTGTAAATAAAACGTACATCAATCCAATCCAGCCAACTATCACCCCATCAATCTACTCTCGATCAGTAAAGTGATGGAAGGTGTCATCAACAGAGTTATCAAGCAGCACCTGCTCAGCAGTAACCTGCTTAGTGACCCCCAGTTTGGGCTCCGCCAGGGCCACTCAGCTCCTGACCTCATTACAGCCTGGGTTCAAACATGGACAGAAGAGCTCAATTCCAGAGGTGAGGTGACTGACAGCCCTAAACATAAAGGCTACATTCAACCAAGTGTGGCATCATGGAGCCCTAGCAAAACTGAAAGCAATGTGTATCAGAGGGTCAACTCTCCCTGAGTTGGAGTTGTACCTGGCACAATGATTGTGATTCTTGAAGGTCAGTTATCTCAGCTGCAGGACATCTCTGCAGGACCCCCCTCTGGGTAGTCTCCTACACCAAACCATCTTCAGCTGCTTCATCCAGGACCTTCGCTTCATCACAAGGTCAGAAGTGAAGATGTTTGCTACTTATTACATAATGGAAAGCACCATTTGCAATTGCTGAGATACTGAAGCAGTCCATGTTCAAATGCAACAAGATCTGGACAATATCCAGGCTTGGCTAATAATTGACAAGTAACATTTGTGCCACGCAAATGCCAGGCTATGACCGCCTCTAATAAGAGAGGGACTAACCACCATCCCTTGACATTCAATTGTGTTACCAACACTAAATTCCCCAATGTCAAAGTCTGGGAGTTATCATTGATCAGAAACTCAACTAGACTCACAACATAAACACAGTGGCTACAAGAGCAGATCAGAGGCTAAGGAAACTGCAGTGAATAACTCACCTCCTAATTCCCTAAAGCCTGGTTCACCATCTACAAGGAAGAATTTAGGAGTGTGATGGAATACTTCCCGCCTGCTCAAATGGATGCCACTGCAAAAACACTCGAGAAGCTTGACTTCATCCAAGTCAAAGCAGTATGCTTGACTAGCACCACATCCACAAGCATCCACTCCCTCCACCACTTCAGCAGCGGCAGTATACATTATTTATGAGAACCACTGCAGAAATTCACCAAAGATCCTTAAACGACACCTTCCAAACACATGACCACGTCCATCTAGAAGGACAAGGGCAGCAGATACTTGAGAATACTATCATCTGCAAATTCTCCTCCAAGCCACTCACCATTCTGACTCGGAAATATATCACTGTTCCTTCACTGTTACAAGACCTAACTCCTAGAATCATTCCCTCACGACATTGTGAGTTAAGCCACAGTAGGTGGTCTGCAATGGTTCAAGAAGGCAGTCCACCATTATTTTGACTGCAACGAGGGATGAGCAATAAATGCTGGCCAGCCACTGACGGTCATATCCCAAAAATGACTCAAAACAAAACTGTGCCTTTTGCAAACTATTGGATGTATTCAGAGAAAGGAAGTTCAAACAGGAAGCCTTTCCAAAATTGCAAGGAAGCAATTGAACAGATCACCTCAACAAAGAATACACTACAGTTTTCCTTCACCTGTTTTAATTTTCTGTTTTGCCTGTATGCATAAGGTGAATTTATAAATGGGTTTAGAGTTTAAATAATTTAGTCTGTTCTACCTGTAGCTAAAATCTGTACCAGTAATCAAAGTACAGAAACCTGGCCCATGACTTTAATCAACCTGGGTCTCACATTCAGGTATTTTTGGGATTTTTCATGTTTGTTTACTTTACCTTTATGGCAATTCTAGGAAGGACGGGGCTTGACATCCCCCTAGTGAGATTTGAAACAGTATATGGCTCTGAGGGACGTTTGCAGTTTAGATATGGACAGGATGTTTCTTACCGGTTTGTCTGGGATTAGGGGTCTCTGCTAACAATAAGAGGTCACCCCATTTAAGAGATGGAATAACGTGTTTTTGTTTTCGAGGGGTGAGTCTTTGTGCTCTGAAGAATACTCTTTGTTTGAAAAGATGGCAGAAACAGAATCTTTGAATATTTTTACGAGCGAGCTCAACAGACCCTGAGAAAGCAAGGGAACTGAAAGGTTACTGGGGGTCAGCAAGAACGTGGATGTTGGCATTCTGTCGGATTAGCCATGGTTTGATTAAATGGCAGAGCAGGCTCAAGGGGCTGAGGAGCCTACTCCTGCTCCTTTGTTGGTCTCTTTATCTGACATGTGCTGTGACTATGTGGTGATTATTCGGTGCCTGAAAATAGGGCCCAAATGGATTCCTGTCACATTGCAAAAAGAACAATTGATGAAATAAATCGGAATTAAAACTATCTAAGCCTGAAACATGAGTTGGATTTTGACATTAGCTTAAATGCAGCAACTATGAGAAGCCACTCTCACTCGATTAACAGTGAATGCTGCTGGGTAAATCAAACTGAAACAGCAATTCCTGCAAATCGTCATGAGACATTTTCTGAGTACCAATGGAGCAGCAGCAAAGTGTGCTGTAATCACCAACAGTGTTCTGTGGATGGGACAGAAGGGAACTAAGTCCAGATGCTCAGTTATCATCGTTGTGCACTGATCTCTTCTGTAATGTACATCCTTGATAATACCTGGGAAGGATGAAGTCCAGATCAGCCTATCGCAAGCTTGCCTTGTCAGATGGTAACAAGGTCTGACCGGTTTGACCTTCAAGCACAAACCTAATTTATGCTCTACCTTTTTGCTAACTGGGCAATATTGAGCAAACATTGTTGTAAATACCCAGTGTTGGTTGCCGAGGATGTTGCTGGGAATTCAGGGTTTGAGTTAGAAGGAGAGGCTGGATAGGCTGTGACTTTTATTACTGAAGCATAGGAGGATGCGGGGTGAACTTATAGGAAGGTCATAAAATCATAAGGGGCATAGATACGGTGAATGGCAGGTGTCATGTGCCCAAGGTGGGGGATTTGAAGACAAGGGGACATATTTTTAAGGTGAGAGGAGAAATATTTTAAAAGGACCCGAGGGGTAATTTTTTTCACACAGAGAATCATTTATGTGTGGAATGTACTTCCACAGGATGCAGGTACAGTTACAATATTTAAAAGATATTTAGTTAAGTATGTGTACAAGAAAGGTTGGGAGGGATATGGGCCAAGCGCAGGCAGGTAGGACTGGTTTAGTTTGGGATTAGAGCCGGCATGGGCTGGTTAGATAAAAAGGTCTGCTTCCTTGCTGTATTACGCTATGATTCTATGACTCCACAACAGGAAATAACATCACCACAGGAAATGACGTCACCAACCCAAAGAAACTGTGGCACAGTGGTTAGCACTGCTGCCTCACAGTGCCAGAGACCCCGGGTTCAATTCCCGCCTCAGGCGACTGACCGTGTGGAGTTTGCACATTCTCCCCGTGTCTGCATGGGCTTCCTCCAGCTGCTCCGGTTTCCTCCCACAATCCAAAAATGTGCAGGTTAGGTGAATTGGCTATGCTAAATTGCCCATAGTGTTAGGTGAAGGGGTAAGTGTAGGGGAATGGGTCTGGATGGGTTGCACTTCGGTGGGTCGGTGTGGACTTGTTGGGCCGAAGGGCCTGTTTCCACACTGTCAGTAATCTAAGTCAGTAATCTAAGAAAACCCATAAATAGAAAGCAGGAATTATCACCAGTGCTTCTTGTGGAGGCCCACTGAAGATGTTACCTAGTAGGGTAACGAAACGTCTGGAAATGAACCTTCCAGCTCAGCCAGCAAACCTACATCCAGAACCTCAACCTGAGCTACAAATCTTCTCAAAGCTCACTAGGATTCTATGTATTTCAAAGTAAACATTCTGTTTGTTGTGAACGAAGGGTTAAGAAAATTGTGCCAGGATTCGGCAGCCAATTTGAATTCTGTGTAGCAATAGCCACAGGACACCTGTATTGAGAAATATGAGAACATGAGGATGTTGGAGTAAAGGAAACAATTCAGCTGGTGAAAGGGAGCTGCTTTACATGGGAAGTATCAGGTATCCTTGCTCAGAGTAAAATGTGAGGGATAGAAATGAGTATAGCTCGAGGAGGGGGAAATTTGGTTTTGCTCAGAGGACAGCGAAGTAGAGTCTAGTGATCTGCTATCCTGGTGATGTCTGCCTTCAGCTTACCGTGCTGTCAATGACTGTTGCCTTGAGCCAACAAATAGGAGGTGATCAGAGTAGCATGTTGGGAAATGTGTGACAGAAGGTAACTTTGAGAAGAAAGAAAGAGATCCTGAATAGAGTTGAGCATTAAGCAACGATTTCTAATGTATTGCTTGTATATGCACTGTGCTATACCTTGGTAAATCAAAAAGCATTGCTGTTTTATGTTGTGGACAGTTTGCCATGTACACCATGTACAACCATTGATTATTGTAGTTGATTGTTTTTCAGCTGCTTCACATACAAACAGAATTGGAAGGTATGGAGAGTACCATTTTAAGCCAGTTACAAATGGTGTGACAGAAGGGTGGTACATCAAAAGGAAGTACACTGAACTTTTAGCATAGGTAGAAAGCATGTTGAAAGATAAACTGCTTTATGAAGCAGATGTGCTGGCTAACCAGGATATAGATGTTGTTTATAAAAAGGATTTGGGATGCTTTGTTAAACGTCACTCATAATATGCAATGGCAAATGTTGGTGTTGGTGCGACCTGTTATTTATACTGACACATTTCATTCTCGAGTATTAATATATTCACGAGCACTTCATACAATCATAGAATCCCTACAGTGTGGAAGCATGTCATTTGGCCTGAGTCTATACCAACTTTCTGAAGAAAATCCCACCCAGTCTACCCCCCAATCTATCCCTGTAATCCTGCATTTTTCATGTTTAATTCACCTAACCTGCACATCCCTGGCCACAATGCGCAATTTAGCATGGCCAATCCACCTAACCTGAACATCTTTGGACTTTGGGAGGAAACCCATGCAGACACAGTGAGAACGTGCAAATTCCACACAGATAGTCGGCTGAGGCTGGAATCGAACCCGGGTCCCTAGCGCTGAGAGGCAGCAGTGCTAACCCAATTACAAATATTTGACATACAAAGCATGATTGAGATATTGTCAGATTATAAAGTTAATAAAGGCAAAGAATATTGTACAGAAGATATCAAAAATGAAGAGAGAGAACCAGACATGTAAAAATAATTAAATTGTGAAACAATGCAATAGCAGAAAATCACACTTAGCAACTTAGAATAACGTTACTGGAAAACGTCCATTCGGGACAATCTGAGCACAATAACTACTGATTATCACTGTCCATTATTACTCATCCTTTTTTTATTGTGATCTCTTATGCCAGTCAACTAATAACTTTTCTTTTACAGCTGATATCCAGTTGTTCGATGTTTTATGGTTCATACATATAGAAAACAGATCTAGAGGCATAGGCTTGACACAAATTGAATATTTCGTGTGACATATGCCATCAATAGATCAAAGCTGCGTGCTGGAATCTAACTAGGATCTTCAGCTGACTTGATTATAGAAGAGATACATATGAAGAAGTCATGTAATAAACACTGCATGACAACCAGAGCACTTCATCTTGTATATGATGCATAATAATTGTCTGGCAATGAAATGAAGGGAGTAATTTAATCTCAGGGTTCTGATGACATTTATAAACCAGTGAAGCTTGGTTCTTCCAACCTAGTGCGTCATCAAAATCCATCAAGTGAATTACTGGTTTATAATTTATTGCCAATCTTCTATTATTTTTACGTACCAAACAAACAGCAGTGACTAAATGATTCAAGAGAACTTAATTTCACATCACGTCAGGAAATTGTATTCAGTTGAACATGTATGCTCATCGAGAAACATCATTATTTCTCAGTCTCGCTAGTAACAAAATTAAATAATTCGAAAAAAAGTATAAGGACATAATAGAATTACAATACAATATTAAGTCAAATTGAACATAATACAAAATGCATGTGTCCAAATAGCCAGAGTGGTGGGTTGATAGGAATAGCAAGAGTCTTTACTCCCCCTTGGATTCACACTTTAATTTTCCTCACCTTCAGTGTTAATAGTTAAAAATCACACAACACCAGGTTATAGTCCAACAGGTTTATTTGTAAGCAGTAGTTTTCGGAGTGCTGCTCCTTCTTCAGATGGTTGTGATTTTTAACTTTGTGCACCCCAGTCCAATACAGTCATCTCCAAACCAATTCATCGTTAATACTTTTCCAAAAAAAAAATTAGGAACCTCAGTAATGAACATGAAAAAGCTCTCAAGATTGAAAATGAATAAAGGCTTTCATTTACATGCTGCAATAAATATGACTCAGAAACATCTTCGCAGCTACCTGGATTATACCTCCTCCCACCCTGCCTCCTGCAAAAATGCCATTCCATAATCCCAATTCCTCCGTCTCCTCCGCATCTGCTCCCAGGAGGACCAGTTCCACCACAGAACATACCAGATGGCCTCCTTCTTTAAAAAACACAATTTCTCCTCCCACATCGTTGACGATGCCATCCAGCACAATTCATCCACTTCCCGCACCTCCGCCCTCAAACCCCACCCCTCCAACTGCAGCAAGGACAGAACCCCCCAGCCCTCACCTTCCACCCCACCAACCTCCATATACATCGCATCATCCTCTGCCAATTCTGCCACCTACAAATGGACCTCACCACCAGAGATATATTTCCCTCCCCATCCCTATCCGCTTTCCATAAAGACCGTTCCCTCCGTGACTCCGTCGTCAGGTCCACGCCCACCACCAACCCAGCTTCCCCTCCTGGCAACTTCCCCTGCCACTGCAGGAATTGCAAAACCTGCGCCCACATCTCCCCTCTCACCTCTATCCAAGGCCCAAAAGGAGCCTTCCGCATCCATCAGAGTTTCACCTGCACATCCACACGTCACTTACTGTATCCATTGCTTCCAATGCCATCTCCTCTACATTGGGGAGACAGGATGCTTAGTCACAGAGCACTTCAGAGAACACCTCTGGGACACCTGCACCAAACAACCCCACCGCTCTTGTGGCTGAACACTTTAACTCCCCGTCCCACTCCACCAAGAGGATGCAGGTCCTGGGCCTCCTCCATCGTCACTCCCTTACTACCTGACACCTTGAGGAAGAACACCTCATCTTCCGCCTTGAGTCCCTTCACCACCATGGTATTAATGTGGATTTCAGCAGTTTCCTCATTCCCCTCACCCTTCCTTATCCTAGTTCCAACCTTCCAACTCAGCACCTTCCTCCTGACCAGTACTACCTGTCCATCTCCTTTCCACCTATCCACTCCAACCTCCCCTCTGACCTATCATGCACTCTCAGCTACCTTCCCCCCAGCCCCACCTCCCTCCCATTTATCTCTCCACCCCCAAGGCTCTCAGTCTCATTCCTGAAGGGCTTTTGCTCGAAACGTCGATTCTCTTGCTCTCCAGATGCTGCCTGACCTGCTGTGATTTTCCAGCACCAGATCCTCGACTCTGATCTCCAGCAACTGCAGTCCTCACTTTCGCTTAACATCTCCGAGAGCCTTGCACTAAACCTGAGTGACTTTACTCTGTGATTAGGCTAACCCAATGGGCAAAAGTAACTCGGATGATGCATTTGTGTAACGCTTTTGCTTTTCTAGAAAATTATGTTGAGGAATCCATCAGAACTTCAGATTTAGTATTGTGCAAAATGCTAATTACCATCTCGTATGAAAACATTTCCTCAAACAGCGATTATATATGACAGATCATGACATTGACATTTTTGTTTGTTACAATTTGTCCAAAACTATGTTCCTTAATTTAAATGAAACCAATTGCATAGGTGTGACAAGCAGGTTTGTTCAGGCTGATTAGGAATCAAGATGAACATACATGGCACCAGATAGGAATGGTGAATATTTAATGATACGCATAATTTTCAATGAATATGGACTTTGAGGAAGAACATGTCCATTGGAAAAGTGGTTCAACAATAACTGCAGAGATTATTGCATTATTTTTAAAACAGGAAGTAAACAGAAGTTGTCAAAGCATAGTAATGATAAAAACAATATGTGGCTGCGAGAAATTACCATAGGAAGAGTAAAAAGAGTTTCATTTTTCATATCGGGAAATTCAGGAGCACGAATAAACCAATCCACGCCTCCCACCCTCTCTCTTAAGCAGAGGATCTAAAAAATGCTTTTCTTAACAAAGGTTTACTTGGACTCAGTGGGGAGGGCAGCAGGATTATTTTCTTGCCCATCTCTTTTCTTGTTTCCCCACTCCCTATGTCAGGTGATCATTGCTATCACCTGTATCTTTGAAATTGACATGGTGACTAATACTAGGAGAAAGTGAGGACTGCATGGACTAATATTGTTAATTTGTTATTACTCAGCTCAGTTCAGGCCTTTGTGCTCCAAAATTTCAAGTCTTTATGTCTTTCTTAACAATAGAAGACACATAAATTTATATCAAAAAATGTAAGAACCAAGGATTAAGTGAGAAGAAAGAACTTAGAGCAATCAATACTAATAAAGACAAGAGGTTATATGATAAAAGAGCCCATGGAGTTGCAGTAATATGTTAATGTGGAGTACAGATTAGTTCACAGACAGAAAGTAGGAGTAAATGGCTAAGTTTTTGGATGGCAAGTCTAACCAGTGGAATCCTGTGAAGAATCAGTACTTGGATCTCAGTGATGTACAAATCAATAGTAATTATCTGGATGAGAAGATCGAGTGCAACTTTCACAATGCTGTTCATCATACAGGGCTAGGGGACAAAGTAAGCTATGAATAGAATATAACGGAATAGAAAAGGCATATAAATTGGTTAGGGACAAAAAGATGTCACGGATAGTATAACATGAAAAATTTGAAATTAGTCATTTTGGTAGCAAAACCATAAAGTAAGTAATTAAAAATGACAGGGAAACAGACTTTGAGAGTCAAAGAGAATTTTGATGCCTTAGTTTGGCACATGGTTATACAAACACTTAGGAAGTCCAAAAGATTCCCTTTCATTTGAAATGAGAAATATAAGACATTCTTATTGATCTAACCATTTGTCCTTGACATTCACAGCATTGCTACTGCTGAATCCCCCACCTTAAACAGGTAGGCACAAATCAGGAGTACAGGGGGATAACTTTGGTACTTGCTTGCATGTGTGTGGCTCCATGAACATTCAACAAATTTGCCAACTCAAAGTAAAAAAGTCCATTTGATCAGCATCCCACCCACTGCATTAGACATTCCCACTGCTTCCCACACCACCTCCATTTGTGAAATGAACTGCTGGAACTTACACAAGACATTTCAAAACTGCAACCTCTGTCAACTAGAAGGGCAAGAGCAGCAAACTCAGACAAATACATCTGAAAACTCACTTACAAGTCGTACAGCATGCCAACTTGAAACTGTAACACATTTCCTTCCATGCTGCTAGGTCAAAATCCTCTCCTTCACTCACAGCCCTGCAGATGGATCTGCACCATAAGCCATAGAGTTGTAAACAGACCCTGCAGTGCAACTCGTCCATGCCGACCAGATATCATATATTAATCTAGTCCCATTGGCCAGCATTTGGCCCATATCCCTTCCTATTCATGTACCCAACCATTTGCCTTTTAAATGTTCTAATTGTACCAGCCTCCACCACTTCCTCTGGCAGCTCAATCCATACGCGCACCACCCTCTGCATGAACAAGTTACCTCTTAGGTCCCTTTTAACTCTTTCCCCCTCTCACCTTAAACTTAGGCCCTCTAGTTTTGGCTGTCCCCCACCCCAGGGAAAAAACATTGACCATTCACTCTATTCGTGCCCCCCATGAATTTATAAACTTCTATAAGGTCACCCCTTAAGCCTCCGACATTCCAGGGAAAACAGCCCCAGCCTATTCACCCTTTCCCTAGAACTCAAACTTTCCAACTCTGGCAACATCCTTCTAAGTCTTTTCTATGCTGTTTCAAGAAAATTGTCACAAAGTCTTGTATAGTTTGAAAGCTCTGGGTATGGACTTGCGAATGGATAATGGAATAGTGCATCTTGATTTCAACAGATAAGAATCCATTTAAGAGGAAGGTGGTAATACAAAAAGTGTGGAATTTAGTTGATCAAAAGAGTGATGCCAGGAGAGGTGATAGGAAGAGAAAGCAAGCCTTGGTTGCATTCTAATGAGTTATGAACACGTGGAGAAACTGAGAAGCTGCTTTTATCGGACCGTAGAATACATCCAGACAAAGCAACAAAGTTATTCAATATTCCAGAAAACTTTCTTCTAATCGTGTTTCCATTTTTGATATGTCAGTAATAAGATAGAGAATCAACAGAAGATATGCACAGAAAGAATTATCAGAAATATTCTGCAAAACAAGTCAGCAATCCAGATGAACTGTGACAGTTATTCATTTTTAAAATTGTTGTGTTGCATGAAATAACCGTGGCATTAACCCCTTTATGACTGTCTTGGACTTCCATAAAGGTTCAACAACTTATTTTGCTTCCAGTAAAACAATGAATAACACATTTAATGGAGGGTGACAAGGATTTGGAGATAAGCAACTTTGTAAATTTGTTACAGTTGGGACAAAGGGGAATCTATATGGAGGCTTTATCATTCCTCAATGGTGAAATAGTATAGTTCCTATTCTTTCAGCTGACATTGGTAATTTTAATTCTACATTTGCTCCAGGAAACCTTCACTGCAAATATTTCAATTTGACAGTAAGAATTCAAGTTTTGTAATAGCAAATAAGACAGGCTTAATGTTCTTTACATTCAAGAATAAGCTTCCAGATATTCATGGGGTTCTGTTCATCTGCCTCGTAATTTGTGTGGGACACAAACCAATCTTCACTGCAAAGCAAGAGGGGCCAGTAGCTATACAAGTTCCAGGATCTCCCAACTATGCCTTAAATGACATAAACGTTCTTTAAATTCTGACCTTATAATGATGCCCACATACACCCCAACCCACAAAATTATGTAATAGGAGCAAATTTTCCA
Organism: Chiloscyllium plagiosum; assembly: GCF_037043375.1. NCBI lineage: Eukaryota > Metazoa > Chordata > Chondrichthyes > Orectolobiformes > Hemiscylliidae > Chiloscyllium > Chiloscyllium plagiosum. The sequence continues at coordinate 88,461,227 of NW_028270147.1, read as the reverse complement.
GTTGCACCTAAGAGCATCTGGATGGGTATAAGGATAGGAAGAGTTTAGAGAGCTATGGGCCAAATGCGGGCAAATGGGCCTAGATTAGGTTAGGATATCTGGCCAGTATGGAAGCTGGACTAAAGGGTCTGTTTCCATGCTGTATATCTCTCTGACCCAAAACCAGATAACTTTTAAATTTTCATCTTACAGCAACTGATGAAGAGAAAGAAACTGGCTACCTTCAGATTTGAGATGCTGTTTTTGCTTCACTGTAAAAAAAAGGTTTCTTCCCTTCCAGATGTCGAATAGCTTCTCCTGAACATGCACACCCCCAAGCTTCTCAGCTACCTGGGAGCCAATCATACAGCTGTTGGCCAACAGGAAGCTTTGACGTCATCGATAACTGGTCACCATTTCACTGACCTATCAGCTACCTGTTGCCAACTGAATCTCCATTCATAGACAGTCCCTTGGCTGCAGCTCGTTAATAGGATTTCCCGTCTCCTATGACAACAGACTTTGCATGTGCATTCGCTAACTTGATTTTTTTTTAAAAGTGCAATAATCCTTCAACCATCCTTAGATTTTTAAACACTTTTTTTCTTATTTCAGTCAAGAATCAAAAACATGTTAAAAAGTACATCATCTTTCAGTGTCAGTTGGTTGTTATGTGCACTGGCCCTTTCTGCTTTGCAGTGAGATTGGTTTGTGTTGTCCTCTAGTTTTGGACTCCCTCATTTCAGGGAAAAAAACCTCATCTGCTTACCCTATCCATGCTCCACGTGATATTATAAATCTCTATTAGGCCACCCCTCAGCCTCTGATGCTCTAGGGAAAACAGCCTCAGCCTATTCAAACCCTCCAATCCTGGGAACATCTTTGTTAACAGACTTACTAATTAATGTGTGAACCAGTCACTGTGTGTCTCTTACAAACAAGTGGAAATATCTGGAGCAGGAAAATCAAGGGCGACAGTAATTGGATCAGCAAAAGGATAATCTCAGCAAACATGTCGACAGGGACCACTAAACTGTCTTTCCAGTCTTTCTCTCCACTTATCATATCTTTTGTTTGGCATCTATATGTGTGTGTAGGTGGTGGTGGTGGTGGTGGTGGGGGGTGGGGGGGAGTGGTTGTAAGTGGGTTGGAGTACCACCTAGCACAGTTATATTTTGACAATTCATTATTCGTCTATAGTTACAATCTATTTATTTGCAATAAATAGCAGCATTTCAATTACAGAAATCTTATTTATGCTTTATACCAACTTGGGTCTAAAATATGTAAATTCTATGCACTTTTAAAAATCTTTAACTTCTGTGATGACCCCAGGAATAGTGGCGCTTCAGTTCCAGGTTGTTACTCTATGAGGGGCAACACTTAGTTTCTCTTCCAAGAACGCTCTCATTTGGTGCCCATTGAAGTGGGGGTGAGCACAGGTGGCAATGATCCATGCTCACAGGTGCATGTTATACAACGCAGATCCCACATCCCAAAGGATTCCATGTTTGCAAGATATGCACAGACATGAATTGGAAGATCTGTGGTTTTGATTACAGTGCACTGTCTTATTGGAACAGAAATATCAATATGAACAGAAAAGCATGATGGATGTTAATTTACAATGAGTAGTTGGAGCAGTTTTCATTATCTCTATTAACCTTCCTGTCACTGGCCTCCTTTTTAAAGTGTTCAATGCTTTCTTAATTTATGGTTAATACCTACCCTGCTTGACACCCATCTATTGCACACAATTCACATATTGTTCCTGTTCAACATGCCCCACAACCCAAGTGCAGGCTTTTGAATAGCACAGGCGATAAACACATACCTCCAGATATGTCTGCTCACTGAACTTTGCAGGTCATTTTGAGCTTTGATGGCATAACTTCTTTTGTGCTTGATGCCTAAACTGTGTTTTTATAATGTGCTAAGATCTCAAAGTCACCATCAGAGCCTATTCTTCAGTGTTCTGTTGCTAGGCCCACCATACCTTACTTAACCTTTGAAAATGTTCCTGTAGACCTGTTCCTTATCGTAACACACTCTGAAAATGAACTACACTATCATTAACTTGAGTTGAAATGAAGTGTGTAATTGACCTGAATACTAAGTGACTGGGAACCAAGCTAATTCAACTGTAATTCTAAAGCCTATTAAGCCATATTTTAAAAAAAAAAGGCTTCTAAGCTAAAAGCCAATAATGCCTTGTACAAACAAACAAAAAAAAAATCTTTGCTAATATTTTAAAAGCCAAATTGGGAAGTGCAGATAGGTCTAACTCCTAACTGGGCTTGTATGAAGACTATGTAACTATATGGGTACTGTGTGTAATTTGTGTCATTTTCCAACTCTCTCGGTTGTGGGGAACCCCAGAAGTCATTGAAAATGGGCTGTAAGTATGATGGAATGTTCGCAGATCCATGGAAGAGGGACTGGCAGGTGAAGATCTGAGAAATTAGAGGCTTGGTCATTTTGAGTTGGCTTCCTGTTGCATTCCTGCCTCGATTCCCAGAATCAGCTCTCTGACCTACAGGAAGTGGCATCCAAGACCTGATCTGATGCCTGCTTTGAGACAGGGCTAGTATATTCCAAGGCCTGACCTGATGCCTGTTTTGAGACAGGACTAGTATATTCCAAGGCCTGACTTGATGTCTGTTTTGAGGCAGGACTAGTATATTCCAAGGCCTGACCTGATGTCTGCTTTGAGGCAGGACTAGTATATTCCAAGGCCTGACCTGATGTCTGCTTTGAGACAGGACTAGTATATTCCAAGGCCTGACTTGATGTCTGCTTTGAGACAGGACTAGTATATTACAAGGCCTGACTTGATGTCTGCTTTGAGACAGGACTAGTATATTCCAAGGCCTGACCTGATGTCTGCTTTGAGACAGGACTAGTATATTTCAAGGCCTGACTTGATGTCTGCTTTGAGACAGGACTAGTATATTCCAAGGCTTGACCTGATGTCTGCTTTGAGACAGGACTAGTATATTTCAAGGCCTGACTTGATGTCTGCTTTGAGGCAGGACTAGTATATTCCAAGGCCTGACCTGATGTCTGCTTTGAGACAGGACTAGTATATTCCAAGGCCTGACTTGATGCCTGCTTTGAGACAGGACTAGTATATTTCAAGGCCTGACTTGATGTCTGCTTTGAGACAGGACTAGTATATTCCAAGGCTTGACCTGATGTCTGCTTTGAGACAGGACTAGTATATTCCAAGGCCTGCCCTGATGTTTGCTTTGAGACAGGACTAGTGTATTCCTGCTCTTATCATTGCCCACCATTGCCCAACAATTCATTGCAGGTGGCTCTCTGGAGGGAGGCTGGGGGTGCTGCTCTCAGAACTGGAGTACCCCATTGACTAGGTTGTAACATCAAGGCTGCAGTATTATCTGTTGCTGCTCCAGGAGGGGGTCAAAAAGTGCTTGGGGTCTCTTTCTTTCTTAAAAAAATAATGTTGACTTCTATAACAATCTGTTAACCTCTTGCTCTTCTGGTGGGATTACCACCCTGACAGTGTGGCAGCTGTCTGATTGGCCATCTGCTTCCTTGCTATGGCCTCCAGACTAATTGGAGGATTCCCAATGGCAGGATTTTAATTGTTCCCCCTCTGGAAGACTGTAATCATTAAGTCATAGACATTTATAGATTCTCAACATGGGGTCACAGTTGACAGTGAAATCTGATCTCTCCAACAAAATCCAATCCCCAGAACCTAGTGTGTTCATAATCTTCAGGTTGGAAGAGCTTTACAGATATCTTAAGAATCTACCTGTCTTTGGAAGTGAATGACTGACAGAAACTCTCTTATTGCTCTCTGATATTGTTATGATCTCTCACTCACTTCCATAAGCAACTCGTAATCCAGATATAGAAATGAGGTAGCTTTTAGGGCAAGGACACAGTGCTTATAGAAGCCAAGTTATATTCTTATAGTCGACAACTGATAACTGTGTCAATTAACTTCAAGGATCTAAGCTTAGGAAAGGTGAAACTGATATGTATTAACATATTTTTGTCATTTGCATAGATATCAACTCTTGGGGGAAAAACCAAGGAAATACATGGAACAGATATACAGTTTTGTTCAATTAGCAATGTTTTAAAGTTGTAATTTTGTAATCAATAGTTTGTAAGAACGTAAGAATTAGGAGCTAAAGTAGATATTTTGATATTTCAAGCCTGCTTTTTCACTCTCTATGTACACATGATAATATTCAATTTAACCGTACCATCCCCCATATACCTCAATTCTCTTATGACACACAAATCTATTGAGTACTGTCTTAAATAAACTCAACTCAATACTGCATCCACACTCTCCAGGGGTAGAACATTCCAAAGATTCGCCACACCTTTGAGTGAAGCAATTTCTGACCACTTGGTTCGAGATGTCATATTCTAGATTCCCCCTGCTAAGGGAAACATCATCTGAGCATCAAGCCTGTCAATTCCCTGAAGTCAGGACGCAGTCGAGTGAATCATTATTGCCTCCTGTCAGTGTAAGCATGTCCTTCCTTAGATCAGGGCAGTTGCAGTAATTAAATTGTGAGTACTTAAATTCATCAAACTGCCGTAAAATTATTGTAAGACTTATTTTAAAAATATATACCAGTCGTATTCTCAGAGTGATCCATAAACATAATTTACTTAAGTTTGTGTATATCCTTTTTTGTAAAAATGATCAAATGTTTCAATTTAGACACAACCTGCAACACGATATGATGCTTTAAGCAATATTGAAGATTGGATTTTTACACAACTATTGTTGAAGGTAACTTAAGTAAACTGTAATAATTAGCTAAGAAATACTTGCTTTAAACCCTCGTATTGTCAAAGAATAAAAGCTGCGTTAGGCGATGGAAAGATGATCCACCTCTAATATCGTGGTCTGACCTGTTTGAAGATTCTATTTCTGACATGAGGAGGTTGAAACACAAAGTAGGCTTCAACAACTATGATGGCTTATGTAGTCCATTCATCCATAGGTGAACTAGGCAGATCAAGTTCTGGGAGTGAGTGAAGGGTTCTCTGTTTCACATTTATGGAGCAGCACATTGTAATCATTCTTGTAGCTTGGATCAGGACAGCAGTCCTTTTTTAAACTATCCCAGCTGCTTTACTTGGTCTCCTTGTTGAGAAGGAAGTTGTTGTTTCAGGATGTCTCTCTCATAGTGTCAGAGAGTTTACTTTTAAAATGGCTTTTGTCAACATCAAACAAAATGGCCGCAAATTGTAACATGGATGCCTCTTTGTTCAACAGAGCAAAGTTAAGCCGAAATTTCTTGTGACTTCCTTGCTGCGACCTATTGAACACTACAGAAGCTTTGAATCTTTACATGTGTTGAGGGTTCAATGGACCCATTCAATTAATAAATAAGCCTTTCCGATTGACTCTTAAGATAACTGCACAACCTGTCTGCTTTTGCCTGTAGTTGAATTCCTGAGAAGTCGTGTGGTTTTAAGAGCCATCTTTTAAGATTACCATGTTACCACTTTAAAAACCAACTAGCTTTCTTCACAATACAAGTATTATAAAGACACATTCTGAACAACTTCTTTATTCTTGAGCTTTTGGTACAAAAGTATTGGTGTGCACTATCGGCATTTCTAAGTTTTTAGCTGTTTCTGCACTTTTAAGAATTATGACTGGCACCATATCCACAAACATTTCACTCCCTCCAACACTGACACTCGGTCGCAGCACTGTGTACAGTCTATAGGATGCACTACAAAAAAATCACCAAAGGTCCTTAAACAGCACATTTCAAATCTACAATTTTAGCATAAAGAAGAATAAAGGCAGCAATTATAAGGGAACATTGCTACCTGCAAGTTTATCTCCAAGCCACACAATATCTTGGCTTAGAAATATAGTTCCTTCATTGTCACTGGGTTAAAATCCTGGAACTTTCTCTTGAACAGCCTTGTCAGTAAACATCAAATTGACTGCAGTAATTCAAAAAGGCAGCTCACCACCACCTTCTCAAAGCCAACTGGAGTGGGAAATAAATGTTCATTCTGCCAGCAACACCCACATTCCATGCGTGAGTAAAGAGATGTTTAGTTGTCTGTTTTCTCTCCTCAACTTTGAATAGCTAGCTTACCTTTGTTACCTTTTCTTCTCAGGAAAGGCTCCTTAATCTTAGAAATGCTGAAACAAAAGAAAAGCAATCTCTTTCCTTGTTGTCATAATCTTCTAAAACTCACGCATCTCTTTACTCACTTTACTCTCTTTACTCACGCATGGAATGTGGGTGTTGCTGGCAGAGTGAACATTTATTTCCCACTCCAGTTGGCTTTGAGAAGGTGATGGTGAGTGCCTTTTTGAAGGGCTCATGCCCGAAACGTCGATTCTCCTGCTCCTTGGATGCTGCCTGACCTGCTGCGCTTTTCCAGCAACACATTTTCAGCTCTGACCTCCAGCATCTGCAGTCCTCACTTTCTCCTGTAATCTTCTAAAACCCAAGATTAAAGGTAGTCAGGCCCAGGGAACACGTTGCCACTTGGTCCCATTAATTTCTTTGGTAGCTATTTCTATGTTCGAATTGATTTTTTAAGTTCCTCATTCTTGCTACATCCTTGATTCTTCATTTTTCTAGAAAGTATTTTTTTCCTATACTGTGAAGATAGATGGTAAATAGATTTTTAGTTTTTCTACTCCCTTATTTCCCTTTATATTCCTTCCTGTGCCGCTGTTGACTTCCATTAATCTCTTCCTATTTATAAGTCTATAGAAATACTTGGTATCTGTTTGTATGCCTCTTGCAAGTTTATTCTCAACAGTTTTGTTTCTAATATATTCTCAATTTGTTTTTACCGAATTATAAAATCCTTAGGTTTATTACTCTTCCTGGTAACTTTATAATCTTTCTTTTATATTATCTTTGGAATGATCCATGTGACAATAACAATCTTTTTAAATCCTGCAATCCCACCCGATGTTTGAGAAACTCCAGAACTCCCACAGCAATGCTGTCAAACTGGAGAGAGAGAGAGTAGGGAATGGTCAGTACACCACCACCTTCCCATCCTCCCTGAGCTTCCGAAGCCCAGGATGACAATGTGCTACCCTCACCTCTGCTCAGTTGTGACAAAATATCAGTTTCTCAAACTTAACCCACAACTCCCAACATATCTTCAAGAGCTCTTGAATTTAAGCAGAGTGTGGAACAAAATGTAAATGTATAGTTATAGTCATCAAAGCCAATGGGTTACACTTTTTACTGAAAAAAACACATGCAGAATTCAATTTTAAAACATTAATATCCCAGAATGCCTGTTTAATCAAAGTAGAATTTAATTTATTCAAGTCATTGCAAGTTTATGGCTGCAATGACACATTTTTTAAAACATGACTTCATTCACCGAGTTCTGAGAAGCAGCCAATTCTCCCCCTTTCTGTGGGATGTCTGTCACACATATTTTGTGAGCCAATGAAGCTGGAGTGTGGCATTTTAAGTCAGAGGTACCATACTGAGTTCATTGAAATTGTGATTCCACTGCAAGAAAGTGTTTTGTGTTGTTCTGTGAAGCACTCGCTGGTAAGACTGAACAACAGAACGTTGTTCCTGCCTTGAAAGAAACTCCCATTATATTTGGTTATTTGACCAAATAAACAGGAGCCATCTTAATCAACAAAATACAAATTGAGAGCGACGTATTAATCTGAAACCTGAAGTACTCCAAGGTTATGGTTAATCAAATCGCGCTCTATGTTCTCAAGCACCTGATGTCATTTAAAGTGCCAGCACTGAATCTCTGAGGTGTGCTGAAGCTCTCCTGCAATACTAATAAACAAACAGATTTGTCCTTACAGATGACAATCAGGAAGACTAAGCAGGAAGACTACTCAGGAAGACTACTCCTTCTCTCTTCTTCAGTTTGCAATATCAAAAGTGCCCATCGTCCAACATTTAAGACAAGAAATGATCCTGACCATGAATTAGTGAATGATAATCAAACGATGAACCCAGTTTCTGTAATAGAGTTAATCACATTGCATACAGTCTTTTCATAACATTTAATGAATTGAGTCAGCGCCCGAGACGGAATTTTTTTTTTTATCCAGTGTGTTGCTGTTGCCATCTCTATTGACTAAAAAGCAAACTTTTTGAGAATGAGAGTTCGTATATGAAAGACTGTCTGAAGACTCTTTGATTGAAACTTCATATATAATGCCAAGAACTTTCTGAGGCCAAAGACAGAACCATTAATTGTGACTTTTGAGATCCTTTCAGACCTCAGGTGGGAGCCTTAAGACTCTGGGCAAAAAGTGGATTTGTCTCATTGATCCACATTATATTGGATTTCAACTGCCAGGTGTGCAGTAAGTGCAAGATGATGGTTATATTCTTACACTCTCTCACTGCCAGTGAAAATGGCCATTGCCTCTGTACCCGCAAAATGTAAATACTACTTGCCATTTATTAACCCAACCCTGAATATTGTCGCAAATCTTGCTGCATGTGAGTTTCAGTCTTTGTGAATTTGTGAAAGGTACTGAACACTGTGTAATCATCAGTAAGTAAATTGAGGGGAAGGGCATTGACAGCATGCGGTATAATTATGTTTGGTCATGAAACATTACTCTGAAGAACTCCTGCAATTAGAGTAAATCACTAATTGAAGATTTAATCCAGAATATTTGTGTAATCCAAAAGCATTTCATCATTTATCAGTTAGGCAATGTAAAATGTATCACTTGAAAGCTATTTACAGTAATTAGGACCAGAATTGAAAAGAACAAAGAGTACATTGCTTAATGGCCACTAGCAGCAACTTGTGCATCAAGGTACAACTTTTTAAACAGTATATGGTCATGTTTAATGCATGCCAGAGATTTGTGACAAATATGATATAATGCACCAATAAATGAACTCTACTTACTACACAACCACTTGAATCGAGTTTGCGATCAGAAATGCAGCAGAAGTTTCTGCTACAGCCACCATTGTCCTTTGTGCAATCCCTTACAGGACCAAAAGAGTCGAGGAGAACCTCAAGGCTGTCAAAGGAAGCAGAGATCATGGCTTCTTCTCTACAAAATATAAATGAAAAGAGAGATCATAAGTAGAGCATTACTTTAGATATCACTGACAAATTAAGTCCATTTCTGAAAAAAAGACTTTTTAGAAGCAAGTTCTCCACTTGAAATGTGGTCCTAGCTGGATATGCCCAAGGAACTAGAGGTGAAGTGCTTTTGAGATGGCCTCAAAGTATCTCTGAAGAGACCACACATCCGCACTGACTCATGGGAGTCTTTGGATTACAATCAATCAAAATGGAGAATGTTCATTCAGGAATGCTTCAAAGACTTGGGTTTGAGATCTTGGTACTCTTGAATTATCAATGAAAGATGAACTTAACAACACACAAATTCCTGTTAGTGTGACAATTCAGGACTGACAGAATTTTAGTGACTTTACCAATACTAGTATAGTCTCAGAGGACTATAGGATTGCTGCCTCATTCAAGACATTCAGAACCCTTTTGAGTAAGTAACAAATAGCACAGATCCAAAAGTTTGGATTTCCAAAAGACTTCTGATAAGGTACCACACCTAAGGCTACTTAATAAATAAGGATGCGTGGTGTTGAGGTAATATAATAGTATAGATAGAGGATTGGCTAACTTAGTGATGGGAGAAGGGTTCTGCCAAAGGCATTCTTTTAGGATGGGAACTTGTATCTTGTGCCATGGGGCCACAATTACTGACAAAACAAGTTAATGACTTGTATGAGGAAAGTTAATGTCCTGTAGACGAATTTGTGGGTGACACAAAATTAGACGTAAAGGTAAGCAGCGGTGATGACATGAGGGGTCCATTGAGGCATATAAACCGGCAATGTGAGTAAGGAAAGACAGAGAAACTGGAACATCATTTGGGGAAAATGAGGTTATGACAGGAAGAAGAGAGGGGCTGAATATCATTTAAATAGGAAAAGGTTGCTGCACAAAGGAGTTTGGGAGTCTTCCTGAATGACTCCACAAAAAGCTAGTATACAATTCCAGGTAAAAGTGAAGGCAAATGGAATGTTGGCCTTCATTTCAAAGGGAATGGAGTTAAAAATAAGGAAATATTGTTGAACTATGTAAGGTATTAATCAAACCACACCTAGAATACTGTGAACATGTTGGCCCTCTTATCGAAGGTAACAGATACTGGCATTGGGAGCAGCCCAGAGAAGGCTAACCAGGGAGGTTTTATTAATACTGTGCCCAGTTCTGGTCGCCCAGTTATAGGAAGGATATTATCAAGCTGGACAGGGTTCAGAAGAGACTTCCCAGGATGCTGCCGGATTTGAAAGGTTTGAGTTATAGAGGAAGGCTGGGATGTTTTTCACGAGAGTATAGGAGGTTCAGAGGTAACCTGACAGAAGTTTATAAAATAACAAGAGGTTTAGGTAGAGTTGATAGTAGTTGTCTTTTCCCTAAGATGGAGAATTTCAAGACTAGGGGGCACATTTTTAATGTGAGAGGAGAGAGATTAGAAAAATAAACGAGATACACATTTTTTACACAGAGGGTGGTTCGAGTGTGGAATGAACTTCCTGAGGAACTGATGGATGTGGGTACAATTACAATGTTTAAAACACAGTTGGATGGATGCATGAATAGGAAAAGTTTGGAGAGATATGGGCCAGGAGCAGGCAGGTGGGACAAGTTTAAGTTGGGATAATGTTCAACATGGACTCATTGGACCGAAGGATCTGTTTCCCTGCTGTCGGACTCTGTGACTCTATGAGAGATTGAGGAGGTCTGGTCTATTCTCATTGGAGTTTAGACAAATAAAGAGTCAACTTTATTGAAACACATAAAAATCTTTGGGGCTTGACAGCATAGAGGCAGAAAGATTATCTCCCCTTGTGGAAGAGTCTAGGAACAGGGGGCATAATCACCCTAACCTAAACACCCTTCAATTTACTACCGTCCATGTGCTTGTCCAGCAGTCACTTAAATGTCCCTAATGTCTCTGACTCTACAACCATCCCTGGCAGTGCATTCCACACACCCACTACTCTCTGCGTAAAGAACCTACCTCTGACATCTCCCCTATGCTTTCCTCTAATCACCTTAAAATTATGACCCCGTGTGACAGCCATTTCTGCCTGGGGAAAGGTCTCTGGCTATCTACTCTATCTATTCCTCTCATTACCTGCACACCATATAATGTCACCTCTTTTCCTTCTTCTCTGCAGTGTAAAAAGCCCAAGCTCACTCAACCTCTCTTCATAAGACATGCCCTGCAATCCAGGCAGCATCCTAGAAAATCTCCTCTGCACCCCCTCTAAAGCATCTACATCCTTCCTATAATAAGGCAACCAGAGCTGCAGCAGAACCTCATGGTCCTTCAACACAACCCCCCTGTTAATGAAAGCCAAAACACCATACACCTTCTTAACAAATCTATCAACTTGGATGGCAACTGGACCCCAAGGTCCCACTGTTCCTCCACACTGCCAAGAATCCTATCTTTAACCCTTGTATTCTGCATTCAAATTTGAACTTCCAAAATAAATCACTTCATGTTTGTCCATGTTCAACTCCATCTGCCAGTTCTCAGCACAGCTCAAACTCTGTCAATGTCATGTTGTAGCGTGCGACAGCCCTGGACACCATTGTCAACATCACCAACCTTTGTGTCATCGGCAAACTTATTAACCCACCCTTCCACATCTTCATCCAAGTCATTTATAAAAACTACAAAGAGCAGAGACCCAAAAACAGACACCACTGGTCACCAACATCCAGGCAGAAAACTTCCGTCCACTACGACTCACTGATTTTGTCAGCCAGTCAATTCTGTATCCAGACGGCCAAATTTTCCTGAATCCCATACCTACGAACTTTCTGAATGAGCTTACCATGGGGAACCTTATCGAATGCCTGAATGAAATCAATATACACCACATCCACTGCTTGACCTTCATCAACTTGTCTCGTCATGTCCTCAAAGAATTCAATAAGACTTGTGAGGCATGACCTGCCCCTCACAAGGCCATGCTGACTATCTTTAATCAAACTGTGTTTTTCCAAATAGTCATAAATCCTATCACACCAAATCCATCCTAGTAGCTTGCTTACTACAGAATTTCTTCCAGAGGTAGAAAATCTGTGTAATTCCTTACTATAGGGAGCTGTAGAATCTGTGACATTAAAAATGTTCAAGGCTGAGACACAGACTACAACCAGTAAGGGAATCAGGGGTCATAGTGAAAAGGCAGAAAGGATTATTAGATCAGCCATGATCTCATCAAGTACTGGAGCAAACAAAATGGGCTGAATGGTCCACTTTTGCTTCTGCATGTAATGTCCTTTATAACTGCGGTTTGAACAAATTAATAGTATGGCATGCTCACATCACAGTAGCTCAGCAGTGAGCACTGCCGCCTCACAGCGCCAGGGACCCGGGTTCAATTCCAGCCTTGGGTGACTGCCTGTGTGGAGTTTGCACATTCTCCCAGTGTCTGCCGGGAGAATGGGTTTCTTCCGGGTGCTCCAGTTTCCTCCCGCAGTCCAAAGACGTGCAGGTTAGGTGAATTGGCCATGCTAAATTGCCCCATAGTGTTCAGGGATCTGTAGGTTAGGTGCATTAGTCAGGGGTAAATGTAGAGTAACAGGGTAGGCGAAAGGGTCTGGGTGGGTTACTCTTCAGAGGATCATGTGGACTTATTGGGTCGAAGGGCCTGTTTCCATACTGTAGGGATTCTATGATTTAATGTGATGTGAACTGTGCATGGCAAGATCTCAGTGCAATGGAATTCAGCAACAATATGGTTACATTTACAGATCCAGTATGGGCTCTTCACTTTAGCCTCATCAATCCAAACAGCTTCTCTTTGGATCTATTAAATGCTGAGTGTCTCTGGCATAGTACATTTATTTGCAGTTGCATGCAAACCAAAATACTTGTAGAAGGCACCCTTTGATGTCACAGTACGCTAGGAAGTTGGATGGCACGCATGGTACCAAGGTGATCATGAGCTGGGGGACAAAGCATGCGGTGGGTTGGCTTGAGCATCAGTGAGAAGGAATAGATAAAGACTGGGTCTAGATTAGAGTGGTGCTGGAAAAGCACAGCAGGTCAGGCAGCATCCAAGCTTTTGCCAATAGATAAAAACTGGTCTACATATACAGAGCAGCAAAAAGTAAAATAAATGAGTGCCAACTTAGAGATCCACAATAGTAGATCAACTAAATTCATTTGAATTCAAAATGGTTATATATCTTTTTCTTTTTGGTAAAACCTTTTGCACAATATATAAAGGTTGTTAACTAATACAATCCACAAATACACAATTAACGCGGAATATTGGTTAAAGTAATAGTAAACCATAGACAGAGTCCTTTTGAAATAACGAAAGGAATGAAGGCTTATTTATCGTGTAAGGAACTTATTTCCTGTCCACACGGTAACTGGAGAGCAAAGAATATTATCAAAGCCACAGCCATCCGAAGGTGTAGCAGTAATTAACGTATAGTTGCAGCTTTAGCACATTGCTACATGCTATTGGCAATAGCTGCAGCAGGGGAGTGGGAAGGAAGCTTGGAATAACGTTGCAAGTATTGAGAACAAATCACATTCTTTAATGGCTATTATTACCACACGTTTTGGGAAAACAAGAATGAATACAAATCCCCTAGGGCAGGAAATTATAACTTGAAGAAGATTCTCAATTTTACTAAATCTAGTGAATGTGACAAGATCTATGGGTGGGACTCGTTCCTGTCCAGTTGATTGAAATGGCAATCACAAAATGGAGAGCATCAATAAGAAGTTTTAACACTGCACACATATGTCATCAAGTAGATGTCAAGGGAAAAATGTCACAGCACACCTAGACAGATTCAATCTAACAACAATTTTTACTCATGCAGGAGCTGCTCGTGTAATAAAATATCTCAGTTCCGTAGGAACATGAGAAGTCAAAGTATGATACTGAACTACACAAGGAGATAGAAGTCAAATAGCTAAGAAACCAATCAGTGCTGGTCAAAAGACTGGTTCGGATGAGTGCCTTAAAAGAGGAATGATGTGCAGAAACCAGTGTTGGACTGCGGTGGGCAAAGTTAAAAATCACACAACACCAGGTTGTAGTCCAACAGGTTCATTTGGAAGCACTAGCTTTCAAAGCGCTGATCCTTCATCAGGTGGTTGCCTGAGCAGCACTCTGAAAGCCAGTGCTTCCAAATAAACCAACTGGACTATAACCTGGTGTTGTGTGATTTTTAATTTTAAAGGAGGAAAGCAAGGTAGAGAGTTGGGGTAAATAGGTTTTCAAGTGCTCAAAGGCAAGGCATCTGTGTAGCAAGTAATGGGAGCAGCTGAAATCAGAGGTGCTCAGAGGCCAGAATTAGAGAAGTGTCGATGTCTCAGGAGATTGTGGAGCTAAAGAGAGATTACAGGTGTGGTGGGGGATGAGGCCACAAAGGGCTCTGAAAGCAACGGTGGGAAATTTTAAAATCAAAATATTACTTGACTGAGAGCCAGTGTAAGACTCCAAACGCATTGACGATAGGAAAACATGACATTGTGCCAGTCAAGATGTGGACAGGAGAATTTCGAGCTAACAGAAAGTGGACTGTGAAAGAGTGGCCATGTTGCATTGGTATATTCGAGACATAAAGTAATAAAACCATGAATGAATTAATGTTTTATTAGTAGATGAGCTGAGACAGTGGTGAACTTGAATGATGTTGTGAAAGTTGAAATAGACACTTTTAATGATTAGGAGAAAGTGAGGACTGCAGATGCTGGAAATCAGAGCTGAAAATGTGTTGCTGGAAAAGCGCAGCAAGTCAGGCAGCATCCAAAGAGCAGGAGAATGGCGTTTCGGGCATGAGCCCTTCTTCAGGCCTTCTTCAGCCCTTCTTGATTCCTGAAGATGCTCCTTGGATGCTGCCTGATCTGCTGCGCTTTTCCAGCAACACATTTTCAACTTTTAATGATTAAGCTAATGTAAAGTTGGAAGCTCACCTCGTGGTTAAGTGTAATGTCAATATTGCCAAGGGGCAACATGTAGATAAGGAATAGGAGGAAGTCAAAGATAGATCCGTACGACAGCAGAGGTCATGGTGCAGCTGCAGGAAGTGAAGTCATTGCAATTGATTCACTGGCTGTTTCATGTGAATAGGAGTGGAACCCAATGTGGGCAATCCTACCAACTGGATGACAGTAGAGACATGCAACAGAATGATTTGTGCACATGCTGAAGGACATAGATAGCTGCAAAAATGAATTGAATGTGCTGCAAGAGTAGCATAAACTCTGCACATGAGGAACAGGAAAATAAGAAAAGACAGTACTTAGGAGATGATGGATGCCTATGGTAATGAAATAACATTGGTTCTGTTGTTTCAGTGAAAGGTACAAATATCTGCACAGACCTCTATTATTCTATCCAATGCTGATGACAGACTTTGAAGTAAATGACAAGGGAATGCAGGATGAGATTATCTGTGTACAGTATTGCTCTATTGCTTGGAATTTCAAATAAAGGCTAACAGATGGCATTATCTATCACTATTACATAGAAAAGCCAGATATTGGGCAGTTGTAGAATTTTCAGTGTACTGCTAGAAGCGACAAAGGTATGGCAAAACATATCAATAGTAAACAGTAGCATGATATTCTGTGCTTGGACTAAAGATTGAAAACATGATCTCAAATCTCACCATGGCAACAAAGGAATATAAATTCAGTTGATAACTAACTCTAGATTAGAATGTTAGTTACTGTAGTGATAGTTAGAGTTGCTCATGGCTGAAGCAGTGTATAAAAAAGCTGAAAGCAGTTCTCCAATACCATAAAATGACTGGGCAACATTGTTAGCCAAAACAGCAGCTTCCATAGTCTAATGCTTTAAAATGAAACTGTAAGCTAGAGTAATTATAGCCTTCACAGCTGCACTATATCCAAGGTAACAAGAGCAAGTTAATACACAAAGGGCCTTGCGAAATGCATACAAATGAGTCCTGTTGAATAACAAGAGAAAATGCACCTTCTGCTTGCACAAAGACATTTTGATAAGGAACATCCTTGAGAAAATGCTAACAGAAGCTTCCATACTGGCTTGGTCTAAACTCTGCTATTAATCATGAGAAGGTGAAGGCTGATCCACATCAATTAAGACTCCCAGGTAATGGTAGCCCCAAGTTGAGTATCAAAAAGGTTTGGAGTAGATAGGCATTTTTAGGGGATTTAATTGCATTACTATGGATATTCAGTCTAAGGCATACAAGTGAAAACCCCTTGCTAATAGCAGGGGTGTATTGAGTAACTGGTGCAGGTGTTAAGCCTGAAATGTGGCTGAATAACATGTATTGTGAAGGACAAGGGTAACTAATAAGGGGACATTCTAGCAATTATCATGAGATTATGGGAATATCCAAAGCTATCCATGGACTGATCATGAAGCCACATGAGTAACCTGATTGGATGTGAAGGTTATCAATGCACACAATGACTGGTTTCTAATAGCTAAAGGGCTGAAAGCGAATATATAAGTAGTGAATATTTCCTTTTGTTCAGTGGAGATCTGCCCAGAAGCTCTTGATGCTTGAAGTGGACCTGGGTTTTGAGTGATTCTTTAGTCATTCCACCCCAACATGATCATGGTATTAGCAAGGTATCATAAAAACACAAGTCCAGTTCAATAGTGTTTTGGGGAAGGTATTGCACTGCCCCTACTCAGTCTGGACTATACAGGAGTGAGTGTGTGTTGCTGGAAAAGCACAGTAGTTCAGGCAGCATCCGAGGAGCAGGAGAATCGGAGCCCTTCATCAGGAATTTCATTCAGGAAGGCAGTTAGGGATGGGCAATAAATATTGACCTTATCAGCAATGCAATATCCCATTATTCAACAAATTATTTTTGGAAATACCTTTATCGGTGTTCTCTACCTAGAGAAATCCATTTTGTCTCTACAGTTGTCAAACCATTGAAAAGACTTGTTTAGAGATGCTATTACCCACTTCTGGAGCAGTTGGAACTTGAACCCAGGTTTCCTGGCTCAGAAGTAGGAAGTCGACTGATTTGTAAACCAGGCCATCTTGGAATCACAGAACCTTTTAAGTTAATGCAAGGCCTGTTGTCAAACCGTAGAACTTGAGGGAATCTCAGCAAGTATCCTAACTGAGCCAAGTGATTGCCTTCTGTAGGCTGACATGGGAATTGCAACAAATATCAACATCTTGCAACACTTTCCCCAAGTTCCAAATTCTTACAACACAAATCATGGATGATGAAGGGCATTTCTTTAGACCACTGATCTCTAAATTTGGCTCAGACATAAACTGCTTTGACTTTGTTAGGAAATGAAAAGTTATTGATACATATGGATCATAAATTTGTTTCACATTTTACAATATATTAATCTTGTTTGGACTTCACAGTTAGCTCCCACTTGTGCTATAGGTATTCACAATTTTGATACAAAGTATGTGTGCATTGTACTTGACCCCACAGGTAGTAAATATGTACATTTGTCCTCCTCAATGGTAATGATTTCTCTCAGTGTGAGGGAGCAGAGATGTTGCTGAGTTCTCCCATCTGCAGATATGTCTCAAGGAGAGGAGAATTTTTTCATATTATGAATTTAACATCCACTGTTTTCTTATAATCTTACCACTAGCCACCTACCAAGTACAGTTGATAGGTATTTAATCACCTGCATGATCAGTAACTTCAGCAGAAACCATCAGAACAAAATGGTGCTGTGCTGTAAAGTTGTCTTTTTTTGTAGCATCAAAATCATTTTATTCACCTGACTTACAAATTAGAGATAACAGTGAATTAGATCTATGATTGGCCAATTTACTTTGTTCAACGTAGAGATGATTTATCTGACAGTTCTTATTTTGCAAATGGGTTCCAAAACACAATATAGGAAACAATGTGGAGCACAACATATGACAACATAAGATGGCCATTTTAAGTACAAGAAAACGTTCACATGTTGGATTGTTAAAACCAATATTAATACACCCATGTAATGGGATCTTATTTGTACCTGAGCGCTCATAAATTGGATGGTCATAAATTTGAGACCATCTGTAATTCTGTTCAGCAACAACCATGCTCACTTTCTCCCATACTCAACCTTCCAAACCCATTGCAAACATTAAAATAGTTTTAATTTCTGCGGACTTCCTTTACAATTTACCAAAAGAAAATACAAAATCTTTTGCATTGCTCTCTCTGAACTCCTTTCATAATATTTCACTTCATGGAAACTTTCATGAATATTTTAAATGTGACAGTATTGACTGCTTAGAAATCTATTTGAGAAATCCACTTGTATGCACATTTTTTTCTTGATTAAATGTGTGCTACACTATGAAGTCGCTTTACTAACTTGTTTATTCATGTTTAATCTATTCTCTTGGTTTAACAAACATAGCTTTCATTCTATGCTATTTAAAGAAAAGAAAAAATGTATATTTATATAATACTCCCTTACTTGTGTGATTTAAATTCAAATTGTGTGACATGTAGATAGTGAAGGTACACAACAATGTCCAGATATTCTTCTGAAATTCTGAATTAGTTCAGAATAAAATATCTTGTCTTAGCAAAGATGGTAGCAATTTTGCACACAGAAAGACCAACAAATGACAATGAAGATGAATGACTAACTAATTTGTTTCTATTTAGAAATAATGAGTCAACGGTTCTGCTATTATAGATAAAGATGCAGGCTAACAAAACATGTTGCACGAAGGTATTGAGACTTACGTGCAACCTTATGATGTCAGACAACTACACATCACTGGGTATAAATACAACTGTGTAGATGTTGTCAGAACAGAATGGAAACAACATTCTGGAAGAAATACTGAGGGTACATGGACACATGTACATGTAGGATGTAAAAAATAGTCTTACCTAATATAACTATAAATCAGAGTTTGGCAAATCTACATATAACAGTGTTTTTAGTAATGTAAAATAAATACTGTCATTAAGAAGGCTAAGCCTGAAGACAATTCTTTATTTTGCTTTCTGCTTAACCACTCTTGGGCATAACTCAGTATGGCATAAATATACATTACAAATGATGGTGGCAACAACAGGATTAATGCTGAAGAAATCATGGAAGCAGCGAAGATCAAGGAACAGACCTGAGATATTCAGCAGAATAGAAGAAGCCAAAAAATTATTTTCTCAAAAAATATCAGCAGCACAGCTTTTAAGAACAGGAAAGAAAACAAATTTTAGAGCTTAAGAATAGAGATGAAAGAAACTTTTCAGAAGAGTATCACCATTTGGATGAATCACTGGTTAAGTCTGAATAAAATCTTTTACTATCAACAAGTCTGGGCAACAAGTCTTTTAAAAAGCAGAAAGAGCAGTGAAAAGCCTACGAGCAACTAAGGGGAGAATTATGAATTCAGCACATGAGAAAAGAAACTAATTGCTGGACACCCAGAGCAAATACAATCCTTTGAGGGAAAATACATGAAGTTATGTCTTCACTTACAATCAGTGCAGGAGTGGAGTTAAGACTTCTAACAGCAAGTCAGCAAAGTCCTGAACTACATAATTCATGAAAAACACTTTGACAACAGCGAGTTAATTAGTTAGGTAAGAAATTTGATTTAAGTAGGGAGAAAATTTCAGCAATAAAATGTCAGTAATGCAACTTCAAACATCAAATTCTTTTCAGTGAAGGTACTGAAGGCTTTTTTGACCAAAGGATGAAAATGAGTTTCTTGAGTAATTTAAAAATGTTATTGATTTAAATTGTTCAAAATAATTTTAAAAGTACAGCCATATAGTGCCATGCAGCAACATGTCCACTCCCTTGATTGCTACTGATAACTGGGACAAACTTCCTGGCTTTGTGTCTGCCCTAAACTGCAAGGCAAGGCAGACATCTGTGAGCCAATGGGACAAGGTGCCAAAATGCAAGACAAGGCAGTGATATGGTTAGCATCGATGTAGGTTAACAAGTGAATGGGTGCAAAGTGAGTCAGTATTAAAAGAGCAAATGAAAAGTCCTGAGATACAACCTTATCGTATCCATGAACAGGGTGCCAGTCCCAGTGTGCAAGGTGTACAAAACCAGAACCAGTGCAGCACTGAAGTCCAAAACTGTCCTTTGGACAGATTAGTGACGCACTGGTGATCCATTACAGTTGGTGCTTGTCAGATGCCAAGGCCCACAGATGAGGGAAACGCAAGCAGTCATTGCCTAAGGACCGTGCCCTGAGATACTGACAACTGGAGTCCAAAATGAGCTCAGAAGAAAAAGTGGCCAGCTGGAGTCACCAGGCAACCACTCTGACTCTCATGTCAGGAATTGTGACTGTAAAATTTCTATCCAGTGGTTGGGAGAATGGGGAAACTGCATATCAATGAATTGGGTTTCGGAAACAATGAGATATTAGTGCATGCTACTACATACAATTACTTCTTACTGCCTACCAGTCAGAATGTCATCTTGCCGTTCAACATTTGATTGGAAAACAGGACTTATTGCTTTTGACATTGAGCAGCTCCTAAGCCAGCCATCTCATGTCATTTTCCCATCTGTCTCGCCAATGCCCACATTGTTCAGAACCTGGAAGATTCCACCCCGGTTCAAGTTCAGCGTCAATGACACAACATACAGTCAAATGACAAATTTTGAATTAAAAACACAATCAAATCAGCAGATAACTTTAACATCAAAAACTTGCTAAATCCAACTGAGTGATCGAAATATTGATGTGAACTTTTAGAGTTTTTCGTTTACTAACAGTTCTTTGGATACACTTTAGCCATCGTGGAAAGGAAAATTTTCATTCATCTTTTTTTAATTGACACATGGGATGTGGGCATTGCTGACCGGCCAGCTTT
Source organism: Chiloscyllium plagiosum (assembly GCF_037043375.1). Lineage (NCBI taxonomy): Eukaryota > Metazoa > Chordata > Chondrichthyes > Orectolobiformes > Hemiscylliidae > Chiloscyllium > Chiloscyllium plagiosum. Next base: position 88,440,394 of record NW_028270147.1, on the reverse strand, counting down.
TATTGCCCATTCCTAGTTGCTCTTGAGAAGGTGGTGGTGAGCTGCCTTCTTGAACTGCTGCAGTCCACATGATGTCGGTAGACCCAATGCTGTTATGAAATGAATTCTAGCATTTTAATCCAATGGCACTGAACAGCAATATATTTCCAAGTCAGGATGATGAGTGGTTTGGAGGGGAACTTGCAAGAGGTATTGTTCCATGCAGCTGTTATGCTTGGCCTTCTAGATGGAAGTGATTGAGGTTTGGAAGGTGCTGTCTAAGTTATTTGGTGAATTTCTGCAATGTGTCTTGCAGATAGTAGACACTACTGTTACTGAGCATTGGTGGTGGAGGAAGTAGAATTGTGTTGGGGTGGTGCCAATGAAGCAGGTTGTTTTGTCTAGGTAATGTCAAGCTTCTTGAGTGCTTTTGGAGGTGTACCCATCCAGGCAAGTGGGGAGTATCCCATCACAGTGCTGACTTGTGCCTCAAGGATGGCAGGTAGGCTTTATGGAATCAGGAGCTGAGTTACTTGCTGCAGCATTCCAAGCCTCTGACCTCCTCTTGTAGCCACAGTATTGATATGGCTGGTCTAGTTCAGTTTCTGGTCAACAGTAATCCCGAAAATGTTGATAGTGGGGTAATTCAGTGATGATTATGCCATTGAAAGTTAAGAGGCAATGGTTTGATCCTCTCTTGTTGGAGATGATCACTGATTGGCACTTGTGCGGCTCGAATGTTACTTACTAGTTTCAGCCCCAAGCCCGGATACTGTCCAGGTCTTGTTGCATCCGGGGAGCTTTGAATGGTGCTGAGCATTGTACAATCATCAGTGAACATCCCCACTTTGATTTTATGATGGACTGAAAGTCTTTGAAGAAGTAGCTGTAGATGTTTGGGCCTCAGACACTACCCTTAGGGAATCTGAAGAGTTGACTTGGCACTGTGCTGATTGACTTCCAAAAACCAAAACCATTATCCTTGGTACAAGGTAAAGAAAAACCTAACTTTACCTCAAAAGCAGCATTTAAAACTGTGGAACCTTATGAAAAGCTTTTGTTGTCAGACTACAACAATAATCCTTTGAACAAAGATTCAAAAAACAACTTATATCAACAAAAGAAAAACAAAGCAGCAAACTGATAGAAATACATGAGAACAACATCATAATAATTCCCAACAAAATCAAGAACATGATGAACAACTGCAAATGCTTATCAACAAACAACCAAATCCAGCAAACTCGCCAGTTCCAATCTTTTCACCAAAAAAAAAACCTCAAGCTGTTAGATCCATTTAGTTGGTCAGCAAATTTGCAATCGGGGTGGCATAATTCCAAATATTTGAAACAGCTCCAGGATTGAACCCTAAATCAAATGCACACCTCTCTACTACATGGGAGGAACATAAGATTATGTGATATGTCATCAACTTGATAAGAAGCAAATCACATGGTCACAACCTTCTGTCAGTGTTTGACAATATTTCAGTTTAAAAGAACACTGGTGAGATCATGCTTCAATAGCAGATATCAACTGCTCAATCACATTTTTACAGAGATTACTAATGATAGAGAAGAAGAAAAAACACAACTTTCCTTTCCATCCCTGCAGTTGCATCAGGATTAGATCTATCATCTTAGATTAGATTAGATTCAATTACATTACAGTGTGGAAACAGGCCCTTCAGCCCAACAAGTCCACACCGACCTGCCGAAGCGTAACCCACCCATACCCCTACATTTACCCCTTACCTAACACTACGGGCAATTTAGCATGGCCAATTCACCTGACCTGCACATTTTTGGACTGTGGGAGGAAACCGGAGCACCCGGAGGAAACCCACGCAGACACGGGGAGAACGTGCAAACTCCACACAGTCAGTCGCCTGAGGCGGGAATTGAACCCGGGTCTCTGGCGCTGTGAGGCTAACCACTGTGCCACCCAATTTTTTTAAATATAGGTGAGAGAAAGCTTGGGTAGGATTGAGTGCCTGGAGCAAGCTTGTAATACGATAGGGACGCATATCACTGGGTATAAATAACAATAGTATGGATGGAATTAGCTCAGTATGGGAGGAGTACTCTGACAGACTCTCTGGTTGAACCTACAGCACATTGATTTAAAGGCATAAAGAACTTTACTTTGCCTTCTCCTTGATCAGTCTATAAAGAACTCAACCTCAGTGTGGCATAAACACACAGTCATAAAGATGTACAGCACAGAAACAGACGATTCGATCCAACTCATCCACTCCAACTAGATATCCTAAGTTAATCTAGTCCCATTTGCCAGCATTTGGCCCATATCCCTCGAAACTCTTCATACTCATATACCCAGCCAGGTGCCTTTTAAATGTTGTAATTGTACCAGTATCCACCATTTCCTTTGGCAGCTCATTCCAGACACAGACCACCCTCTGCGTGAAAAAGTTGTCCCTTAGGTCTCTTTTAAAACTTTCCCCTCTCATCTTAAGCCTATGCCCTCTAGTTCTGGACTCCCCTACTGTGGGGAAAGGACCTTGACTTTTCACCCTATCCATGCTCCTCATGATTTCATAAACCTCTATAAGGTCACCCCTCAGCCTCCACCGCTCCAGGGAAAACAGTCCAGCCTATTTAGCCTCTCCCTGAAGCTCACACCCTCCAACCCTGGCAACATCCTTATAAATCTTTTCTGAACCCCTTCAAGTTTAACAGCTTCCTTTCTAAAACAGGAAGACCACAACTAAATGCAATATTCCAAAGTGGTCCAACCACTTGTCCTGTACAGCCACAACATGACCTCCTAACTCTGATACTCAATGCACCGGCCAATCAAGGCAAACATACCAAATGCCTTCCTTCACACATTATTGAAATAAGATTCAGAAAGGCAAATGATAAGTATGAGAATACGAAAGAGAATTTTAAAATATAAGTCTGAAGTAAAACAGATTAGAAAAGCTAAAAATGACTAACATAAATATTGCTATTCACTATTCTAAGTATCGTGCGTGAGAACCAAAAATGTCATAAAGAGAGACAGGGCCCTGATGGAGCAAAAAAACGTCAGGGTGGTGATTGTGTGCTGACGAACGAGGGAATAATGGAGATACTCCAAAACATTCGGACTACATTTTCACATTTTTCTTTCAAACAAAATAACTGCAAAGTTGGACTACATTTTCTCATACTTTTTAGCCAGCTTATTATATTACATTAGCATCATTTCGGGCTTCTACAAGTTTACTGAGCTGCATCATATTGAAAGCCATTTTGAACATCAAAATATAAAACATCTACCATATTGTTTAATTCCATAATTCTGTTACAACCGGAACAAATTCCAATTATTTCTTTATTGGTACAACTACCTATAGAATACAACACTGCCAAAGAACTATTAGCTTGACTTTTGTTAACTGGCTTTAAATTGTTCCACCTGTAATGTAAGCTAATGGCTTTTCTTTGCACCACAAGCTGGAAACCAAGCGTGTAATTCCCAAGTTCGCTCTTCTGATTTCCTTTTAAATTGTAACATCAATGTGCATTTTTCTTATTTGGTGCGACCTTCGCACATAATAAACTGTGAAAAATTTCAACTGTGTTTCCTGTACATGCACCTTAATTTCCTTAAGAGCTGCTGAAATAAACTCTATTTTACTTATGAGCATTCATACACTTCAGCTTTTTGAATGGCTCCTTTTATCGCCGATTCCTTCACTGCAGGGCAATTCTAAATCCTCGAGTGAGATTCCCCTCAAAACAAGTGTTGCAAACAGAATTTAGTAAGTGTTCCCTTTGCAAGTACTGCACACATGGATGCTCGATAATGAGTGACATGACCAAACTCAACCAATATTAATTGCAGCATGATGGAGTGACCCATCTGCCTGGAGCCATCCATGAAGAATTACCATTCAGGCCAGAAAGCAACTGGTGTCTGCGAAAATGTACTTCCGCCTAGGAACCCTCCAACCACAAGGGATGAACCCGGATTTCACCAGTTTCCTCATTTCCCCTCCCCCCACCTTGTCTCAGTCTAATCCATCGAATTCAGCACCGCCTTCCTAACCTGCAATCTTCTTCCCGACCTCTCCGCCCCCACCCCAGTCTGACCTATCACCCTCACCTTGACCTCTTTCCACCTATCACATTTCCGACGCCCCACCCCAAGTCCCTCCTCCCTACCTTTTATCTTAGCCTGCTGGACAAACTTTCCTCATTCCTGAAGAAGGGCTTATGCCCGAAACGTCGATTCTCCTGTTCCCTGGATGCTGCCTGACCTGCTGCGCTTTTCCAGCAACACATTTTCAGCTCTGATCTCCAGCATCTGCAGACCTCACTTTCTCCTCTACAATAGCATAGAATAGCCTTTATTGCCACGTGCACACAAATGACTACAGTGAAAAGTTTGTAAAGTCGCCTCTCGGCACCATCCAAAGTGCAGATACTTGAAGTGTTGTCACGGAATTGAAAAAGCAAAAAAAAAGATTAGCATGGGAATACAGAGTTTAAAAGTCCAGAATGAGAACAAAAAGTAGTAGTCCTTTTCCAATAGGTCTGTGTCCGTGGGGTGTCAGAACACAAGGCCAAGCAACCACCTTGCACTGGCCTTCATCTAGGATTTGTTCTGCTGCCTCTCCAGGACTCGGCCTGCCATCACCCTTCTCCCCACTCTGGGACTCGGCCCGTGATCTGCTCCACTCCCCGCTCCGGGAACCGGTCTGCGGGCTCCACTCCCGTCGAGGCTCCGGCCGTGACTTGCCTCCCTTTGTCTCGCCTTCATTCTCCAGGTTGGGAGGGAGGGAGTTTCAAGGTGGCGGTGGGGGGTGGGAATGGAAAGAAAAAGTGCCGCAAAGAGGAAAAGAAAGAAAAATGTAGAAGGAACAGTCGGAGCTCCTTACCGGAGCATCTTACTCTGCCACCGTTCATCAGAAGATGAAAGAGAAAAAAAAAGATTGCAAGGATGCAGTACTTGCACCTTGATGATGGCACTGTGATATTGTACAGTGCGTCATCCAAACAGGATTTGGAAGGTACCACAAATTAACAAGAAATCTAAAGTAGAAGCAGAGGTTTGGATATGGTCAGTACCATGTCAAGTGGAATGTGGAAGGCTTCCCAAGGATGTACTGGAACAGACAGGTCCACAAAGGGAGAAAAAATGTAGTGGAGGCTTCCAGCAGCAGATCAGAGGCAGAAACAGGGTGAGGCAAAGTTATGGAAGTAAAATAAGAAGTCCTGGGATGGAGTGGCCATATTGACCAGAAGTTCAATTCAAGATCAAGCACAAGAGGAAGTTTATGAGAGGTTTAACACAACTTCAGGCTGTTGTTAGGAAAATGGTATTGAAGGATTGATGTTTGTGGTGGGAATCATTACAAAAGAAAAAAGCTTTATTCCTCCCGATACTTAGTTGAAGGAACCTCCTGCTCATCCAATTCATGATGGTGAATGAGACCTCAGAGGGCTTCCAGAGATGGTATTGAGATGTAACTAAGTGCCTTCAGCTCTTTAGTGGGTAGCTTCTGTTTTCTTTTGGGTTACTGTCACTAAGGAAAAGCATGCAGATATGAATTGAATAAAGGATCAATATCAAATCATTTGGGGCACTTCACAGGCACCAATGAAAGAACAGGAATAGAATCCTTTGCCAGGGACACTGTGATTTGAAATGCTCAACAGAACCATGTAAGCATAGTCCCACCTACCTGAATGGCAAAGGCAAGGTGGTAGAGGAGGGTGTGTTGAAGTCTTCAGAGAGATTGCAAAGATTTATAGTTCTTCACGGTCACATCAGGGCGGTTTCAGAATGACTGGGGGTGGGTGGAGGATGTCTGAATGAAGTGACTCAAACATGGGATTACAGGCAAGATGAGAATGAATTGGTACTGTGTTAACTCTAAAGAATGTTGGACAGGGAAGGGTGATTCATGATTGGGCAACAACTTACAAGGCCAGAAGATTCAAAGCTGATATGGCCCATTTTATGAGAAGGCGATGAGAACCATTAAATTAGTTCAGCTGGAAGCCATGAAAGGGAAGTTGAGTAGCCAAGAGTGACTGGGCTGAGTTCAGGAGCTGGAATGTATAGGCACAATGAGTTTGAAGAGATTAGAGCTCGAGCTCAGGTAGAAACAGGATAAAGGTACTTCTGAGTAAAGGGCAAATTGGAACTTTAAGGGACAAATGGCCAATGACCTGGGGAAGATAGGGAAGTGGCAGAGACAGCTGAACAGTGTGCTTGACCTTTCTTGCTCAAAGTTCCATGTGTTCCTCACATTTTGAACCCGGAGGTGAAGATGGAGGAGATACGGGAGGGTAGTTTCAGGGAATTGTACTTGCATTCCAGAAAGATCAACCAATAGTAGGCAGTTTTAGCAATGGAGAGCGTGACCCAGTAGTGCTTTCTTTTTGAGTGACAGCGGTTGAACCAGTTGACCACCATTGATGTTCCAATGTGCGTCCCTTGGATTTCATGAGGTTTTGTGTCATCCTCAAAATTGGAGAAGACTTGCTTCCATTACTATTCAATGGGTTTTGAATAGGTTGATGGGTCCAATGCTTGAAAAACTATGCCAATTATGCAAACTATGCCAGCTGTGGAGCAGGAAGTGCTTGGAAGTTTCTGTGGATGGATTGTTTGGAGGCTGTATCCAGTATCGCTCCTTTATTTTGACTTTGACTTGATTTATTACTGTCACATGTACCAAGATACAGAGAAAAGTATTGTTTTGCATGCTATCCAGACAAGTTATACTTTACGTTAAGTACATCAGGTTAATAGAACAGAATGCAGAATGTAGTGGTACAGAGAAAGATCAGAAAAAGGTACAGAGAAAGATCAACTTGAATATATAACAGGTTCATTCAAAAGTCTGATAAAAGTGGTGGGGGGGGGGGAAGAAGCTGTTCTTAAATCTGTTGGGACGTGTTTCAAACTTTTTTTAATCTTCTGTCTGATAGAAGAGGGTGGAAGAGTGTGTAGGTAAAAACAATGACTGCAGATGCTGGAAACCAGATTCTGGATCAGTGGTGCTGGAAGAGCACAACAGTTCAGGCAGCATCCAACGAGCAGCGAAATCGACGTTTCGGGCAAAAGCCCCAGCTATGCCTGTCTCTTTGTTGGCCGTATGGGCCCCAGTTATGCCTGTCTCTTTGTTGGCTACGTAGAACAATTGATCTTCCGTAATTACACCGGCACCACTCCCCACCTTTTCCTCCGCTACATTGATGACTGCATTGGTGCCACCTCGTGCTCCCGCGAGGAGGTTGAGCAATTCATCAACTTCACCAACACATTCCACCCTGACCTTAAATTTACCTGGACCATCTCTGACATCTCCCTCCCCTTCCTGGACCCCTCCATCTCCATTAGTGACGACCGACTTGACAGTGACATTTTTTTACAAACCCACCAACTCCACAGCTACCTGGATTACACCTCTTCCCACCCCATCTCTTGCAAAAATGCTATCCCGTATTCCCAATTCCTTTGCCTCCGCCGTATCTGCTCCCAGGAGGACCAGTTCCACCATAGAACACACCAGATGGCCTCCTTCTTTAGAGACCACAATTTCCCTTCCCACATAGTTAAAGATGCCCTCCAACGCATCTTATCCACATCCCGCACCTCCGCCCTCAGACCCCACCCCTCCAACCATAACAAGGACAGAACGCCCCTGGTGCTCACCTTCCACCCTACAAACCTTCGCATAAACCAAATCATCCGCCGACATTTCCGCCACCTCCAAAAAGACCCCACCACCAGGGATATATTTCCCTCCCCACCCCTTTCCGCCTTCCGCAAAGACCGTTCCCTCCGTGACTACCTGGTCAGGTCCACGCCTCCCTACAACCCACCCTCCCATCCTGGCACTTTCCCCTGCCACCGCAGGAACTGTAAAACCTGTGCCCACACCTCCTCCCTCACCTCTATCCAAGGCCCTAAAGGAGCCTTCCACATCCATCATAGTTTTACCTGCACATCCACAAATATCATTTATTGTATCCGTTGCTCCCGATGCAGTCTCCTCTACATTGGGGAGACTGGGCGACTCCTAGCAGAGCTCTTTAGGGAACATCTCCAGGACACCCGCACCAATCAACCACACCGCCCTGTGGCCCAACATTACAACTCCCCCTCCCACTCTGCCGAGGACATGGAGGTCCTGGGCCTCCTTCACCGCCACTCCCTCACCACCAGACGCCTGGAGGAAGAACGCCTCATCTTCCGCCTCAGAACACTTCAACCCCAGGGCATCAATGTGGACTTCAACAGCTTCCTCATTTCCCCTTCCCCCACCTCATCCTAGTTTCAAACTTCCAGCTCAGCACTGTCCCCATGACTTGTCCAACCTACTGAGCTCCTTTTCCACCTATCCACTCCACCCTCTCCTCCCTGACCTATCACCTTCATCTCCTCCCCCACTCACCCATTGTACTCTATGCTACTCTCTCCCCACCCCCACCATCCCCTAGCTTATCTCTCCATGCTTCAGGCTCACTGTCTTTATTCCTGATGAAGGGCTTTTGCCCGAAACGTCGATTTCGCTGCTCGTTGGATGCTGCCTGAACTGCTGTGCTCTTCCAGCACCACTGATCCTGGAAGAGTGTGTAACCAGGGTGGGAGGTGTTTTTGATTATTACATAAATAATAGAATCCCTGCAGGGTGGGAACAGGCCAACTTTTCCCCCAAGTCCACACTGGCCCTCCAAAGAGTAACCTACCCAGACCCATTCCCCTATTATTCTACATTTACCCCTGACTCATGTACCTAACCTACATATCCCTGAACACTATGGGCAATTTAGCATTGCCAATTCACTTAACCTGCACGTCTTTGGATTGTGGGAGGAAACCCACATAGACAGAGAGAGAATGCGCAAACTCTATACAGACAGTTACTAGAGGCTGGAATTGAACCTGGGTCCCTGGCACTGTGAGGCAGCGAAGAGCAGTTCCCATACTAAGTTGTGATGCATCCAGATAGGATCATTTCTATGTTCCCAACAAAGACTCTGTGTGTTTGGTGCTTTCTTGAAATATACTTCGCCATTTTGATCAGTCACCAACCTGGGAGTCAATGTGAGGTTTGACCTCTTCAGGGGTATTTTGAGGAAATCTTGAAAGCATTCGCTTTGTCCTCATAGGCACTGTGCATGATCTTTTCTCACCTCACAGAAACTTCTGTCTGTGTCCAACATGAAGACTTATGAAGTATCCTTTTCAGGTTTGGTTGCTCTCAACAACTTGTCACCATCTTCCCCCATTCCATAATGATATTCAAGCTGCGATCCTCACCAAAACCCTTCATAACTGAAGCTAATCAGGTCTATGTTACCACACCAACACTATTCTCGGTCGCCTCACTGTAACACTTGTCTTGCCTCCAGTCAATTACCTACCAGTGTCGAGATAATCTGCCAGACATAAGGGAAACTGTTCGGTTTTAATTATCATCAATCCAAAGCAAAATCTCGGTCAGAGTCAGAGCAATTAATCTATGATACTGGTGTGTGTGTGTGCACTCACTCAGAAACTGAGCTTCAGGTCACTGTTGACTCCTTCTCCAATGCACAATGCGCCTTTCACAAAACACTGGGAATCTGAAAGCTCTTGTCCAAGCAGCTCCTCCATAACAACCCCTCCCATCATCAATTAAGATCAACAGCAATTCCTGGAAGATTTTCTACACCATAGGAGTCTTCTCTTGATGTTAAGGCCAGCTCGAATGGCAAAATTCATTTTCTCCTCTAACGGACCAGCTTAGCCTTTGGCCAACTGAGGAGGAGAGTCGTGGTTTACAGGGTAGTAGTGACCCACTTGCCCCTGTATGCTTTAGGAAGCAGAAATAAAGGATATACCAAAGTCAATGTGAGAGAGAACAGTACAGTAATTTTATCAAAGACAATGATATCGGAGGTCAAGGACGTGGTTTGATTCAGCAGCTTCAGAAAGACGATAAGTGTAGAGTCCTTACGCTGTTGAGTTGGGGCATTGAAATGTTGTGATGCGTGACTTAAACATTTAGAGAAATGGCAGAGAGAAAAATCAACCCTTTGCCCAGGCTAGCTCTCTACTAAAGCAATTCAAAACTTATGATACAACCCTATCTTCTCCCCATAGATCTGTATCTTAGTCTACTTCCAATATTCATGCAGTTTCATTTTAAAACAACCTTAAATATTCCCAACGGTAAAGCATTCCACGCTTCTACATTAAAGACATTTAACCTAATGTGTTATTCGGACCTAAATCATCATAATTGCGCATTGATAGCTATTCATCCACTTGTCCAATGAGAGGAAGTACTTTCATACGTATTAATTCCAGCAGGATTCTTCATGGGGTTAAAAACTCTCGACCTAATGTCCTTTCAGTGTTTGTTACTTCAGTGGAAACAATCTTAATTCCACATTTTACCTCTCCCCAGGTTTTCATCCTTGCCATCACCTTAGTGCACCTATAGCATGCACTCTGTATGGAATCATACAGAGCAATTTTGACTAAATACTGGAATCTAATGGTTTAAAAATCTCTAACAATAGTTTTCCCAAGTAATCACCTTAATCCTATGACACCAGGTAACACCTTGTGGACAAGAACCACATGTCTAAACTCACCAATGTGGATGTCATGCTAATCTAATTTCACTAGAGGCACACAGTGCCTCACACAGCCAGGGACCCAGGCTCGATTCCAGCCTCAGGTGACTGTCTGTGTGGGCTTTGCACATTCTCCCCGTGTCTGCGAGTGCTCTGATTTCCTCCCACAGCGTTACAGAGATAGGGTAGGGAGGTGAGTCTGGATGGGATGCTCTTCAGAGGGTCGGTGTGGATTTGATGGTCCAAATAGCCCACTTGCACACTGTAGGAATTCCGTGATTAATGGTGTTAGGGATTGGTGGGGGGTTAGTATGGGAGACAACAAGCGGGCAAAATAGCAAGAGTTGACCTCCTCCCTACATAGCCCGCTGGAGGAATGCACAACAAAGTCTGCACTATCCACAGTGGCATGGTCTCGAGTCATGGCATCCGCTCCTGATCCAGAGCAACAAGGACATTCCATCAGCAGCATCCCATCCAAAAGGACCTCTGGATCCCTGCCCAGAAAGAGAGGCACCAATTTACTCTGTCTAATACATCCAGGGAAAATTCAGGAACTGTGCAGGGCACGTCCAGACTGACAACAGTTGTCCAAGTGCACAAATGCTTTTAAAGATGGCAAGGTATGCACATCTTTTGATGGCTGTTCAGTGAGTGGTAAGTTCTTTGAGGAACAGCATGTGGTAAGAATGCATGCTGGGTAAGGTAGCTTTAATGAAGTGGATTTGGCAAGAATAGGCAAGAAATCTTGCTGAGCCTCTAAAAAAGAAACCGTCCAAAACACACATTGCAACTCATATTGAGTACAAGATTGAGCCCATTGTTTTAATGAGGCTGATAGCCAGTAGTGCTCAATAATCTGATTGTGTGACTTCTGCTCTATTTAGACCAATGTCCTTCACTCTTGTCCCTGTTAAAACAGCTTTAATTACTTTACTCTCTGAATGCACCTATGTGATTAGAATCAGAGTAAATAATTGTCTGCCTACACGTATGTGCACTGACATTTTCCATTCTGGGAGCTGGTGACAAATTAATTCCATCTTTTTCTCACTCTACACAGATGGCTTGGCCCCAGCCCAGATGTTGCTCAGACCCACTCCATCAGTTCATATCACAATGCTCCTCTTTACCCATCACCTATCTCTTCAGTATTTCGGAACATCACCAATAATTTTCTCCCTGATTCCTGAATAACGATGCAACAATCCATTTTTTCTAATCATCATTCATACTTATTATTTTTCTTGTATTAGTTCATGAACGTTTTGACTTAGCGCTCTTCCTGGTCAAATAATTTTCATCATGACTCTGTAGCACTCATTAAAGCTCAAAATGTCTAGTATTTTTACTTCAGCAGGAGTGGTACAATTTTCACAGCTATGCAATGCTGCTGACTGTGTATGATCTTTAAGACTGCATATTAATTGCAAATCAACTCAGGAAATGCAAATGCTGAAATGTAGTGAAACAGAATATTTATAATTTTAATTCACTTGCTAAAAGAGTCTAGTCCCTTTGGAGCTTTTCACAGTTGTAGTTTTATTAAAGAAAATAATTAATATGTGAAATTCATCAGCAAAAATATGCAAACACATTGTTAACCAAAATGAGCAAGTTGAATGTAATGAACTCCTGACAAAAATTGAGATCTGAGAATGAAGAAAAAGTACAACTTGTTCCAAAAAATTTGCTGTCATTTTGTGTTGACTCAGATAATAGACAGGTTCGAGCAAATTATTGGTTACTCGTTTCGTCCTTAAGTTTTGTGATGTTGAAAATTATTCCTCATCACAATCATCTATTGAAATATCAACACAAAAATTTTACAAAGTCATAGTCATACAACTGTAAATCATGGAAATAGACTCTTTGGTCCAACTCGTCCATCCTAAATAAATCTACTCCCATTTGCCAGCTACTGCCCCACATCCCTCTAAACCCTTCCCATTCATATACCCATCTAGAGGTCTTTTAAATGTTGTAATTGTACCAGCTTCCAACACTTCCTGTGGCAGCTCATTCCATACACGCACCACTCACTGTGAGAAAAAGTTGCCCTTGAGGTCCGTTTTAAATTTTTCCCCTTTCACTTTAAACCTGAGCCCTCTAGTTTTGGACTCCACTACCCTTGTCCGTTTGCCCGATCCACCTCCGTCATGATTTTATAAACTTCTTAAAGGTCATCCCTCAGCCTCCTACACTCCAGGGAAAACAGTCCCAGCCTATTAAGCCTCTCCCTAAAGGAGAAAGTGAGGACTGCAGATGCTGGAGATCAGGACCTGAAGAAGGGCTCATGCCCGAAACGTCGATTCTCCTGCTCCTTGGATGCTGCCTGACCTGCTGCGCTTTTCCAGCAACACATTTTCACCTCTCCCCAAAGCTCAAACCCTTCAACTTTGGCAACATCCTCGTAAATCTTTTTCAAATCCTTTCAAGTACTTCGCTCATTTTATGTTATTCAACTTGTTAAAACCTTCTCACTCTCCCTTCTATTATTTTAAGTTAAATGTTTTGTATGCTCATTTTCTCCTGCATGGTGTTGCCATAAAACATTCTGGTGGGAACAAAGACAAATTAATTGACTGAAAGCCTTTCAGTTCGATTTGTCTCCAGGGGTTCAATGCAATTCCAGATTTGGCAGAGCAAGTTGCTCAATACACAGAAGTAACCCAGTCAACCCTAGGCGTATAAACTGTGTCAAGATCTGGAGGAGATGGCAATGATCAATAAACAGAATGGTAAATCAATCAGTTTTACATATCAGCTCATCTGAGGTGCACACATGGGTTAACCGTTCCCTTGACCTTTTCAATTTTTACTCCCATTCACGGGCAGTGACGTTTAACTGCCGTTTGGGTTTGGGTTTGTGTAACTGCTTCATAATAAAGGTTATCCTGCTTTATTTGTTCGAACATCTATCCTGTGCAAGATCTACGTGCGCAACAACACAAACAGTTGGATCATTTTTAGGATGGATAAGAAAAGTTTTTGATTATCACAATTATGCCTAAGCTTTCTGAAATACCTCATGTCTCAGTATAGAGAGTTAAATTAAACCCGTTCACTAGGCCACCACCTCAGCATTTAGCTCCCCCAGTACAAATCACAGCTGAAAACCAGCTCTTTAAGCTACTAAAGCTGCCTAAAAGGTCTGCACTCCAGTATTAACTCCCCTAACACCCATAGCCTTATGCCATACAGAGCTAAATCCCCACACTGCAACATTAAATCCTCCAAAAATCTCTCACCACAACTCTAAATCTCCCCAAAGTAACTCCTTATCACAGTGAAGCGCCACTCCCAGCAACAAAGCAATGAGGGTATCATGATCAAAGTAGCAAAACACACAACACCAGGTCACAGTGTGATTTGTCACTTTGTCTACCCTAGTCCAACACTGGCTTCTCCACATCATGATCAAAGTAGATACTCCCCAGTTTGCATATCACTCCACATGAAAAACCAGGCCAGAAACATTTTTTTTTGCCAAATTCACTCATGGGGCATGGGCATCGCTGGCTGGGCCAACATTTATTGCCATTCTGTTGTTGCTCTTGAAGATGGTAGTGAGCTGCCTTCTTGAAACCTGCAGTTCATGTGCGGTAGGTAGACACACAATGCCAAGTGGCAAAGAGCTCCAGAATCTCCAGCAACACTCAAGAAATGGCAACATATTTCCAAGTGGCTTGGAGATGAACTCTTATCTACTGCCCCTGTCCTTCTAGATGGAAATGATTATGGATTCAGAAGGTACTGTCTTCAGTGAATTCCTGCAGTGTATCTTGATGGGAAACACTGCTGCCACTGAATGTCAGTAATGGAAAGTGTAGTTACTTGTGGTATCAATCAAAAGGGCTTCTTTTTCCGTGATGGTGTCTAAACCTTTCAATGTTGTTGGAGCTGCACCCATCCAGAGAAATTCCATCTCACGTGTGTGGGAACTCCTACAGCAATGTCCTAGGACTGAGATAATTGGCCTCCAAAAATCACAACTCATGACCTGATGCTACCCATGACTCTGGCAAGTGGAGAGTTTTTCACTGTCTTCAATCTTGCTTGGATTCTTTGGTACCACATTTGGTCAAATGCTTCCTTGATTTCAAGGGTAATGATCCTCACCTCATCGGCCCATGTCTAGGACAAGATTGTCGTGGTTAAATTGTTCCTGGCACTCATCAAGTTGAGGACTGGAGAGTAAGTGTCACTTGATAGCTCTGTCAATGATACCTTCCATCAGTCTACTGCCAATTGTGAATTTACTGATGGAGGGGCAACTGTTCAGATTGGATTTGCCATGCTTTTTCTGGACATCACATTGATGTGGAATATCCTGTGGTTATAGATAGCTACCAAAGATGTAGTTTTACTGGGATCCTTTGACCAGCAGCAGCACACGTTACTGCCAGGTTATCAGGCCTCAGGCTGTGACATTCAATGTGCTTGGCTGTGTTGTGAGTGAGCAGAGATGGATCATCCACGCTAGGATTCTTCCGACATGTTGTTGCAAATATGCTAGCCATATCACATGCACTCTTATAGGGCTTTGGCATCACCAAGAGTGGGACTGTTTATTGAACCCCCTCCTCTCATTTGTTTATCTGGTGTTACTTTCCATGATTAGATATGGCAGTCTCTGCCTATAGAATATTACTTCAGATCAATGGCATTGATGCTTCCCCTGGTTTGCATCTCATTGTTACATATACTCAATGCTTCTCCGGGCATGTT
Organism: Chiloscyllium plagiosum; assembly: GCF_037043375.1. NCBI lineage: Eukaryota > Metazoa > Chordata > Chondrichthyes > Orectolobiformes > Hemiscylliidae > Chiloscyllium > Chiloscyllium plagiosum. Next base: position 88,425,092 of record NW_028270147.1, on the reverse strand, counting down.
TGCTTGGACATTTCAAAGAATCACTGTTGGCCTGTTGACTTGATGGTATTGGTAAAATAAGGGATATAACAACCTAACAGATTTCAATCTCTAAATGTGATTCAGGTGGAGAAAGTTGCAAAACCAATGAGGTAGAGAAAAAAAAGATTAAAAATGTGAGAGACAAATAACAGCATGAGACAGATAGTGTAAGCACAGGAACAAATGAGTGTGAGAGCACGAGGCAGAGCATGAGAGTCAGAGCGCAGAATAGCATGTGAGAGAATTGGAGCAAACGTAGAAAAATAATGGGAAAGGGTAAAGGAAAAATGAAAGAGAGGAAAAAGATGAAAAAAAAGTACTTATTTCTGTCATAAATGTTAATTGGAATGTTTTATATTTAAAAAATGTACAACCAGATAAATGTTCATTATTAAAATATCTTTGACAAATTAAGAAATGCCATTAAGAAAAATAACTTTGTATTGCCACTGCTTTCCAACCCCAATTGCTCTTTATAGTTTGCATTTCCAATTGCCAGTACTAAGCATTTCAGACATTGTTCATCCCCATTGCTGAAGGTGCCCAGGGTAAACGAGGCTCCACTTAAACCTTCCACCTCAACCTTCACGTTAATGAAAAGTGGGAAAGCAAAATATTCAAAGTGATGGAGCTTGTCTACATTCAGAGAGGAAGACTTTTAAAAAATGATTTGAACAGCTAATTAAGTGCCAAGTGCAAGAAAGCAAGACTGGCTGAAGCAATAACTAGCATTTATTATCTTAATAATGTCAGATGTGTTATGTATGCTTTGCGATTAAATCATTTATTTTAATTATATGCAAGAAAAACAGAAGTTATATTTCCTTTCTGTGTACCAAGTCCTTATTTGTAAAAACTACTAGAATGAAAAAAAATTATTGCTCAAAATGACCCCATGTTGTTCAATTATCTGGTACATATTTGTTGCATTGCAAATATTGTATTTTATCACATGGACTTAGTATGTGTCAAGCTAGCTTCTGGTTGCCTTGAATTTATTCACAAATTATTAAATAAACAATGAGGAAATGGGCACTGAACATCCAATCCAGAACCAGCAGTCAGCAATGGTTACCAATAAAGTAGAGCAGTAATGGATGTAGGTTTGCTCGCTGAGCGAGAAGGTTCATTTCCAGACGTTTCATTACCCTACTAGGTAACATCTTCAGTTGGCCTCAGGCGAAGCAATGCTGAAAATTCCTGCTTTCTATTTATATGTTTGGGTTTCTTTGGCTTGGTGATGTCATTTCCTGTAGTGATGTTATTTCCTGCAGTGAAGTCACTTCGTGTTCCTTTTCTCAGGGGGTGGTAGATGGGTTCTAATCTGATGTGTTTGTTGATAGAATTCTGGTTTGAATGCCATGCTTCTAGGAATTCTCGTGCATGTCTTTGTTTGGCTTGTCCCAGGATGGATGTGTTGTCCCAGTCAAAGTGGTGTCCTTCCTCATCCTATTGTAAGGATACTAGTGAGAGAGGGTCATGTCGTTTTGTGGCTAGTTGGTGTTCATGCATCCTGGTGGTTAGTTTTTTTTTGGCCACCAGGATACACGAACACTAACTAGTCACAAAAAGACATGACCCTCTCTCACTCGTATCCTCACAATAGGATGAGGAAAGACACCACTTTGACTGGGACTACACATCCATCCTAGGACAAGCCAAACAAAGCCACGCACAAAAATTCCTGGAAGCATGGCATTCCAACCGGAACTCTATCAACAAACACGTTGAGTTAGACCCCATCTACCACCTCCTGAGAAAAGGAACAGGAAGTGACTTCACCACAAGAAATAACAACACGACTGGAAATGGCATCACCAACTGAAAGAAACCCAAACATATAAATAGAAAGCAGGAAGTTTCAGCATTGCTTCACCCGAGGCCCACTGAAGATGTTACCTAGTAGGGTAATGAAACGTCTGGAAATGAACCTTCCAACTCAGCGAGCAAACCGACATCCAAAGCCTCAACCTTAGCTACAAATCTTCTCAAAACTTGCTAAGTAGAGCAATAAAGACAACAGATTTTAATTTTGCCACAAAATATTTTCAGACAATCCCTTCTGACTGCCATCTTAATTAGTTTTAAAAGAATATAGAGTTGGAAAAGAGCAACACTGTCTTGGAGATGCAAGTATCTAGGGATTAGACATGAATAATGAGTTAGATAGATGAGACTGAGGGCCCACAAGTGTCCAAATGATGGTGAAATAACTCCACAGAGGCCAGTATCCCCTGATCTAATCACCCTTTATTTACATGGGAGCTGCCCTTGACAATGATTCAACTTCCTCAGAGCCAGGTCTCAGAATGAGCAGTACCTCGCACGGTGGCACAGTGGTTAGCACTGCTGCGCCGGAGACCCGGGTTCAATTCCCGCCTCAGGCGACTGACTGTGTGGAGTTTGCACGTTCTCCCCGTGTCTGCGTGGGTTTCCTCTGGGTGCTCCGGTTTCCTCCCACAGTCCAAAGATGTGCAGTTCAGGTGAATTGGCCACGCTAAATTGCCCGTAATGTTAGGTAAGGGGTAAATGTAGGGGTATGGGTGGGATGCGCTTCGGCGGGTCGGTGTGGACTTGTTGGGCCGAAGGGCCTGTTTCCACACTGTAATGTAATCTAATCTAATGGTGAACTATGACCCTCCTGCCAGGGCTCCCTGATTGGGGTTGTCAACCTGTTTCAATCAGGGAACTCATATTCTATAAGGTCTACCTGGTTGATCACGGCAGATGGAAAATAAAAACTGTCTATTTCTGTACTTGATGAAAATGTAAAATAAAGAGAATTGAAATGTTGGAGACACCATTGCAATAGTGAAGTGGAGGAGCCAGTGATAGACTGGGGTGGACCAAATTAAAAATCACACAACACAAGGTTATAGTCCCAACAGGTTTATTTGATAGTACAAGCTTTTGGAGGACTGCTCCTTTGTCAGGTAACTCGTGGGGAAAGATATAGGACACAGAATTAATAGTAAAAGATCAAAGTGTCGTACAACTGATGTAATGTACTGAACAAACCTAGATTGCTTTTAAGTCATTGCAGCAACGTCACTCTGGAACACAACTCTGACACCTCAGCCTCTGACTGTCCTTACCCTCGATGTTTTCAATACAATTGTAGGTGGTGAAAAAAATTCAATTACATGAGACAGCACTTAATAATTATGTTCTCCAATCCAGTATTATTTGTTACTGATGGTGCACTGAGACAAAATACTAATACTGCACACAAATGTATCTTAAAGCTCCATGTGTGACTCTCAAATTTCAATGTTTCCTCTTCCCATGTTTGAACTCTTAGACTTTAGCTTTTTGCACAATGAAATCAATGGCAACTTCAACCCCAATTTCCCATTGGTTTGCTGAATGCTCTCTACAGATCCCTGTGATATACACTGACATAAGTAGCAACATGATATGGCTACTTACCCATTTTTTCTAAAATCACAGGTTTGGAATTGTGATTATGCAGGGAGAATAGATCAACTGATCTCTTTCGTTGAAACTACCGGCTTTGCATCCTTGGTGTTTGTTTGCATTTTTCCACTTGCTGAACATTTATTGTTTGTGGAAAATAACAAATTAATGTGGCTATATCAGCAGAAATACAGTGGTGAATGAAGATTAAATCAACATGGCGCATCATTTCAACTCATAATAGTTTTTCAATTTTAAGACATACTTATGTTTTTGTCATGAAATGATGTATCATGTATGCATTTAATTCAAAATACAGACTCTCTGAAATTTCTAACATTTCCTTTTATATGGACTCAAGAGTGTGGTGCTGGAAAAGCGCAGTCAGTCAGGCAGCATCCAAGGAGCAGGAGAATCAACGTTTCAAGCATAAGCCCTTCATCAGGAATGAGGCCTCATTCCTGATGAAAAGCTTATGCTCAAAACGTCGATTCTCCTGCTCCTTGGATGCTGCCTGACAGGCTGCGCTTTTCCAGCACTACACTCTCGACTCTGATCTCCAGCATCTGCAGTCTTCATTTTCTATCACTTATTAGCTTGGACTGTCAATGAAATTACAAATAGACTTCAGTTGCAATTAATTTAAATAAATATCTTTCACAATCAGTAAAGATCATAATCTGCGTTTTAACTTTTAATCCACATATCTGAACTCAATAACTTGGAGGGAAAGGAAAGAAAGTGAATTTGCACTCTAACATGCACACTTTTCTTGTGTCATGGACCAGACCAAGTCCCTCTCCAAGTATTTCGAGACAGTCTCGACCCTAACTTTTTCTTATTTTAAAAATAAATATAAGGTGATGTATTCCAGATGCATTTCAAACTACTTGACATTTAGCAAAACACACCTTATTCATACACGGTGGTTAAAATAGAACGACAACAACAAAAAATTGGCTTAGCTGTAACTCGCGAAATGCTTAACAAAATAACAGATACAGTAAGTTGAAACTTTATTGCTGGAACAGCACAACAGGTCAGGCAGCATCCAGGGAACAGGAGATTCGACGTTTCGGGCACAGGCCCTTCTTCAGGAATGAGCAGAGAGTGTTCAGCAGGAGAAGATAAAAGGTAGGGAGGAGGGACTTGGAGGAGGGGCGTTGGAAATGTGATAGGTGGAAAGAGGTCAAGGTGAGGGTGATAGGTCGGAGTAGGATGGAGGCGGAGAGGTCAAGAAGAAGACTGCAGGTCAGGAAGGCGGTGCCGGGCTGGAGGGATTCGGCTGAGACAAGGTGGGGGGAGGGGGGATGAAGAAACTGGTGAAGTCCAAGTTCATCCCCTGTGGTTGGAGGGTTCCCAGTCGGAAGATAAGACGCTCCTCCTCCGACCGTCGCGTTGTTGTGGTTTGGCGGTGGATGAGTCCAATGACCTGCATATCCTTGGTGGAGTGGGAGGGGGAGTTGAAATGCTGTGCTACAGGGTGGTTGGGTTGGTTCGTCCGGGTGGCCCAGAGGTGCTCTCTGAATCGCTCCGCAAGTAGGCGGCCTGTCTCCCCAATATAGAGGAGGCCACACCGGCTGCAGCGGATGCAGTAGATGATGTGGGTGGAGGTGCAGGTGAATCTGTGGCGGATATGGAAGTTTCCTTTGGGGCCTTGGAGAGAAGTGAGGGGGGAGGTGTGGGCGCAAGTGTTGCACCTCCTGCGGTTGCAAGGGAAGGTGCCGGGAGTGGAGGTTGGGTCGGTGGGGGGTGTGGATCTGACAAGGGAGTCGCAGAGGGAGTGGTCTCTACGGAAAGCTGATAGGGGAGGGGAGGGAAATATATCCTTGGTGCTGGGGTCTGTTTGGAGGTGGCGGAAGTGACGGCGGATGATGCGCTGTACATGGAGATTGGTGGGGTGGTAGGTGAGGACCAGTGGGGTTCTGTCCTGGTGGCGGTTGGAGGGGCGGGGCTCAAGGGCGGAGGAGCGGAAAGTGGAGGAGATGCGGTGGAGGGCACCGTCGACCACGTCGGGGGGGAAATTGCGGTCCTTGAAGAAGGAGGCCGTCTGTGTTGTACGTATTTTGAACTGGTCCTCCTGGGAGCAGATGCGGCGGAGACGAAGGAATTGGGAGAATGGGATGGCGTTTTTACAGGGGGCAGGATGGGAGGAGGTGTAGTCCAGGTAGCTGTGGGAGTCGGTTGGTTTGTAGTAGATACAGTAACAGATACAGTAACTCATACTTATTAACTGTTCCAATATAGTAACATCCCATAAACACATCCTTGGCATAGGCTATAATATATATTGTTTCAAATGCAATTCTGTAGTCCAGGAGGAAACATCAAGAGAAAACTCAGACAGAATGTAGCAGGGAGGAATGCACTACAGCTTCCGAATCCTGCTGTGACCCCAGCAATAACTGCTGAGAGTCAAATATAAAAATCCTGTCAGAGTTTGACCACACTCGCTCAGGCTACTTCTATTGCTCTAACTTTGAAAAAAAATCTCCAAGGTCTCACAATATGTTTACTTTATGGGTTCTCCAGAGACAGTTCTGCACCTCTGCCTTAAAACGTCTCTTCAACAAAAACCAGGACAAAATACATGTCTGAAAACCATAGTGTTGCCTCATGTGATCTTTTGAATGTCTCAATTCAATCACAGTGACTCAAGGATTTTCAAAGTGTAGTCACTGTCATTAACATGGAACAGACAAATGCAAGAGCAAATATGCTCGTGGCAAGAGCTCAGAGACGGCATAAAGTAAGTGACCAGCAATGTCTGTTTAGCAATATTAAGACCATAAGCCATAGGGGCAGAAATTAGCCCATTCAGTCGATTGAATCTGCGCTGCCATCCAATCATGGCTGATAAGTTTCTCAACTCTATTCCCCTGCTTTCTCCCTGTAACCCTTAATCCCCTTGATACTCAAGAACCTATCTATCTCAGTCTTAAATATACTCAATGACCAGGCCTCCACAACCTTCTGTGGCAATGAATTTCATAGACTCACCACTCACTGGCTGAAAAAGTTTCTCCTTATCTCCATTCTAAATGGTCTTCCCTTTACTCTAAGTCTATGGCCTCGGGTCTTAGTCTCTCTTACTATCTTCCCAACATTTACTCTGTCCAGGCCACTCAGTATTCTGTGTATTTAAATTAGATCCCCCTTCATCCTTCTAAGCTCATTGAGTATAGACACAGAGTCTTCAGATATTCTTGGTATGTTAAGCTTTTCATTATGGGACCATGCTCGTGAACCACCTCTGAACATGCTCCAGGGCCGGTATATCCTTCCTGACATATTAATTGTGGGGTTAGCTTTGCTTTTGGATGATAGATATCTTGTGGAAATTGTAAGAGGTAGAAATTCAGTTTTCTGCAACGTACAAGAAATTGTTGGTTATAAATTGGCCATATTTGGATGATCTGGTCAGAAATTCATGTTTGCAAAGGTTTGCTTTAAATCTCAAATGACAGTTTCAGTGGTCATACTGCAAAAGGCTCATTTGATGACTCCTACAAATCTCACAGCCTCGACCATCCAGAAGGACAAAGGCAGCAAATGCATGGGAAAACTGCCAACAGTATCAAGTCACACACCACTGTGACATGGAAATATATCACCGTCCGTTCAATATGGCTGGGTCGAATCCAGGACCTATCTCCCTAATAGCTCTATAGGTGTCCCTACAGCAGTGTTAGGGAACAGCTCACCACCACCCTCTCAATGGCAATTACAGAGGGGCAATAAATGCTAGCCTAGCCAGGGTTGATTGCAACCCATGAATAAATTCAAAAAATTTGTCCACCTAGAAAAATAATCAATGACAGTCAGGAAGGATCTTCCAGTCATAATGACACACCCACAGTTTGTTTGGTGAATTGTGTTGAGTGAAAGGGATCCCCCTCTTCGAGTCTGGACATTGTACCAACCTGGCAATAAGAAATAATTTCTTCTTTAGATCTTGACATTAGTGGCCACCACACAGATGACTCATCATTTTATGTTAAGCATGGTGGCCCTTTTTTTTTAAGAACCAAAATAGCCACCTAGAGTGCGTCCAAAATCATAAGCCTTTCACCATAAACCAGCAAAGAAGGTGAACATCGCAGTACCACTGGGACTGGGACTGGGACTGGCCAGCCTTGTCTGTATAATTTGCAGCCCTGTATGCATTCCTCATCTTGTTTCCAAGTTTATTGGATTTGCCAGTCCGTGTACAACAACAAACTGAGAATGCGGCTTTGTCTCATAGCTGAGTCCTAATGCTCTCATCCTGTGTGTCAGATGTTTGATGATGACTCTGCACAATGAAAGACATATACATGTTGTAGGCGTATCTCATGAATCTTAAACCGAATCTCTGTATTCTTGAAGGAATCCTTTTAGTCAAGTAAGGATGCTAAGGTTTTACAGTCTGACTCTATGACAATTGTTAAGCTGATAAAACAGAAACATGGAATCATACAATTTCTACAATGCGGAAGCAGGCCATTTGGCCCATTGAGTCCACACCGACCCTTTGAAGAGCATCCCATCCAGACCCACCACCCTTATGCTATAGTTTATGAGGAGAGGCTGAGTAGACTGGGATTATATTCACTGGAATGCAGAAGAAGGAGGGGGATCTTATGGAAACACATACATTTATGAAGGGAATAGATAAGATAGAAGTAGGGAGGATGTTTCCACTGGCGGGTGAAACTATGACAAGAGGGCATGGCCTCAAAATTAGAGGGAGCAGATTTAGGACTGAGTTGAGAAGGAACTTTTTCACCCAGAGGGTTGTTAATCCTTGGAATTCCTTGCCCAGGGAAGTAGTTCATACTACTCCAGTAAATGTTTTTAAAGCTAAGGTAGTTTGTTTTTGAACAATAAAGGAATTAAGGGATAAGGTGAGAGTGCGGGTAAGTGGATCTGAGTCCATGAAAAAATCAGCCATGATCTTATTGAGTGGCAGAGCAGGCTCGAAGGGTCAGACGGCCGACCCCTGCAGCTAGTTCTTTTGTTCTTCAGTTCATTCCTTCCTTGTCACCACTGCCCTAATTTCCTCATGGATATGTTAGCACTGGCCCTTGTGCAATGGAACACCCCGTGGCTTCTGAATACAAGCATTGCCAGTGACAAAACAAACTGCACCATTTGCTGCACAGTGCACAGTTTTATTTTCGCCACACAGCCCTGCAGTCAGGTCATTCCGCAAACCAATAACACAATTTTATCAACACAGGCATTCAACTAAGATTGGACAAAGCAAAGCAAGGAACTTACAAACCCTAATGACTATGCACATATAGAGTCATAGAGATGTACAGCATGGAAACAGACCCTTCGGTCCAACCCATCCATGCCGACCAGATATCCCAACCCAATCTAGTCCCACCTGCCAGCGCCTGGCCCATATCCCTCCAAACCCTTCCTATTCATATACCCATCCAAATGCCTCTTAAATGTTGCAATTGTACCAGCCTCCACCACAAATCTGATTCTGTGCTGTGAACTTCGCCCAACAGTTCCTTCAAGATTAGTTGTGAATTTCACTGTTTGTTAATTTTCCCAGATGCACTCCAATGTCCAGCGATACACGAATTCAAACAGCAAAGGCGGTAACTGTGCAGGTTTTCTCTCTCTCTCTCTCTCTCTCTCTCTCTCCTGCACTGTCTTCACCATGTGCTTCCTTTGTCTGCTCTTCTCCATTTTAAACTGCTGTTGTTTTGACTTTTTTTTCCCCAAAGTTCCAAAACAATGCAACAGCATGTAAAACATAATTGCTGCTCCTGGAATTCGAGGAAATCACCTCCAACACCTAAAATACCTCGAAAAAAGGAGCAGCTCTTACAGCCAGAAATTTTTCCTGTCCTCCATCTTGGATTACCCAGAATATATTTCTTCAAGGTGCACCAAGTTTTCCCAGATTGTGTATCAGTGAGTTTGGGGTTCGAACAAAAACCTCTTTGGGAACAGCAACACAAATGGGACATCGAGGCAGTGGTTTCTTCCAGTGAATTCTCTACTGGACTTGACAACCGTCCATGTGATTTTGATCTACTATGCCGGTGTGACACGACAAAATAAAACATATTTTACTTCCAATTGTACAAAGTCAGACTAACTGAATAACCTGTAAAGATGCAGGCACTGGTAATCCTTTTACGCAGAAGCTCATAACATATCTGTTTGTTATTAACAACCCTACAAGTACAGGAATCAAATAAACTTGTTGATTTTTAATATGAGAGCTCTGAGCATAAACAAAGCTAAAGGAGATTTAATCAGCTTTGTAGTTGGAGACCAACAAGATTAAAAAGATTCTGTTTGTGCTCCGAACATCTCAATCCTTGTATTTTGTATTCACGTCAGTAGCGACCCTACTTTTATTTCCTCCCAAACCCATTATGATTGCAATTTAAAATCAGAGGTTGGAAAGTGATTTGCTCTAATAATGAAAAGGAGACTTAACATTAAATGAAAGAACAGCATATTGATTTTTGTCAAAGAAAAGCTTATGAGGAGACACTTGTACAATAAGTTGGCAATAAAAGACTTAGGGGATACATACAGAAGGGACATCGTGGACACTAACGCAAGGCTTGGCCAAAGAGACACCCAAGAATTAAACAGGTTTAACAGATAGCCAGTTTCTGTATGTCTCTGGTTGTGATGAAGGGATGATTATTTAGATGCTAAATATCAATATCGGAATTTTAGTGCAAGGATGAATAAAACCATTTATCATGACTGCAGTGGGTTTGACTGTATGTGCTAAGTATGATGAAGGACTTTTGCCAGAAACGTTGATTTTCCTGCCCCTCGGATGCTGCCTGACCTGCTGTGCTTTTCCTGCACCACACTCTCGATTCTAATCTCCAGCATCTGCAGTACTCACTTTCGCCTGTATGTGCTTAGTAGACCATTTGTACATCAGTGTGCTTACACTGACATATCATGTTTCTGCATTCCCCGGAGTGCATAGCAACAAAGGAAGAGTTGGTCATTCAGACATTAATGCCTGCTGTACCCTTCATGACTGACCTATCTGAATACCATTTCTCCACTTTCTCCCAATGGTCCTTGATGCTTTTAAACATCTAAAAAGAAAATCCATACATTCAGTGAGCTGGCGTCTAAATCGGTCTGTGGTCGCGATTTCCACAGTTTGCTGTACCTTGGAGCGAAGAAACCTTTCCTCAGCTCAGTTCAAACTGGCCTACTCCATACCCTGGGGCTAGGTGTCCTGGCTCGAGACTCCCCAAACAGGGAAAATATTTTCCCTTCTAACAGTAGACTTCTAACGGCAATTATATACTTTCATGAGTAGGAAGATCAAAGTTGTACATGGTACGCCAGTGTGGTCAAACCAAGGCTCTGTAGGAATGCAATAAGACATCACTATTCTGGAAATTAAATACTCTTCCAATAAAGGCCAAGATATCATTTCTGTTCTTAATTGCTTGCTATACTAGCCTGTCCACTATACTGACCAGCGTACAAAGACACTCCGGTGCCTTTGTATATTCACACTTCCAAATATATCACTGTTTAAGTACCTTTCCTTTCTGTTTTCAAACCAAGTGTATAACTTTGCATTTGGTCAAAATGTATTTGCATCTACCATATGTTTGTCCATTCATTAAACTTGTCTAAATCCTCTTTGCAACCTTCTCACAACTCTGAATCACACCCAGTTTTGTGTAGTCAGCAAACTTGAAATTGTTGCATTTGCTTCCAGGATATTCACACATATGAAAGAAATAGATTTATTTCTACAGTTTGTTTCCCGTCTGTAAAACCAATTCTGAATCCATGTGAAGGTTTCATTCACTCGCCCTTATGCTTTAATTGTGTCCCCTAATCTCTTATAAGGGACCTTCCTAAAAGCCTTCTGAAAATCCAATGCCATTAAATAGTCGAGTAGTTACACCCTCAAATAAAAACTCCAGTCGCTTTGAGATGATGAGGAAAATATCTGTGTTTGAAACCTTATTTTGTAGAAACTGGCCATTTTATTGCAATCACGATACAGAGTAATTCACAGGCTGTTATTCAATGGAAGACATCAGTAAAAGGTGCTGCGTAAATGTTATCTTTGCTCTTTCTAGTGCAAGGTTATTTCTAGCTCAAACCTTTTGAGCATGTGCGCCCTCAGCAGCTTTAGATGCCATTTACGTTCCTTCTCTGCAGAGGTATCCATTCCAGACTGTCCCTTTATGACAAATGCAAATATTAGAAAGATGAGAATCTAGCCTTCGATTCAAGGTTCAGCATCACCAAAGAGAAGATTGACTGAACAACTCTTCACTGACCTATTTGTACCTGTATTCACTATTTTATTTACTTAGCTTCAATCTACTTTTATCATATTTCAGATTTTGCCTGATGATCACTCTCTCACTTCTACAGTTCACTGTAGAGATAACAGAGTGACTGATTAATGCACCCGATTAATACATTCATTTTCTTTAAAAAAAAAATCACTTGTTAACAGTGATATTGTTCAGTGGTTGAATTCCAGAATGTACATAAATATCTTGCACAACTGCTTCCTTTTACCTTTGCTTAGCATATCAGATCATCCTTTGTATTCTAACGTTCTCAGTTTTCACTCAGTGAACAGTTCAGCCACACACAGACTAACAGATTCCAGCTGATATGGCAGGTTGTGCTGCTTTCAGCTGTGCTGGTCGGAGCAGCTCTGCAGTTAGTCACAACACTTTTAAGCAAAGTAGAAGAATCTGACTATTAACTAATAACTATAGCTGGAAATTCTTCGGTTTTCCTGTGGACACATTATCTGCCAACGTTCACTGCAAACATGCACTAATGATCTCTTTTGTGAGATGTTAAATTGATCTTTGAAGTCCCTGTGAATGTTGATTATAGTTCACTCTTTATGAGTTGCATCATCATAAATTTCCTTTACAATTATTTTTTCTTACTAGTTTTAGTGACAGGTGTGGGCCAAAGCCTATAGCAAACAGCACCAGTCAAATGATAAATCGTAGAAGGTAGAGTAACTCATGTTACAAAAATTCTGTGTCTGTCAGCAGAAGCAAGGAAGGTTAAAACTGAAGATTTGTTTAGTTTTAAAGTCATGGGGAAGATTGAGTGTGTCCTTGATTCCAAAACAACAGCCTGCTTAGTACCGGATAACAGAGAGCAGCCTGCTTGGCACTGGATAACAGAGAGCGGCCTGCATGGCACTGGAGAACAGAGGGCAGCCTGCATGGTACTGGAGAACAGAGAGCGGCCTGCATGGTACTGGAGAACAGAGAGCAGCCTGCATGGCACTGGAGAACAGAGGGCAGCCTGCATGGTACTGGAGAACAGAGGGCAGCCTGCATGGTACTGGAGAACAGAGAGCAGCCTGCATGGTACTGGAGAACAGAGGGCAGCCTGCATGGTACTGGAGAACAGAGAGCAGCCTGCATGGTACTGGAGAACAGAGAGCAGCCTGCATGGTACTGGAGAACAGAGAGCAGCCTGCTAAGCACTGGATAACAGAGAGCGGCCTGCATGGCACTGGAGAACAGAGGGCAGCCTGCATGGTACTGGAGAACAGAGAGCAGCCTGCTAAGCACTGGATAACAGAGAGCGGCCTGCATGGCACTGGAGAACAGAGGGCAGCCTGCATGGCACTGGAGAACAGAGAGCAGCCTGCATGGCACTGGAGAACAGAGAGCAGCCTGCATGGCACTGGAGAACAGAGAGCAGCCTGCATGGCACTGGAGAACAGAGAGCAGCCTGCATGGTACTGGAGAACAGAGGGCAGCCTGCATGGTACTGGAGAACAGAGGGCAGCCTGCATGGTACTGGAGAACAGAGAGCAGCCTGCTAAGCACTGGATAACAGAGAGCGGCCTGCATGGCACTGGAGAACAGAGGGCAGCCTGCATGGCACTGGAGAACAGAGAGCAGCCTGCATGGCACTGGAGAACAGAGGGCAGCCTGCATGGTACTGGAGAACAGAGGGCAGCCTGCATGGTACTGGAGAACAGAGAGCAGCCTGCTAAGCACTGGATAACAGAGAGCGGCCTGCATGGCACTGGAGAACAGAGGGCAGCCTGCATGGTACTGGAGAACAGAGGGCAGCCTGCATGGTACTGGAGAACAGAGAGCAGCCTGCTAAGCACTGGATAACAGAGAGCGGCCTGCATGGCACTGGATAACAGAGAGCGGCCTGCTTAGCACTGGATAACAGAGAACAGCCTGCTTAGCACTGGAGAACAGAGGGCAGCCTGCTTGGCACTGGATAACAGAGAGCAGACTGCATGGTACTGGATAACAGAGAGCAACCTGCTTAGCACTGGATAACAGAGAACAGCCTGCTTAGCACTGGATAACAGAGAGCAGCATGCTTGGCACTGGATAACGGAGAACAGCCTGCTTGGCACTGGAAAACAGAGAGCAGCCTGCTTAGGTGGAAGTGAAGTGTCTACTTGAAGGGCAAAGAGTTCCCATAGCTTCTATTAAGATTCCTGCCTCAGTCCAAAAACAGATTGATCTGATTATTCATTCATACAAAATTTATAAGGTCTAATTCTGGCATCTGTCTATGATCTGAGCCAATATATCGTTGGTAAAGTGCTTTGATAAGGCTTCATAAAAATACAGACTCGAACTCTCTTTCCATTTTCAAGTCTTTACAGCCACATTTTATATGAAGGATGTTATTGTTGACCTTCAAGCTATAATTTCTATGTATGTTATTATCTATTAAAGTTAAAATATTTAATAGAAACGGTGATGGAAAATGAGATTAATTTAAAATGAGTCATAGAATTATACAGCATGGAAACAGACCCTTCGGTCCAATTTGTCTGCGCTAACCAGATGTCCCAATCTGACCTAGTCCCATTTGCCAGCAATTGACCCACAGCTCTCTAAACTCTTCCTATTCATATATCCATCCAGATGTCTTTTAAATGTTGTAATGGTAATTGCCTCCACCATCTCCTTTGGCCATTGTGATGTGGGTGGTATGAAGAGCACACTTGTGAAATATATTCAGTCACCTCTATCTCCTATTGTGTTTGACATATCCCACCCAACAGGGTTTGGAGAATTACAATCAATTGCCAAAGTTCCATACACTGAGGCTGCCAATAATTAGGTGTTGCATGTCTCAATAAAATGTCTTCTCAGATAAGATATTTCAACAAAATATTTGAAAATTCATGAACTAATCAACTGAAGGGAACAAGAGTATTACGAAATCTAAGTGTGAAGTGACTTGAATATGTTTCTCATTCCTAAATTCAACAAAAACTACAGTACCGTCCCAAAATGCTTTGACACTTGAGACAAAATATATCATTCTAACCAGGGTCAGTTGCTCTTCAAGCCAAACTTGAAGTGCATTATTTTGAATTGGCTACCTTTAATTCCAAAAGCACACTGATGTATATCAATGCACTTAATCCAGGCTTTAAACATAAACATATTCTTTCCATTTTCATGTTACCTAGTGGAGAATGGGAAATGATCCAGGCTTTCAAAGTACTAAATGATGGATATTTTGAGGAGAAAGAAGTATAGTAAAATATGGCTTAAAAGCTTGGACTGTTTGCTCATGCAGTCTGACAATGTCCACAGTATTCGGTGTTCACTGCCATTGCTTAAGTTCACAGACACAAAATGAAAATAGGAAATGACTGGGGCAAGATCCAGGGTGGACAAAGTCAGTGTCAGTTTGATGGGTAAGAGCAGGATCCATGTCTGCTGGACACAAGGAAATTGAAGGGGCAAATACATGAAATATGTATTTGCAAACTCCAGTGACATTTCGTTTTGCAGTCATTTCTTTGCTCATTTGCAAAACATGCAGAGTGAATGGGTTTAGGGTTCAATGCATTCAGGCCATTAGTGGATTTCACCTTGCCATAGGTGATGAGAAGTTAAATGTATAATAATTGGGCAAAAGTGTCCCATTATTTGTGAGACTTCAAAGGTGCTGTGGAGGAGGGGAGCACTGCTTCACTATATGTCATGTAAGTGTGTCATTAGACTCTTAAACTCAATAACAAGTTGAATGGTTGATGTGGGTCTGGGGAAAGAGGGTCAGAGAGCAGCAGGCACTCTCTTTTTGATGTCACATGTTGGTGCGCTGAGTTTGTGCACATGCTGTGACGTGGGCTGTGGTGGAATAGGTGATGGAGCTTCTAAAAGCGAACTTTAACCAGTCAGGGGTGGGGGTGGGGTGGAACACCCATGCCTCTCCTCAGGTCATAGGTAGAGCCATCATTACATGAAAGGGCCCCAGTTATGTCTAGCTCTTTGTGGAGAACATGGATCATTCATTGTTCCAGTCCTACTCCAGCCTCCACCCACAAATCTTTCTCCAGGACATCGATGACATCATCAGCACTGCATTCTCCCTCTCATCAGAAACTGGGAAAAATCCATCAATTTCACCTTTAATTTCCACCCCTCTCCCATCTTCCCCTGATCCATCTCTGACTCCTCCCTTCCCTTCCTCGACATCTCTGTTTCCATTTCTGGGGATAGACTGGCCACTAATGTTCATTACAAACCACAAACTCCTACAGTTCCCTTGATCATACATCCTCACAACCTGTTCAGGCAGCATCCAAGGAGCTTTGAAATCGACGTTTCAGGCAAAAGCCCTTCATCAGGAATCATCTGATTCCTGATGAAGGGCTTTTGCCTGAAACGTCGATTTCAAAGCTCCTTGGATGCTGCCTGAACTGCTGTGCTCTTCCAGCACCACTAATCCAAAATCTGGTTTCCAGCATCTGCAGTCATTGTTTTTACCACATCCTCACAACCTGCCTCCTGTAAAGATTCCATCTCCATTGTGTTTGTTCCAATGATACCAGGTTCTGTAAGAGAGCCTCTGAGATGTCCACCTTCTTCCTCAACTAAGAATTCCTCACCACTGTGGTTGACAGTCATGTTCAACCCATCTCTCGCACTTGCACCCTCACTCCTCCTTTTCCCTTCCACAACAGCGATAAGGTCCCCTTATCCTCACCTACTACTCCACCAGCATCCACATCCAAAGAATCATTTGCAGCCATTTTCACAGACTCCAGCAGGATGCCACTATAAGACACATATTCCCCTCTCGTCCTTTGTCAACCTTCTACAGGGTCTATTACTACGGGACTTCCTGGTCCACCTCCTCTCCATTCCAACACTGCCTCCACCTACCTGTGAGATTGCAGAAGGTGTAACACCTGCACATTTACTTCCTCCCTCCTCACCACCCAAGGGTCCAAACACATTTTCCAGGTAAAGCAGCAATTCACCATGCACTTCACTCATTCGTCAAGAGGGTGGTGAGGCTTTGAAATTCTCTTCACCAGAGGGTTAAGGAAGCTCAATCTGTACATTTCTGGAGACTAAATGATATTGAAGGAGATAGTATAGGAAACTAGTTTTAATTTATAATTCATGATCTAACCGAATGGCAGAACAGACAATAGCATATCCTATTCCCATATTCCTTTACCTGGGTATTTTCAGGAAAAAGTCAAGAATGACACAAAAATCCATTGTGATGTGGCGCATGGACATCCCTTGATTAAATATGTACCTTTCCTGTTGCAATATTCATAAACTTACTTTAATCTATAATTAAATGCACTGGTCATTCCAGTCACCATCATTTACAGACAGTAGGGAATCTAGCATCAATTTTATCTGACTCGACAAGCTACTGTCATTTTTCCTCCACAGTGTTCTTTCCATTTGACATTTCTTTCAGTTTTCCACAGTAAACCTGGTTTTAATCCAATTACTAAGCCAATTTCATTTCTGTGCTCTTTCAATTTATAATCCTTAATCTCACCCAGAACTGTGTGAAATAACTTCTGAAAACCCAAGCAGATTATATACCCTGTCTGCTTTTCAACCTAATCAGTTAATTCTTCAAATATTCAAATAGATATGGCCTAAATCCTTGCTGTTTATTTCTGAAGACACAGAATAGATGTGAGCTGCTGTGGCCTCTGCATTCTGTAACAAATGCTGATAACATTTCAGTAGTTTGAAATATTTTCTTCCAACCAATTTTAGTTAAACATCTGTACTTTCTACTTTCAAGAGATGCTGTTTTGTTTAAGGACAGAAAAGTTGCATTTTTACTGCATCTTTAACCTATTAAAATAAACCAAAATGCTTCACAGGTGCAATACCAAACAACATTTGATATGCAACCATGACAGATCTAAATCGGATAGATGCACCAAAACATGGCTCAAGAGCGAGGGTTTTACACTTCCCTTAAAAAAGAGGAAAGAGTGTACAATGGGAGAGATAATGGATTATGGGATTGCTATGGCTCAAGGTACAGCCGCCAATGATAGAAGGATGAAAATTGTGAAAGTGCAAAAAACCAGAACTGGAGGAGCAAAGACGTCCTGGAAGGTTCTTGGGCTGATGAGGTTGTAGTTACTATGAAATTTTATAATAAGGATGAGTATTTTCAAATGAGAGCAATGTTGAACTATGAGCCAATGGGAGGCACGATGAGTGAATGGTATTGCTACTAGTTGGGACACAGAGCACAGAGTTTGGACATGCTCATGTTTATGGAGTTGGGGGTTTGTCCAGGACAGCAATGGAATATAGACCAGAAATGACAAAATTATGAATGCGCTGGGCAGAAATGGGTTTACTTTGGAAAGGTGAAAGTAAGCCATCACTAAAATGCAAGGAAATAAGAAATAGGCATGTGAGAAGATCATTGGCCCATCTAGTCTGGTCAACCACTCAATGAGATCATAATTACCTGTGAGCTTCAACTCCACTATGCCGCCTATCACTGCTTGGTGCCCCAAGATATCAAAAGTCTGCCCACCTCAGCCTTAAACATATTCAATTAGGTGCAGTCATAATTATCTGTGCTGAAGAATTCCAAAAACTCTCAACACACTGAGTGAAAAACATTCACGTCAGCTCAAATCAGCCACAAACTCATTGAATGGCGGAGCAGACTTGACTGGCTAAAAGAGCCGACCTCTGCTCCATCATCTTCTGGCCATATCATTGTCCAGTCTTGCATGGGAGCTTCAAGTCTCCATTCAGTGTTACTCAAAATTTAGAACTGAGCCCTTTGTGATCAATCAGTAAGCAACGATCAAAGTCCTGTCTGTTCTCCACAGCTTAGTTGGTACAAGCAGCAAGGGTGGAGGTGGTAAAATGTTAGCTCTCTATCGACGAAAGCAACTGTCAGCCTGTCTTCCACAACTGTTTTTTGGCATTTCGCATTTTAACATAAACTCTACTCTGCTCAGTCTGTAATGGTCATATCCTTCATCGTGAAACGGTCTTCCTTGTTCAAGATTTTTCAGCCAGAGTTAACAACATCTCAGTATTTCCCCTGTGAAGCCTTTCCACGACACTAACATATGCCATTCAGCCCACTGAACCTGCTTGGCCATGCAAATTAATCACAGCAGATCTGATTTCACTCTCAACTCCACATTCTTACTTAGACCTGGTAACCTTGTGCCCTCTTGTTCCCTCAGAATTTATTGCCTAAAAAAAAAATCAAACATTCTTAATCTATCATCTTTTGAGGAAGGGACTTGAAAAGACTCTCAATCCTCAGAGGGAAAAACAATGCCTCGTCTCACTTAAAAGGGCAACCTATTTCATGAAAACAGTGAGCCTGTGTTCCAGATTCTCTCACAAGGCATGAAAAACTTAACATATGATGAACGTTTGAGGACTTGGGGTTTTGTTCTCGATGGAGTTTAGAAGGATGAGGGGCGATCTAACTGAAGCATACAGAATGCTGAGTGGCCTGGACAGAGTAGATGTTGGGAAGATGTTTCCATTAGTAGGAGAGACTAGGACCCGAGGGCACACTGTTAGAGTAATGGGAAAACCTTTTAGAAAGGAGACAGGGAGAAACTTCTTCAGCCAGAGGGGTGAATCTATGGAATTCATTGTTACAGAACACTGTGGAAGCCAGGTCATTGAGTATATTTAAGACTGAGGTAGATAGGTTCTTGGGTATCAAGGGGATTAATGGTTACAGGAAAAAGTGGGATAATGGGGTTGAGAAACTTATCAACCATGATTGAATGGTGAAGCAAACTCAATGGGTTGATTTCTGCTTCTATGTCTTATGGTCTTACAAGAACAAACATGCCTCAATCAAGTTGTTTTGTACTAAATTCCAGTGAATGCAAGTCTAGCCTGTCCAAAGTTTCCTTATAAATCAGCTCACCCATTTCTGATATTAATACTGTAAATCTCATAACTGCTTCATCCTATATAAGGAGATAATACTGGGCACAATATTCCAGATGTGATCTCACCAATACCCGATACAACTGAAGTATAATCTCCCCACTTTTGTATTCAATTTTCCTTACAATAAATAATATTATCTTATCTTTCCTCTTACTTGCTGTACCTTTTGGAACACTCACACTGGGTCATCTCAGAGCTCTGCATCTGAAATTCTGCTTGATTCTCGAATCAATCTTCTGACATTCTTTTCAACTCAAGAGCATATAGACTCAGTTGACTCAGTTTCTCATCATCGGACAACATGCCTATGCTAGGGAACAATCCAGTTTATCTTCGCTCTTCTGTTACCAATGCACAGAAATCCTTCCTTCATTGTGGACGTCAAAATTGCACAGAGTAATCCGGGTGTGGTCTTACCAAATCCCCTTACAGTTGCAATAATTGTTCACCCTTGAACTCAAAATCCCTTGCAACAAAGGTAAACATGCCATTTTCTAATTATTGACTGCTACTTTTTGTACATATTGAACAAATACACTCAGGTCTCTCTAACCATTAATATTAGACCATAGACCTTAAGTTTGAGTAGCAGATTTAGAACATTTTGCCCATCAAATCTGCTACACCATTCAATCATGGCTGATGTTTGCAAACTCCAATCTCCTAGCTTCTCCCCATAGCCTTTGATCCCCTTATTCATCAAGAACCTATCTATCTCTGCCTAAGTACATTCAGTGACATGGCCTCCATAGCTTTCTGTATTCCACAGATACACCATCCTCTGGCTGAATCAAAAACAGTGGTGCTGGAAAAGCACAGCAGGTCAGGCAGCATCAGGGAAGCAGGAGACTCGAAGTTTTGGGCATAAGCCCTTTGTCAGGAATGATGAAGGGCTTATTACCAAAATGTTGACTCTCCTGCTCCTTGGATGCTGCCAGACCTGCTGTGCTTTTCCAGTACCACTCTTTTTGACTCTGATCTCCAGCATCTGCAGTCCTCACATTCTCCCATCCTCTGGCTGCAGATTGTTCTCAAAGGTTGACCCCTCACTTTGAGGCTGTGCCCTCAGGTCCTCGTCTCACTGACTAGTGGAAACATCATCTCCACGTCCACTCTACCTAGGCCTCTCCGTATTCAAGTTTCAATGGGATTCCCCTCATCCTTCAATTGTAAACTCATAGTCCTCAACCGCTCCTCATATGACAAGCCTTTCAACTCTGGAACCATTCATGTAAAACTCCACCAGATTCCCTCCAACGCCAGCACATCCTTCCTTAGACATGGGGGCCAAAACTTCTCTCAATGTTTTAAATGCAGTCTGACCAGAATCTTATAAAGCCTCAGCAGTGCATTTCTGCTATTGTATTCTAGCCCTCATGAAATAAATGCATTTGCCTTCCTAACTGCCAACTGAATCTGAATGTTAATCTTAATAGAATGTCAACTCAGTATCCCAAATCTCCTTGGAAATGTGAAGCACAAAGCCTTTCCCCATGTAGAAAATAGTCTATGCCTCTATTTTTTCCAACCAAAGTATGTTACCGCACACTTTCCTATGTTGTATTCCATTTGCCACTTCTTTGCCCACTCTCCTATGCTTTCCAAGTCCTGCTGCAGCTTCCCCACGTCCTCAACAAAACCTATCCCGCTTCCTATCTTTGTGTCACTTGCAAATTTAGCAACAATACCCTCAGTTCCTATGTCCACATCACTAATGTAGAACATGAATAGTTGTGGACCCAACTCTGATGCCTGCGTAACTCCTCTAATCACCGGCTGCCATCCTGAAAAAAACCATTTATCTCCACTCTCTGCCTTCTGCCAGTCCATCAATCTTCAATCCATGCAAGTACTTTTCCATACCAGCATATGGGTATTTATTTAGTAGACTCCTGTGCGCCATCCTGTCTATCTAAGGCCTTCTGGAAATCCAAATAGATCACTTTTACTGTCCCTCCTTTGTAATAACTTGCCTGCTACCTCCTCAAAGAATTCTAACAGATGAGACAGGCATGACACCCCCCACTATGAAGCTGCGCTGACCCAATCCTATTTAACTACATACTTCCAAGCACTCCACAATTTTATCCTTAATAACAAACTCCAAAATCTTACAAACAACCAAGGTATTTTTTATTTTTAAAAAATCCTAAGAAGTTTATATTACTCCACCTCTGTTATAAAAATATTCAGTTTGAAGTTTATTCTTCACAATTTCTGAGCTATACTGCACAGGAGACAAGACGATAATAGATTGGAGAATCCCTTCTCCATGGTGTTCACGTTTTCCCACTTAGACTAAATACAATATTAGTCATAGAGTCACACCAGTTCAATCATATTACCACTGCACCACTATCTCCACTAAAAGGAAGCAACCTTGAGAAGGTTTGTTCCTGTTATCATTAACTTGCAGAATGAATCACGGTCAAAGCCAACACTTCTAGTCCAGTCTTTAATCACAGGAGAAGTCCCAGAGGACTGCAGGATAGCCAGCATTGTTTCTTTAAGGACTGCACCAGGGAGAATTCAAGAAAAACAGGCTGCTGAGTCTTACGTCAGTGGAAGATTCTTAGGGATAGGATCTCCTCACATTTGGAAAAATGTGGACTTATTAGTGATAGGCAGCTTGGCTTTGTATGGGCACAGTCGGGTCTCACAAACTTGTTTGAGTTTTTTTGAGGAAGTGTCGAAGATGATTGAGGATGGAGCGGTAAATGCTTTCCAAATGGACTTTAGCAAGGCCTCTGACAATGTCTCTCATGACAGGTTGATGGAGAAGGTAAAAGCACATGGGACCTGCTGTGAGCAGCCAAGATGGATACAGAACAAGCTTAGACATAGAAGACATCCAGAAGCTATGGAAGGGTATTTTTCTGGCTGAGGATCTGTGACCAGTGGTGTTCTGCAGGGATCAATGTTGGGACCCCTGTTACTTGTAAAGTAAATAAATGATTGGGAGGAGAATATAGGAGGCCTGACTAGTAAGATTTGTAGATGACAGAATGATTGGGGTAGCTGTGGATACAGTGGAGGATTGTCAGAGGGTATAATAGGACATAGGCTGCTGACTTGAGTGGAGGATCGGCAGATGAAATTTAAACCAGACAATTGTGAGGTGATGTATTTTGGAAGATCTAATGCGGGGGGGGGGGGGGGGGGAAGTATGTAAATGACAAAACCCTTTGTAGCATCAACATACAGAAGGATCTAGACGTACAGGTCCACAGTTCCCAGAAAGTGGCAACACAAGTGGATGAAATGGCCAAGAAGGTACACAGCATGCACAGCATGCTCAGTCGGGACAGAGTAAAAAAATCGGCACGTCACTTTAGTTAGGCCACATTTTGAATCTTGTGTACTGTTCTGGTCATCACACTACAAGAAGGATGTGGAAGCTTTGGAGACAGCACAGAAATAAAATGCTGCTTGTTGGCTGGGAGGGTATTAGCTATGAAGACAGACTGTGCAAACTTGATTTGCTTTAACTTGAATGCCAAAGGACCAGGGGTGACTCACAAAACTAAGAGATGTTTAGATAGAATGGAGAGTTAGAGTCTTTTTTCCAAGGTAGAAATGCCATTTACATGGGGCTAGAGGCTTACAGTAAAAGGGGTAAAGTTTAGAGGAGATAAAAAAAAGTTTTTTTGTTGACACAGAAGGTGAAAAGTGCCTGGAACATGTTGCCGGAGGAGATGGTGGAGGCTTAGACAGTGGCAACGTTTCAGAGAAGGTGGTCATGAGCTGTATCCCTGAAATGCTTTTAAATATGTAACATAGACAAGGCCATTTTATGCAGCATTTCAAGACAACCTGAGTGCTTTGTTTCAGCTATTCCAGAAGGCAATTAAGAGTCAAGCACATTGCTCCATGTCTGGAGTGACTAAGAACAAGACTAACAGAGAAAGAACTCAAGGAAGAAGCCATGACTGATGTTTTTGGGCAGCTTAACATAAAGAAACAAAGAAGTTCCAGTTGAAAACAGACACTTTTTGAATATGATAAAATCTAAAATTTGATCCACCAATGGTGAACTATAGTCTCTTTTATTTTGCCTCAGACCAAAGGACTATTTCCAAGGCCCTGAACAAGTTCACGAGACATGAGACATTCACACCGTTTCTCTCTCCACAGATGCTGCCAGACCTGCTGAGTTTCTCGAGCAATTTCATCCACAGTTCGGCAATCTTTCCAAAGTTAGGGTTAGCTAAAACCATTTTTAAATTTCAGCTCAGCCTAACAAAAGCTGCTTCAGCTGAAGAAATATGCACGAAGCGTTTGTGTGGATGATCACACGAAGTGAGGAAGCAGCTCAGTCGTAAATGCTTACACAGTTGGATAGCCTATGATGTATGTGACATTCGAGGAGCAGGAGAGTCGATGTTTCGGGCATTAGTCCTTCATCAGGGCTTATGCTCAACAAGTCGACTCTCCTGCTCCTCGGATGCTGCCTGACCTGCTGTCCTTTTCCAGAGCCACACTTTTTGACTCTGATCTCCAGTACCTGCAATCCTCACTTTCTCCTAGCCTGTGGTATATGCTGTCTAGGTTCATGTAAAGAGTTCTAATGCAGAGTTACATTGTACTTTGCTCAAAAACTGCATGAATTTATGTAAAACTCTGTTATCTCACTTTTTAGATTAGAATCAATCTAAACATCATGGCATAGACAGAGAACACAGGGGGCCAACACCTTCAACATATTGTCTGGCTATCGCCCATTGTTAACAGCTAACCTGAGAATGCAACTTTTATATAAAAAAAGGTTTTGTGATTTACACATGAAAGAAGTGAAAGTATCATGGTATTCTAACAGATGTAAGACTCAACAGACAATCAATTTTTCAATATATAATTTCAGATACATCACACTGTAAATTTTTGCTATAAATTCTGTGTGTTAGGATTGAGCCCTCCACTACCACCTGATAAAGGAGTGACGCTCCGAAAGCTAGTGTGCTTCCAATTAAACCTGTTGGACTATAACCTGGTGTTGTGTGATTTTTAACTTTGCACACCCCAGTCCAACACCGAAATCTCCAAATCACGTAAAGAACAGTGATTTAGATGGGGTTACAGAAAGCTGGATTGTAGTCAGTCTCAATACTTGCATTTAAGTAGCAAAATATTCTTGCATGAGCAAAAGAAAAAGCAATTCAAATTAATCTACAAGGAAAGCACAGTGGTTGGCAATGCTGACTCCCGGCACCAGGGATCTGGGTTCGATTCCAGCCTCGGGTGACTGTCTGTGTAGGGTTTGCACATTGTTCCTGGGTCTGCATGGGTTTCCTCCGGGTGCTCCGGTTTCCTCCAACAGTCCAAAGATGTGCAGGTCAGGTGGACTGGCTGTGCTAAGTGCAGGGGGTATGGGTATAGGGTGAGGGAATGCTCTTCAGCAGGTTGGTGCAGACTTGATGGACAGAGTGGCCTCTTTCTGCCCCACAGATTCAATGACTTGATGCTTCACTTAAAAATCTGTTCCTGGTCTAAAAAAATAAGTCTGGGACTGAAAGATTAAAAGCTTCATAGTCTATTATATCTCAACAGTCAGAATTTTGCAAGTGGATTTGTTAGACTATACATTTAGTAAGTTTGTATTTTTGACTCCAGGCTGTGAAGAGTGCTCAGTTAAATAAATGGCTCGATTCCTTGGAGGCAATGATGTAAATCTTAGACTGCTCACTATGATCTTGAAGAACAGACAGCGCAAGATTTGAAAAATTATTAAAAATGAAAATTCAGTCTCTGCGATGCTGAATCCTGCACTTTGATGGACTAATTTAAATTGGTTTTCCACTTAATGCTCCAGACATTTTAATTTCCATCTTTTTCGTTGCAGCAGAATGTTTTCATCGACATCTAATCTGGTTACTATATGTCTGCTGTGGAAAGAGAATGGTGAATCAGTTATGGGGAGAGCAAGATTGATTTTCTTTTAAAATACTGTGCTGTATTTTTACATTAACTTCACGTGAATGGGCCAACATAAGAAAAATAGTAGAGTTCAAATCCAGTTACCGTTGATTGTTGGTTTTATGGTGACTGTGGTTCAACACCTTATTATAGCTTTGAGCGCACTCCCAAGTAACTTGTGTGTGCGCTCTATAGCTCGGATTTTCTATCTTGGTATTAAAGTATAGTCAGAGTGAGTTAAAGCAGCACTGTGGCTTGGGTTAAATTTTCTTGTGCAATTAGGTGCTTCTCATTGTATTATCCATGCAAGCGAGGTCTTGCGGCATGTAGTTGCATGCCCGATGGGACCTTTTGGAGTATCAGGCTCTGTCACCATACTTATATTTAGGGTGGCACAGTGGCTCAGTGGTTAGCACTGCTGCCTCACAGCATCAAGGATTGGACTTCAATTCCGGCCTTGGGCGACTGTCTGGAATTTGCACGCTTTCCCTGCACCTGCGTTGGTTTCTGCTGGGTGCTCTGGTTTCCTCCCACAGTCCACAGGGTGTGCAGCTTAGGTGGATTGGCAAGGTTGCAGCGATAGGGTAGGTGGGTGGATCTGAGTGGAATGCTCTTTGCAGAATCAGTGCAGACTCCCTGGGCCAAATGGCCTCATTCTGCACTATTGGGGTTCTGTGAAGAGGTCCCCACAGATTCAGAAGCTTGCCCAGCATTTTAACGGTACTTTGTTATGGTTGTGACTGGGTGGAGTAAGGGAAAGCAGGGAGGTCCTCTTCATGGGTAATGGCACCAGGAGACCATTCCATCAGGCCTGGAAGGTTGCAGCTGGATGCCACTGAACCTCCCAAGTGCACTCAAGTGTCCGTGCTAACGCTGTGCTCCAGAAAGAAGTGTCAGTACTGTCTTCTCCCTCTTTTCTGCCAGCCCATACACTCAGGGGCATCACTCACTTTAACCCTAGCCTGTACCTAAGGGCTTACAACCATCTCTAACTCTTAAACTGCTATCCCTTCCTGGGCACACCATTTGCTCCTCAGCTCCTGAATTTGGCTCTTTACCTTACGTGGTCACACGTGCTCAAAAAGTACTCCTGCACCTATTCCCATTCACGGGATGTGGGCATCTCTGGTTATTCATTGCCTTCCCAAATTACCCAGAGGGCAGTTAAAAGCCAACCACATTGCTGTGGGTCTGGAGTCACATGCAGGCCAGACCAAGTGAGGATGGTAGTTTCCTTCCCTAAAGAACAATAGTGAACCAGATGGGTTTTTCCAACAATCAACTCATGGTCATCATCACTAGACGCTTAATTCCAGGTTCTTTTTAAAATGAATTCAAATACCACCATCAGGCAGGATTCAAACCCGGGTCCCCAGGTTATTACCTGGGTGTCTGGATTAACAGTCCAACACTAATATAATGACGATATCTTGGACTGCAGCTCATCTGCAACTATTATGTTCAATCAAACATAATTATAATATCTATGAATTAAAATGAGATGTTTTAACATGAACAGAGAACAGTGTAGCACAATCCAGGCCCTTCAGGCCTCGATGTTGTGCTCACCTTTTATCCTACTTGAAAAATCAAACTAACCTACATATCCTTCATTTTACTATCATCCATGTGCCTATCTCAGAGTTGCTTAAATGTCTCTAAAATGTCCAGCTCTGCTCCACCTGCTGACAGTGCATTCCACACACCTACCACTCTCTGTGTAACGATCTTACCTCTGACACCTCCTCTAAAGCATTCTCCAATTACCTTAAAATTATGATCTTCTTGATAGCCATTCTGACCTGGGAAGATGTCTCTGTCTATCCACTCTATCCATCTCTCATCATCTTGCATACCTCTATCAAGTCATCTCTCATCTTTCTTCGATCCAATGAGAAAAGCCTTAGCTCCCTCAACCTTTCTTCATAAGACTTGCCCTCCAGTCCAGGCAGCATCCTGGTAAATCTCCTCTGCACTCTCTCTAAAGCTTCCACATCGTTGAGACGACCAGAACTGAACATCATATGCCAAGTGTGGTCTAACCAGGGCTTTATAGAGCTTCAGCATAACCTTGCAGCTCTTAAACTCAATCCTCCTGCTAATGAAAGCCAACACACCCTATGCCTTCTTAACAGCCCTATTAACCTGGGTCAAGAGTGTGGTGCTGTGAAGCATGGCCTGCCTCTCTCAAAGCCACGCTGACTCTCTTTAATCAAGCTATGCTTTTCCAAACAATCATAAATCCTGTCTCTCGAAATCCTCTCCAATAATTTGCCCACCACTGACGTAAGGCTGATTGCTCTGTGATTCCCATGATTATTCCTATTCCCTGCCTTGAACATGGGAATAACATTTGCCACCCTCCAGTAATCTGGTACTACTCCAGTGAAAAGTGAGGACACAAAAATCATTGCCAAAAGCACAGCAATCTCTTCCCTTGCTTCCCATCTGGGTCGAGAGTGTGGTGCTGGAAAAACACTGCAGGTCAGGCAGAATCGATGTTTCAGGCATAAGGCCTTCATCAATTCTCCTGCTCCATAGATGCTGCCTGACTTGCTGTGTTTTTCCAGCATCACACTCTCGACTCTGATACTCCAGCATCTGCAATCCTCACTTTCTCCTATGTCCTGTCTGGCCCAGGGGACTTATTCAACCTCACGTTTTTCAAAATTTCCAGCACATTCTCCTTCTAAACATCAACTGTTTGAGCATATCACTGTCCTCAGAAACAACAAGGTCCCTCTCAGTAGTGAATACTGAAGCAAAGTATTCATTAAGGACCTCTCCCACCTCCTCCGACTCCAGGCACAAGTTCCTTCTACTATCCCTGATCAGCCCTACCCTCACTCTGGCCATCGTCTTGTTCCTCACATAGGTGGTGAACGTCTTGGAGTTTTCCTTAATCCTACCTGCCAAGGATTTCTCATGTCCACTTCTTGCTCTCCTAAGTCCATTCTTCAGTTCCTTCCTGGCTATCTTATAACCATCTAGAGCCCTGTCTAATCCTTGCTTCCTCAAACTTTAAGTAAACTTCCTTCTTCCTCCTGACTAGATGTTTCACATCTCTTGTCATCCAAGGGTCCTTCACTCTACCATCCCTTCCTTGCCTCAGTGGGACAAACCTATCCAGCATTCGCAGCAGGTGTTCCCTAAACCACCTCCACATTTCTGTTGTGCATTTCTATGAGAACATCTGTTCCCAATTTATGCTCCACAGTTCCAGGTTAATAGCATTGTAATTCTCCCTCCACCAATTAAATACTTTGCCAAACCATCTGCTCTATCCCTCTCTATGAGTACAGTAAAGGTCAGGGAGTTGTTATCACTCTTACCGAAACGCTCTCCCACCTAGAGATCTGATGCCTGACCTGGTTCGTTGCCAAGTACCAAATCCAATATGGCCTCTCCTCTCGTCAGCCTGTCTACATATTGAGTCAGGAATACTTCCTGGACACACCTGACAAAATCTGCTCCATCTAAACTATTTGCACTAAGAAGATTCCAATCAATAATAGGGAAGTTGAAGTCACCCATGACAACAACTTTGTTACTTCTGCACCTTTCCAGAATCTACTTCCCAATCTGCTCCTCCATGTCTCTGTTGCTACTGGGGGATCTGTAGAAAATTCCCAATAAATTGACTGCTCCTTCCACCCATACTGACTCAGTGGATAAACCCTCCTCCACAACTGCTCATTCTGCAGCCGTGAGCCTATCCCAGATTAGCAATGCCACTCCCCACCTCTTTTACCTCCCTCCCTGTTCCATTTGAAATATCTAAACCCCGGAAAATCCACCAACCATTCCTGCCTGTGATAGCCAAGTCTCCAAACTGGCCATAACAATGTAGTTCCATGTACTGATCCTTTCTCCAAGTTCATCACCCTTATTCCTGACACTTCTTGCATTAAAATAGACACACTTCAACACATCACACTGACTGCAACTTTGTCCTATCAACTGACAATCCTTCCTCACAGTGTCTCTGCATGCTGTATTTGCCCTTTCATCAACTAGCCCATCCTCTGATCCGTAGCTATGATTCCCCATGGCCCTGCCAAACTAGTTTAAACCCTCCCAAAGAGTTCTGGCAAACCTCCCACCCAGGATATTGGTGCCCCCCCAGTTCAGGTGCAACCCGTCCTTCTTGTACAGGTCCTACCTTCCCCAGAAGCTATCCCAATGATTCACAAATCTGAAGCCCTCCCTCCTACACCAGCCCAGCCATGTGTTCATCTGCACTCACTGTCTGTTCTTAGCCTCACTAGCCCACGGCACCAGTAGCAATCCTGAGATTACAAATCTGCTCGTCCTGCCTTTTAGCCTCCAACCAAACTCACTATATTCACTTTTCAGGTCATCCAATAAATAAAAATAAGATTACGGGACTGTACTATGCATATAATTTATATCTGAACTCAAACTACAGCTGCCATGGTGGCATTGTGGTGCTGTCATTAGACTAGTAATCCTGAATCCAGAATATTTTTCTGGGGATAAGGATTTGAAGCCCACCAGTGCAGGTGGTGAAGTTTAGTGTCAGGATCTAGAATTGAAAGCTTGCCTAATGGTGACCACATCACCAATAAAACCTTAGCCATTTCAGTGGGCATACCTCAGGAAGGATGTATTGGCCTTGACGTGGATCTAGAGGAGGTTCACGAGAATGTTCCTTGGAATGAAAACCTGAACACATGAGGAACATTTGAGGACTCTGAGAATACACTTGATGGAGTTTAGAAGGATGAGGGGAAATATGATTGAAATATATAGAATACTGAATGGCCTGGACAGAGTGGATGTTGGGAAGATATTTCCAAGGCAGGAGAGACGAGGACCTGAAGGCACAGCCATAGAATAAAGGGAAGACTCTTTAGAATGGAGATAAGGAGTAACTTTTTTAACAAGAGAGTGGTTAATCTATGAAATTTATCACCTCAGAGGGCTGCGGAGACCAGGTCATTGAGTATATTTAAGATCAAGATAGAGGTTCTCGATTGCCAAGGGGTTCAAAGGTTACAGGGAGAAAGTGGGAAAATGACATTGAAAAACCTATTAGCCAAAGCAGAGCAGACTCGATGGGCCGAATGGCCTGATTTTTGCTCCTATGGTCTTCTGGTCTTAAAAGCCCACCAATTTCCGTAATGGAAGGAAATCTGCTATCCTTATTTGGTCCGGACTACATGTGACTCCAGATCACAGCAATGTGGTTGACTCTTAACTGCCCTCTGAAATAGCTGAGCAAATCACAATGAGGGAAGGAGGCAACAAATGTTGGCCCTGGCAGCATTGCCTACAATTCCATATAGTCCAGATGGCAATTTCCTCCCCTAAAGGAGATTAGTTTTTCCAACAATTGACAATGGTTTCATGGTCATCATTAGATTCTGAATTCCTGATTTTTACTGAATTCAAATTCCATCCCACTAGGCCATCACCTCCCTTTGGAAACTATTCGGCTGAAAATGATAATCAACACAGTTTGTTAAGAGAATGAACTGGTGCTTAGAGCAGAGCTTTTTGCTGCAACTCATTTCTTGATAACAAACTGGTCAACAGATAAAACTGAAATCTAAATTAAACTGATACCACACTTCACTGAGGTTTTTGACATAATACTTGTGAAAGCAAGCTAAATACTACATTTTAATATTAAACCATCTTTACACAATAGCACATTCTGACAGAAATACTTCAGATGTGTATAACAGATTTTATTATCATGGATGCTTTCATCCACTGAGCTTTACCTAGCGTTCAACTGCTCTTGAAATGTTTTTTTCTGACAAGGGCTTGTGATTGAAACATAATTAATTACCCTTACGTTAATGAACTAGCAATCTTAGGCAAAGTAGAATATTAATTCTGCTCCTGTTTGGTGTTGTTGCTAACACCATAAGCAGGTAAACTACACTTAACTGTTGGTTAATTTTAACTCCTGCTTGGTATAACAAAGTGATGTTAAGCTTCTTTTCATGTCATATTCACATTTACCTGATATGTGTCTAAATGTTTTGAGAGTTGCTGGTAGGTAATGGTGGAGTAGTGGCCAATATTTTGATGTTGATGATACTGAGTTGCTTTTGTTAAGATTCTATTAGGGAATTTCCTAGGTGTGTGCTTTTCACAAATAGCATTGCTCTACACCGAATTTCAGCATTACAATGTCACAAACCTCAACATGCAGCTGACAGTACTCTCCCCAAAAGGTTGTCAGGGCCCGTTGCCTTTTCAGTATCCAGTGCCTCCAACCTATTTCCTAAAATCACATGGAATGAATAGACTTGGCAGAAGACTGGCTTCTGTGGTGCTGGGGACCAGATGGAGGAGGATAAGATGGATCACCCACTTGTGGCTAAAGATTGTTGTGAATGCTTCAGCCTTATGTTTTACACTGATTGCTGTCTCCCCACTGAGGATTGGGTTATTTGTGGAGCCTCTTCCTCCAGTGAGCTGTTTAATTGTCCACCACCATTCACGACTGGATATCCCCCAGAACTTAGATCTGATTCATTGGTTATGGGATCACTCAACTCTATCACTTGTTATTTCTGCTGCTTTACCAGGTTGACACCTCAGTTTGTAGGTATGACTGGCGCTGCTTCTGGCATGCCCTTCTGCATTCTTCACTGAACCAAGGTTGATCCTCGGGCTTAACTAAAAGCAAAACATTTGACTGAGAAATCTGAAACAAAAACAGGAAGTGTTCGAGAAACCCAGCAAGTCTGGTAGCGTCTGTTGTGAGACAAACAGAGCTAACTTTTTATCTCTGATCTGACCATTCTTCACAACTGGAAGAAACGTCGATTTTCCCGCTCCTCGGATGCTGCCTGAACTGCTGTGCTTTTCCAGCACCATTCTATTCCGGAATCTGGTTTCCAGCGTCTGCAGTCATTGTTTTTACCTAGAGGGAGGGATATACTGGGCCATCAGGTTGCATTGGAGTATAATTCTGCTGTTGATGATGACCCACAGCACCTCAGAAATATCCAGCCTTGAGTTGCTAGATCTGGTTGAAGTCTGTCCCATTTGGTACAGTTGTAGTGCCATGCAACATGATGGAGGATCTTCTCAATATGAAGATGGGACTTTGCCTTTACATGGACAGGCCAGTGATGACTCTTATCCATGGACAGATGTATCAGTGACAGGCAGATTTGAGAGGATGAGGGTGAGAGTCTGCTTCAACAGGACAGGTGTAGACTGTTGAAATGGACAAAACTTGTGGCAGATGAAAGTTAATGCAAAAGAAATGAGAAGTGGTAAATTTTGGTCAGAAAAATATTGGGAGTTGCAATATGAACTAGTCGTACAATTTTACAGAGAGGTTAGTAATAGGGATCTTAGGGTATGTGAACAGAAGTCCTTATACATGGTAGGACGAGCTGCAAGCCTTATTTAAAAATAGATTTCCAGTTTCTGAAAGGAGACATTGAATAGAGGAAGCAAGGACGTTAAGCTAAAGCTTAGTAAAACACTGGCTCAGAGTTACCTAGTGTATTGTACTCAACATTGGGCACCACACTTTAAAATGATGATAAGGTCTTCCAAAGGTTACAAAAAATGATACCATAATTGGAGACTTCAATTATGGAGAGAGTGTGGAGAAGTTGTATTATTTTTATAAGATGAGGGAAGGTTAAGAGGAGATTTGGTAAAACTATTCAAATTCACTTTGCATTGATAATTTTATTCATCGGAGTAAAGTTGGTCAATGACATCAGCTTTTACTGTGGAGAAAGAAATGGAGGCTGGAGAACATAGGGAAGCAAATATTGATGCTTGGAAAACAATTCACATTACAGAGGGGGAAGTGCTGGAGGTCTTAGAAAACATAAAGGTGGATAAATCTCCAGGACCTGATCAAGTATATCCCAGAATGTTGTGGGAATTTCAGGAAGAAACTGCAGAACCCCGAGTAGAAATACTTGTATCATCCAGAACCAAATGTGAGGTGCCGGAGGACTGGAAGTTGGCAAATGCTGTGCCTTTATTTTAGAAAGGCTGTAAGGAGTCGCCTGGGAACTGTGGACTGAGTGTCTCACATCGGTCGTGGGTAAGTTGTTAGAGGTGATTCTGAAAGACAGGATTTACATGCATTTGGAATGCAAGGAATGACTAACAATAGTCAGCATGGTTTTGTGCGAGAAGAATTCATATTTCACAAACTTGATTGAAGTTTTTTGAGGACGTATTCAAAACGATTGAGGAAGAGAGGGGGAGATAGTGTTTACTTGGACTTTAGTAAAGCTGTTGACAAGGTCTGCATGGTAGACTAATTAATACGATTCAATCACATTGGATTCAACGGTGACCTTGCCAATTGGATACAAAATTGACTTCATGGTAGGAGACAGACAGTGGTGATAGAGTGCTGTGTTTCAGACTGGAGGCCTGTGACCAACAGTGTTCCAAAGGTATCAGTACTGGGCCCACTTTTGTTTGTCACTTGTATAAATGATTTATTATTCATTTATATAAGCGATCCATAAGTTTGCGGATGACACTAAAATTGGTGGCGTAGTGGACAGTTAAGAAAGTAATTTAATATTATAAAGAGATCTATCAATTGGGTCAATGTCCTGAGGAATGGCAAATGGAGTTTAATTTGGATAAATGTGACATACTGCATTTTGATAAACCAAACAAAGTCAGGAGTTGTGCAATTAATGGTAGGGCCCTGGGGTAGTATTGTAGAACAGAGACACCTCGGGGTTCAGGTACATAATTCTTCGAAATTTGCATCAGAGATTGACAGGGTGGTTAAGGAGGCATTTAGCACTCTTGCCTTCAGTGCTCAGACCTTTAGGAGTTGGGAAGTCATGTTGAGGTTGGAGAGGACATTGGTGAGGCCTTTTCCAGAGTACTGTGTGCAGTTCTGATTGCCCTGTTATACGAAGGATATTATTAAACTGGTAAGGGTTCAGAAAACATTTACTCAGATGTTACCGGTATTGGAGGGTTTGAGTTATCAAAATAGGCTGGACAGGTTGGGACTTTTTTCATGAGAGTGTAGGAAGTTGAGGGGTGAATTTAGAGAGGTTTATAAAATCACAAGGGGCACAGAGAAGGGAAATCACAAAGGTCTTTTCCCCAAGGTGGGGGAGTTCAAACTCGGGGCCATATTTTGAAGGTGAGGGGAGAATGATTTAAAAAGGACATGAGGGGCAATATTTTTACACAGAGAGTGGTTCATGTGTGGAATGAACTGCCAAGGGAAGTGGTGGATGCAGGTACAGTTACAACGTTTAAAAGAAATTTAGGTAAATACATGAATAGGAAAGATTTGGAGGGATTTGGGCCAAGTGCAGGTATTTGGAACTAGGTTAGTTTGGGAACATGAATAAGTTGGACCGAAGAGTCTATTTCAATGCTGTGTGACTGTATGACAGAGGGGTGACTAACTAAAGAACATAGATTTAAGACAATTGGAAATATATCTGGGAACATGAGATACATTTTTGTAATTAGTCAGTTATTAGAATCTACAAAGGACTGCTGTTCTGTTGCGGAAGCCAATTAATTTGTTACTTTCTAAAAGGATTTGATAAATAACTGTAGGGAAAACATGGACAAATAAAAGAACAGGAGAGTGGGATCTAATTGGATAGCTCTAACAAAGATTTAACCCAAAAACAATGGGTCTCCCCTTCGGTAATGAATAATTCTGGTCTCTAATACATATCAATTAAATGCAACCCACGCTCCAAACATAAGCTACCATATCATCAGGATGAAATCCATCTTGTTTGGTGTCTTAAACTAAAGGCAACATTCCATGTAAGATCTAACAAATTGTGTGTGATTGAAGCATCGCTTGCTCATTTTCCTATTGCAACTCCATTGACAAAGAAGTCAACATTTGTGATTGTTAGCATGTACCTATATATCAGCTTTGCATGATCTGTGCAGATGATGATCATAAATGATTTTGCATTCCTCCACAGAATTGCATCTACTATGGTTCTGCTTACTCAATTCAGCTTAGTGCCTTTTTCTAGCTTCTTGGTGAGATCGACAAAACTGCCTGCAGTCAGGTAGAACCTCCTTAAGTAGCTGACTCAACTCATTCAAACTGCAGCACCTGATACCTGTCAGAATTCCCTCTATGATGAGGACAATTGAGTCAGAATCTTATACCAATAGGATAATCAAGTATTGGCAAACCTTTCTTTTTTGCTTTAAAGTGGCAATGGTCTAATGGAAACCATGATAAAGTACTTCAAATTCTCACAAGCAATGTCATTATGACACTGTGCTAATAACTTAGAACTATCTTCTATTTCTCCCACTTTTTAATTAAATGCATGATAGAAGTGGCGTTTATGTGCTATTAATCATCATACAATGTCGAATCAGAAGGTCAATGCTGGGAATGTGCTTGTACCCTGTTTCCTTGTAAATAACATTCTGTTATCTGGAAAGCACTCCAGTTTTATTTTAATAATATTATTAATCATCAAATCTTTTACCTTCTGGACATCTGAAAATGGACGCCAGATCGCATCCTTTCAAAATAGCAGAAATTAAAACCTTGCTAACTGCTGGTTATCTATTTTCCTCTTTTCTGGATAAGCAAGTCACTGAGCAACCAACACATGAGAGACTATATGGACAGGTAGATGCACTTACTGAGCAGGAGCAGTTGAAAATATGTGTGCCTTCTTCACTCCAAGAGGGACATCACACAGATTCTAAGGGAGAGTAGAGCAAGTGAGACAGTGCATTGCAATTTCCAACTGCCTGTTTTACAGTTGCAGTGAATGTGACTGGAGCAGCACAGATTTTGCCTGCTACCTGCTAGCTAGCATATCAGGATAATTTCACTTAATGTCTCACCTTGAGGCTGAGGATCCTTTGGCACAAAACAGCAAACATGTTGGACAATTACCACACAATTAATTATTAAGACCTCAGTGTCAACATCAAAACACAGTCGTCTCTATCGCTCAACATGTAATTTATTGTTATAAAAATCCCATTTCTAATGCTTAGTATACCTCTGCATCATTGAAAGTCAGACAGACTATCTCACCCAATACTTCCAATGAATATCTTTCTTAAAAATATGCTACGTATTCATGACTTCCAACAAAAACGAAAACACAACTTCTTCAATGTAATCATCTTTTATACTTCATTCCAATGCACGTTGTGATTTATTCATTTTTTTTTTGCAGACCCAGCTA
Organism: Chiloscyllium plagiosum; assembly: GCF_037043375.1. Taxonomy (NCBI): domain Eukaryota; kingdom Metazoa; phylum Chordata; class Chondrichthyes; order Orectolobiformes; family Hemiscylliidae; genus Chiloscyllium; species Chiloscyllium plagiosum. The sequence goes on along the minus strand of NW_028270147.1, from coordinate 88,388,338 downwards.
AAGTATTATTTCCACCAGATGATAGCTCTTTTCATCAAGGCTTGTGCTGAGGATTTTAAATATCAGATAAAGTTCAGTGTTCTCAGCCAAATAATGCAGGTCGAAAGCTCAGCAAAAACGTGCGCTGGAATTAAACTTCAGATCAAACCGATTGCACCAGAAACCTTTATGTATTTACTTGCCACAGCAACAGCAAACTTCAAGACTTTTGAGCTAAGTAGATTGGAGTAAGGAGAGCTAGCCAGGATCTAAACTGGAACTCAGTTTCCAAACATGGGAAAAAGAGCAACAGAGATGAATGCTGCAGAAAATGTATGATTCTATGGAACCATTTTGTTTTCACAGACTCCTTTTGATCTCCAATTGCTAAATTCTTGTTTCATAGTAGTTTCATTAATAACATTCAAGGATATGGGACAAGTGCAAGAAATTGGGATTAGCACACTTTTAGTAATAGCAATGTTGGTTTGGACTTCATGGGCCAAAGGGCCTTTTCTACGCTGTATGAATCTATGAATCTATAAAGAGATTTTGCCACTGGAACAACATGGTCCTATGAGGGATTTTTTTTCCTCTGGAAAGACCATAAAGATTTTTTTCAGACAAAAAAATACATTACTTTTGACTGTCTCCTGACTTATGGGAGTATCACAGACGGATTTGTGAAAGAACATTAGTATTAAAGAAAAGAAGAAAAACGAACAAAATGAAGCTTAGAGCTAACTGCAGCCTTATCACTCGACACATTATTATGAGAATGCACAAATCTTTAGAAGTTGGTGAAACATAATCAAATATAATTCATTTTTACTATTTTCCAGCATGAAACTGTGCTCAAGTGCAGATTAATATTGAGGCTGTTAATCACTAGTTTTATTTCCTTAGATGTACTTCTCGATGCTCAACTTTCAAAGAGAAAGATGGAAAAATCCACCTTTTATTTACAGTTAGTGCCCCTCTCCTTGAGGTTGTGATTTCATAGAATCCCTACAGTGTGGAAGCAGGCCATTCAGCCCATTGAATCCACACTGACCCTCTGAACAGCATCCCAACCAGACCCACCCCTCCAACCTATCCCTGAAACCCTGAATTTCCCATGGCTAACCCATCTAGCCTGCACATCCCTGGACACTATAGGTAATCATAGTGTGGCCAAACACCTAACCTGCACATTCTTGGACTGTGGAAGGATAACCAGGCAGACATGGGGAGGATGTGCAAATTCTATACAGACTGTCGCCTGAGGGTGGAATTGAACCCGGGTGCAGAGTGCTATGAGGTAGCTTTCCACTAAACCAGTGTGATGTCAATGACGAGAACAATAAACAAGCACAGGACAAGGTTGTGTTAGGATTAACACGTAGTTAAGGAAAGCCTTTTCCCTGTGCCTGAAGAAAGAAATTGCTAGGCAAATGATATGATAGACTTTCTCATAGGTCTGCTCTTTTGGTGCATATTACAGTGGGTTGCCTTGCATTGTTTGACTATTGTTACAATGACTCGCATGTAGATAGGATAGTGAAGAAGACATTTGGTATGCTTTCCATTATTGGTCAGAGTATTGAGTACAGGAGTTGGGAGGTCATGTTGCAGCTGTACAGGACATTGGTTAGGCCACTTTTGCAATATTGCGGGCAACTCTGGTCTCCTTCCTATCGGAAAGATGTTGTGAAACTTGAAAGGATTCAGAAAAGATTTACAAGAATGTTGCCAGGGTTGGAGGATTTGAGGTATTGGAAGAAGTTGAATAGGCTGGGGCTGTTTTGCGTGGAGCATCGGGGGCTGACGGGTAACTTCACAGAGGTTTATAAAATCATGTGGAGCATGGATAGGATAAATAGACAAAGTTTTTTCCCTGAAGTGGGGAGTTCAGAACTAGAGGGCATAGCTTTAGGGTGTGAGGAGAAAGATATAAAAGAGACCTAAGGGGCAACTATTTGACGCAGAGGGTGGTACGTGTATGGAATGAGCTGCCAGAGGAAGTGGTGGAGGCTGGTACAATTGCAACATTTAAACGCCATTTGGATGGGTATATAAATAGGAAGGGTTTGAAGGGATAAGGGCTGGGTGCTGGCAGGTGGGACTAGATTGGGTTGGGATATCTGGTCGGCATGGACGAGTTGGACTGAAGGGTCTATTTCCGTGCTGTACTTCTCTATGACTCTATGGCCCACGAGATAGAGTACAGGAAAGAGATAGACACCTTAGTTGCATGGTGTAAAGACAACAATCTCTCCTCCAATGTCAGCAAAATGAAGGAGCTGGTCATCGATTTCAGGAAACAGAGTGGAGGTCATGGCCCTGATTGTATCAATGGTGCTAAGGTGGAGGTGGTTGAAAGCTTCCTAGGAGTAAATCTATTCTGGCCCATCCACATCGATGCTCCAGTCAAGAAGGCACACCAGTGCCTCTACTTCCTCAGAAGGTTAAGGAAATTCGGCATGCCCACAATGATTCTGACCCGATTTTCATTGACCCCTCCACAGAAAGCATCCTATTCAGATGCATCACAACTTGATATGGTAACTGGTCTATCCAAGACATCAAAAAATTACAGAGAATTATGAACGCAGCCCAGTTGATGAAAACTAGCCTTCCTTCCATTGACTCAGTCGACACTTCCTGCTACCTCGGGGAAGCAGCCCATGTGATCAAAGACCCCTCCCACCCTGGCTATACTTTCTTCCATCTTCTTCTGTTGGACAGAAGATAGAAAAGTTTGAAAACATATACTAAGAGATTCAAGAACATCTTCTTTCCTTACTACTATCAGACTTATGAATGAACCTCTCAAAATTAAAGTTGGTCTCTCTCTGCACCATCTCTGTAGCAGTAACACTACATTCTGCATTCTGTTCCATTAACCTGATGTACTTAAGGTTGTTAAGAAGGCATACAGTGTTTTGGCCTTTATTAATAGAGGGATTGAGTTCCGGTACCAGGAGGTTATGCTGCAGCTGTACAAAGCTCTGGTACGGCCACACTTGGAGTATTGTGTACAGTTCTGGTCACCGCATAATAAGGAGGATGTGGAAGCTTTGGAAAGGGTGCAGAGGAGACTTACTAGGATGTTGCCTGGGATGGAAGGAATGTCTTATGAGGAAAGGCTGAGGGCCTTGAGGCTGTTCTCATTAGAGAGAAGAAGATTGAGAGGTGACTTAATAGAGACATACAAGATAATCAGAGGGTTAGATAGGGTGGACAGGGAGAGCCTTTTTCCAAGTATGGGGACGGCAAACACAAGGGGACACAACTTTAAAGTGAGGGGAGATAGGTATAAGACAGATGTCATTCCATACCATTAGTAAGGGTATGGAATGCTTTGCCTGCGTCGGTAGTAGATTCGCCAAGTGTAAGTGCATTTAAGTCGTCATTGGACAGTCAAATGGATGTACATGGAATACTGTAGGTGGGATGAACTTCAGTTTGGTATGACAGGGCGGCGCAATATCGAGGGCCGAAGGGCCTGTACTACGCTGTGATGTTCTATGTTCTATGTACTTATAGAAGGTATGATTTGTCTGGTTAGCACGCAATACAATACTTGTGACAGTAATAAATCTAACCAAATCAACACCCTGCCTCACCCAGAAAGGCAAACTTGTCCAATTCAATTTCTCTCTTAGTTGTAACTGTACACTAACAATTTCAGTTTGTTCAAGGAACTTGGTCATCATTACTAACTATGGATTAGGTCCTTTGATGAACTGCACTCCCCACTAGCAGTTTTCAGACGAGCAACATTATTTCAGGATACATTATATCTACATTTATATTATCGCAAAAACAATTGATCTAAGTTGTAATAAGAGCAAAAAGAAACCAAACTTAAGAATTGTCAGATGTTGTCATCGGTTTGTGAATTCTTGAGGAACTATGACATTTTAACACTTAAACATAATAATCAATTCTGCTTTACATTACAACATGGTACTCATTACTACAGAGTATATGGTCAATCAAAGTTATAACGAGACGATTCTACTTTCGGTAAATTTTAAGATTATGTTTACATTTCAAGAAAACAATGGATTCAAGCAAATAAGTCAAGGAGTTATGTGTAATATTTTAGTAGGATAAGGTGTCTTTGTTTTAAAAACTTGTTTAAAAATAATGGTGGAAGCCTTTTGGCAAGATTTTGATCTATGCGCAGACAGAACATGGCCTTTCTGATCTATCTTGAACTACTGATTCACAAACAATAAGTTTTAAAGAAACAGCTATCCGTGGGTCTAGAAAAGAGCTGCTTTTGGTTATCATTACATTTTGCAAAAGGTAAAATTCTTGATGGACCGTCATAATCCCTTTTCAAAAAATCCTGTAAGTAGTCAGTGCGCAGGCCCATTCACATCTCGGGATCTGTCTGCAGTGCTATTTAACAGCTTATCCCTAATGTAATTGCAGGTTCTCATACTGCTTAGCGCTGCTTTAAATCTGACAGTTTAGCAGATTAATTTGGTAATTTTCTGCACAGGGTGTTTCATGATCCTGTTTAGCAAAAGAGAGGTACACGCGTGCGTGAGTGAAAGAAGCAGGGAATGAGCCAAGTTTGCCACTTCAAGGACAATAAGAAAAAGATTATGAACAGACATGTCTGTTTCAAGTATCAATTCACTTTCATACTACAAACTTAAGAGTTCAAAGGGACTTCAGGTATTATTACACCAGTATACGCCATAGATCTAATTCAGGAAAAAATAGATTGAGGTGAATGACAGAAGTTGGAAGAGAGCTAGTAGGCCATGCTTTCTCTCTGTGGCCTCTTACCTGACTTCAACTGCATCCTCCATCACTGTCATGTCTGTCTTGCATTTGGCTGATGGGTTAATGGCAAGTTCTGCTGGGGGAATGACAAAGCTTTTACTCAGCGGCAGCCACATTCCTTCCCCAAGTGTGTAGGTGAACCTGTGAGAAAAAGGAAAACATGTGTGCTTAGGAATTGCAACTATAACTGAGAATGGCAGGTAGAGCAAACATTGTGGTTACATAAGAGGTCAAGGTTTACACTTGCAGAACAGCCCAGGTCACCAGCTAAACTTTTCACAGGATATGCTTATTTCCATGAGCCCTGGAAGCTATGGTTTGATTTTACAGTCTGTCAGCCAGATGACTGCCTAAGATGGAAATTCAACACCCATGTGCTACCTGCAATTGTGTTAGGTCAGTCAGTGGCTGGGAGAGATAGGCAATGCTGGGTGTTGCTGGAGGTCATACTTGAAGATACTTTAGGCAGACTCAATAAGAGCAGTCTGACCAGACCTCAGTGTGTTGTTTGGAAGGGGCAGTGATCAAGGGACTGGGGCGGGGGGGGGCACAGTCTGTGAGGTGGTGTTCCAGTAGGGTGGGGTGGTCCTTTCCTGCTAATGGAGGTCATTAATCTGTTAAGTATGGGGTGTCCAAATAGGAGGGACTCCCCCTCCCACTCATCCCTTTGAAACTACAGTTAGACCTTCATGGGAACCCTCCACTATTGGTGAAATACTATCAGCAGGTGACGGCCCCAGAGTGGCCATTAATTAGGTACACCACTCCAGAAGGTGGTCTATAGTGACAGGCTCACTCCATACAGTTTTATGATGCCCGATGGAATGGCCGCTGCCACGGGGGGGGGGGGTAGTGTGAAATTCCAGTAGAGATTTCCAGCATCAGTTGATGAACAGGAATCATATTGAGGTGTTCTACTAGCACAGGCTTATGTAGACAACGTTGTATTTGTCAGAGTTCGGGAGCAGAGGTGTTTGAATGTTGAAGTCATGGAGCCTTTGTCATTGGCTTACCAGAGACCAAGCTTTGGGAAGAAGGGGCCCCAATCAGACCCAACACTCTCCTTTACTTCTGAGCACCCTGCTCTCCCCCAGCCATTGACCCACCCCCTTTCTGCACCCTCAACCTAAGATCTCAACCTGACTTCAGTCACTTTTGGTCTAGGTCTATTGTTATTCCAGGACTGTGACAGATACGTTGTAGCAATCAACTCTTCTTGCTATGGTGCTACCTATGATGGAGAACTGTCTGTTTTCAATTAATGACATCTCTGAGGGACAGGGATGTCTACCATGTCATCTTGATGTTGTCCATTTTAGGAGCTGAGAGGCATGTGATACATAGAACATAGAACAATACAGCGCAGAACAGGCCTTTCGGCCCTCGATATTGCGCCTACCCGTGGGCTTATCTAAGCCTATCCCCCGACACTATTCCATCATCATCCATATGCTTTTCCAAGGATTGTTTAAATCTCCCTAATGTGACTGAGTTAACAACATTGGCAGGCAGGGCATTCCAAGCCCTTACCATTCTCTAGTAAAGAACTTGCCTCTGACATCTGTCTTAAAACTATCACCCCTCAACTTGTAGCAATGACCCCTGGTAGAAGCTTACATCATCATCCTAGGAAAAAGACGTTCACTCTATCTAATCTTCTGATCATCTATCAAGTCCCCTCTTAATTTTCTTCTCTCCAATGAGAACAGACCCAAGTCTCTCAGTCTTTCTTCATAAGACCTCCCTCCAGACCAGGCAACATCCTGGTAAACTTCTTCTGCATCTTTTCCAATGCTTCCACATCCTTCCTGTAATGGGGCGACAGAACTGTACACAATATTCCAAGTGCAGTCGCACTATCATTTTGAACAATTGCAGCATTGCCTTACGGCTCCAGAACTTAATCCCTCTACCAATAGAACCTAACACACTGTATACCTTCTTAACAGCACTATTAACCTGGGTGGCAACTTTCAGGGATCTGTGTGTATAGACTCCAAGATCCCTTTGCACATCCACACTACCAAGAATGTTTCCATTGACCCAGTATCCTGCCTTCATGTTATTCTACCCAAAGTGAATCACCTCACATTTATCTGCATTGAACTCCATTTGCCACCTCTCAGCCCAGTCACCTAGATTACATTCTGACCATGAAATGTGGTATCCTAAAGATGTGTGCATTATACACAGTGACAGAATTCACATTGTAGGTGCTAGGTAGTAAGCATTTTTAAGTAGGGTCTTGGTGATTTCAGAGTGTGATGCCAGTTTTAGTTAGACAGCTTGATGGGAATTATTTGAGTTAATAAATGGAAAATGGAATTCAAAGCAAAGTTAATTTATACTGTCAGTGGATGAGATCAATCCTGCTCTCTGTTGCGACAGGATATACTGAGGTAGCGTGCTCGAAAGCAAACCCTGTTATTCCTGGACGTTATAAAAGACGTTATAAAAGTTAAACATTTTATAAAAGTATGCAAGATTCCCCAACTTAGCTGTTTTTGACCCAGAAAGCACAGAAAAGTTTTCCATACTTAACAAGTCAAATAAATAGGCTCCAATTACAGAAACAATCATAACTTTCAACATAAACAGTTAGAAAACTCCCCCTATACACAGATAGATAAGAAAAACATGGGTCATCTGGGCAAATAGAAAGAATAGGAAGACATTTCAATGGTGCCTATCCACACGGTTCAAAGGATTTCCCATTTGTCTTCTTAGGCCCTGCTATTCCTCAAGTTTCCTTCTCGATACAAGTGACCCACACTTATGAAGTTTTTAAGTTATTGGTTAAAAACCAAAGCTTACAGCACCTGATGAGGGGAAATGAACTGGCTTTCTTCAGGCTTGAGGTGGTTCCTACCAAAGAGAGAAAGATTGCTCCTTCCTTTCTGGAGATCCAATGCTTCTGACCCAAGCATTCACATCCACAAGCTGGTCAGCTACCTGGGAGCCAATCACATACTTGTCGGCATACACAAGGCCTTCGTCACCAATAACTGGTAAGCGCACACCAGACCCAATCAGCTGCCTGTTGCCAGCCGAATCTCCGTTCATCCACAACCCTTGGCTCTCACTCATCAAACATTGAAGGTCAGTTAACTAGCCTTCAAAAAGTGTAATATTTGTTTTTAAGTCAGCCCTTTTCTCATGTCAGTTCACAATCAAAAACAAACAGAAAAATAACAAGATACCGTCAGAACAGTCTAAGAATCCTGGGCTGTCAGTCATTTCAATGCTCACCATATCCAAAATAATCACAACGTTACTAAATGTTTTCGGATAGTTTAAAAATCTAGGTTGCCTTTGTGTGCACTTTTATCTTGAAACAAGACATTGATATTCAACACTAACTGACTTAAGTTAGATATGACATATGCCCTAATGGGATATCTGGTCTTATTTCTGCTTTATTTTCATTGTGTCATCAATCTCCAAATACTTCCCATCAGAACCTAGTTCCTTCATTCGCTTTATTGTCAACAAATTGCCAAATTGAAGCCCTAAAGCCACAGTATGACCCAAAAATCTTTCCAAGACATCAAAGAAAATTAATTTTGGAAGATTTCATTCAATTAAGCTTTTTTTTTTAAGTACAGAGTCTCTTGACTGAATGTGTTTCTGTCAACCTTTTTGATATTGTACAGCAAACTCAGGACATCCTTGACAACCTTCATTCCTGAGCCAATCTGCTGAATCAGCAGTGCCGTCAATCTGCCTATTTCATTTGTTCAAACTGGAATCAGTCAGTTGCCTCTTGCTAATAACCTGTATCTCACTGTTGTCCATTGTTAAGCCTTCCATCAATCTCCCCGGGTTATTTTGGAAGATGCTTATGAGACCTGAGTAGGTAGTCACCCGAGTACTGAATTAATGGCATTTCATCATTTTCTGAAAGCTTTCCTTACATCCTAATCAGGTCAAGTTTTAACCTCCAGCATCTGCATTGACCCTTAGCTCATTCATGCTGCTGTCAAGCTCTATGATAGCCAACAGAAATCTTTTAAGAAGCTTCACCAACTCAAACACATCCCTGACTGGTGCCAGAAAATATTTTGAAATAACACATTGGGTTCCTAAATTTATCTGATGGGGAACTGTCCGTTTCTCTTCCCACAGAACCTTCCCAGAGTGAGAGTGCAGAAAATGTAAGATCTGCCCCGCTGTCTTCAACATCCAAGACCCCAAACACACCTCCCAGGTGACCCAACAATTTACGTGCATTTCTTTCAATCTAACTTGATGTTGCTCACAATGTGATCTGCTCTATATTGGAGGGGGTGGGGTGCAGAAACCAACCTCAGATTGGGAAATGCAGACCACTATCATTAGGCCTATATTCCAGAACATGAGCTTCTGGTGGTCTGTCATTTCAATGCTCCACCTTGCTCTGTCCTTGCCTACTGAAGAACAGTGCTTCATCCCTCAGTTAGGCACTTTATAGCCACCCAGACTCAACATTTAGCTCTACAGTTTCCGCTCCTGTTTAGTTTTCTTTTCTGTTTTTGTTTTGCTTTCCCTCTTCCCTTGCATTCAGTCAGCAGCATACCTGCTAATGGGCTTGGATCTGAGGTGAGCACGAACGTTGGCATCAGACATGCATCAGCCTCAGCACATCCTCACGGCACATCTCTGACTCACTCAGAACACGCTACTCCACTTCAATGCTGCACTTTGGGGTACATGGCCTCGATGTTTTGCTCAAAGGGACAAGAATCCACCTCATGCATTGGACCAAGGTATTTCTTTAAGATCTTAGCACTCACTCACTTGGACACTCATAGCATTGGCTTGCCTTACTGCACTTTCATGCCTCATTCAGAACCTGGAGGATCACAAAACATGTGCCTTGCCTGGTCTCTTAGTGACGACACAAAGCCTGGCAACTTGTTAGGATTGTGAGCAGTGATCAGACAAGAGGGTGGACATGTTGCTATATCAGTGCAACACCTGCACCATGGATCAGCAGTGAACACAGCATGGAGGGTTTAGAGGGATATGTGCCAGGTGTTGGCAAATGGATCTAGATTGGGTTAGGATATCTGGTCAGCATGGACGAGTTGGACCGAAGGGTCCGTTTCTGTGCTGTACATCTCTACGACTATGTGCTTCAACCAATTTACCATATTTCCAAGCATAAGTGGATTAGCCCTCAGTTAAGACAAGGTTTCCTACCACAATCAGTTAAGGACAGCATCTATTCACACTTTAAGGGCTTTAACATGTCAGTTGGCTGCTTGAAGTGGAGAGAATCAGGGGCTCTGTATTACTGCAGTTGGAGAGCGGACCATCGTCAGTCCTGCAGGCCCAATGCACCCAGTCAGAGGATTCAGAGAAAGCTGGTCAGTGAATTGCTCTCAGACCATTCAGAGATCTGCTCACTCATTAGTTGGGTCTTTCCAAATCAGTCAGAGATTTTCTGTGGCTAGTCCAGGACATCTGTTCACAATAGACAAAGCATCTTATCGGGGCCACTGCTGCAGTCGGGCAGCTGAGGAGGTCCACTCTTGTCTGATCACTGCTCACACCCGTAACAAGCTGCCTGGCTTCATGTCATCACTAAGAGACAAGGAAAGACAGAGATTTGTGAACCTTCACTGAGAGGATTGAAGGCAGCATGTTGGGTTGGAGAGGAGACAATGATTGTGAAGAAGGCAGCTCAATATACAAAGATGGGGGGACAGAAGAGGTGGGACGATATGGGCTGCACTATCAATGACCACAACTATCCTTATTTCAACGGAGGGAACAGTGCAGCATGTGTCTGTCATGGCTAAACTGTAGGACCAGGGCACAGGGTGTAATGACATCTGTTTGGGAACATGTAAAAGCTCAGAATTGATGAGGGATAACAGGCAGTGCAAGGAAAGAACTATTGTGGGGGTTCAGTGGAGGTGGCGATGGTCTTCCATTACCAGGCTGAGCCAGAACTCCCTGTGAAACGCACCCTACATTGCTTTCCAGCCTCATGCAAATTGTAACTGCAACGGTAATGAGAAATGGCTGTGACCACAACTGCAGTGGGTTCAGTAATCTTTTTTTTCTGTCTGAGTACATAGGCTACATGTGTGTGAACAATGTGAGGCCCCTTCAGGGGTAATCACATAAATCAGGCACTTAAATACTGCAGCTGATAGAATTCTGAAATACACTTAAGAGAACACAGGAGAAACTCAATAGGTCGGGCTGCACCAGTGGAGGAAGTTAACATTTCAAATCTGCTTTGGGGTTTATTTTATCAAGATGATAGTTAGGAAGCAGAGTCATACCAGACTCAAAACATTAACTCTGTTTCTCTCTCCATAGATGCTGCCTGACCTGCTGATTTCTCCAGCATTCTATATGTTTGCTACTTAGACAGAGCAGGCTGAATTCATCTGTAATCATCGAACCCAGCATGTGAAGTGCATACAGTACCCAACTGAGACAGACAAGTAACCTTGACCATGTAATTAGTCATTACAGGTAAATCATGATCATTACTGTGAAGCAGAAGTAATTCCAGGTGATTTTAAGCATGTTATCTGTGGGCCACTATTAATAAAAAAGCAATCCAATATTTCATATGCTGCCCAATGGCATAGAGCTGATGCCTACTCATCTTAAACTGTAAGTTTTCACCAATATGTTCCTATATGCTGTGCTGTCTTTCTTGGGTGATATGGAGATGGGAGTTGGTGGGACAGAGGTGGGATATTAGTAATCATACCATATAGCATTTAGAAATTCCTGCTCTAATTGTGTGGCATGATTTGTGCTACATACATTGCACTAAGGCCACAATGTAAAATGTGCATCTCGGGGTCTTCCATTGCCCTTCTTATCAGAATCCTCCATGTCTCACTGTATGGACAACTATGCTACACCTTCACGTCTGCAAATACTGCCTGCTCATATTGTAAAGAACCTCCCCACTTTGCAACATTCCCCACACAGGTTCGTTGGCACTGTGACCAATGGATCCAGCAATAGCGGACTTCATAGTCATTATGGGTCTGGTGCCATAAAGCTGCAGAGGAATCGAGAAAGAACAGATGCACCAGCAAGCCCAAGGCCAAGCAGCAACCTGTACTCGATGCCGATTTGTCTCTATGTGACGAGATCAGAGCTGAAGGTCAGGATGTGGAGGAGCTACAGGACACTCAGTTTGCCATCCTCAATGCCAGGCACGGTATCACCGTGGACTCAGGATTCCCTGGGACACTGTCACAAAATGGACCAACTGCCTGAATGGGACCTGCAAACTGAAGTTGTGTCAGACCATCTCAACCTTCATGCATTTGGACTTCATGCATTCCTGAGTAGCTAGCTGTTCAATTTCATTGGAATTCTCCAACTTGAATGGAGACATTCAGAGGGTTCCAACTCTCGTGGAGTTGCCCGGTTGGAAAATTCAATTTCCGGGCAACTTCTTCAGTCTTCTACCATGGGGTTTCCACAGTGCCTCCCTGGGGAGATCCCAAATACATGATAACGACAGCTGTCAGGCCATCGAAAAATCCAGGCCATTATTTCTGATATTTTCTGAAGTTAATTGCATACGTTTTGCTTTCTCAAGATGTGTTTACCGCTAAGTGATAGCGGTTCTGCAGCACTTCATGCTTCTTGAAGAGCTTTCTCTCATTTGCACCTAAAATGGAGGGTTTGTCTCCTTCATGGGTAAAATGCCTTTAATCACAGCTCTCCTGAAGGTCTGCTTAAGCTTTGAATCCACCCAAAGTTAACAGGCTATTTACTGGATTCTCAATGTCTCTGTGTCTGTAACTTTAGATGGAGAATTGTTTTGCGGCATGTTACTTTTGTTTCTGGAACCTTGTGAAATCTGATTGCCATGGCAGCAATGCTTCAACCGACTTGAATGTAATGTTTTACCTTCCCCCTTTTCCAGCCTGTGCCTTTTTTTTTAACATTTCCCTTGGTCCACCAGGAATTCTGAGCTTTACTCATAGACCCTCTGATACCTCTTCACTCAATTTTGAATTTCCACCAGAACTCTGATTCCATGGACCTGCCACACAGGCTGGATCTCCTTTTGGAATTATGCATTTCCCTTTTCCAGGGAGCTGCTAACTCTCCTGTTGTAGCGGGTCGGAAATGCTGTGACCATTCACTGGGGTGTTCTTGCTCAGTGAGGATTGTAACGAGGACCTCTTCTGTTGGGATTTTAAATCTCCAGCCCTTCCACGCTGCTGATCTTGCTGTTCAAGAGGGCAACTTTCAGCAGAGTGTGAAAATCATGTGCTTTGTAGGCAACTAAATCAAATCCACACTTGCTCATCACCATGTTGCATGAGTACCTCAGCTCACAATGCAATACGAGCTGCTGCACATGAAAAATGTTATCATTACCATCATTTTCAAGTGTAAGAAGCTAGTGGGGGAGGAAAACCACTTCTTGTGTGAGTAGGTGTGACTAATGGCATGCCTCAACATTAACAGTTTCAGACTTCTACAAATAAATTCAGTGCATTACATACATTGTGGAGTGTTTTACTTCTCTATGTAAATATATATTTTTTTCTTTTTCAAAACATTCCAAACATAGTCCCTTTTGTGAATCTTGCTAAACCTTAATGCATATTCATTATTAAATGTTACTGAATGGTTAATTTATGTCATTTGAACACATAATAAATTGTACAATAGAGAATTGTCTCTTCTAAACCTCAGCTTAATATACTTGATTGTAGATCATTTGAAATGAATATTTCAGGGCAGGCTGATTAAATAGATTACAAGAATACACCAAACAGACTTCAGTAGAGCAATGAGAATTAATTGAGAGAGGACAGTTATATCTGGCACCTGTAATTGTGATTTACGGTCAAATCTCTGACATTATTACTTTCACCTTTCATTCTCATTGATTTTCCCATGTGGGAAGATAGCAAGCTTTAATGCTGATTGGAATGAGAGAGAGAGAGAGGGAGAGAGAGAGGCTCTCACACACAAAGAAAGAGGGTGCAGAGATGCAGATAGAATGTGAAAGACACAGAAGAGAAAGAGGCAGTAAAATAGTTACAAGGAGAGAGGCCTCTGTGGTAATAAATCAGTTGAGGAAGGCTGTACACATGGTGAGGGAGGTTTAACACTGTCTGATTTCCTCACTAAGTGGCTTGGCGATCTGCCTGTCTGAGTGTACAATAGATTCCATTTGAAATAAATAAGGCAGGCACATTAGTCTGCAGTAAAACTGAGCCTTATGTATCCAAATTATATCAGTCATATGCAGGCCCTGGAATACTTAGGTATTGTATCCTGGTCCACAAATGAATCTCAGGATTGCCTGTTGATCCAGTCTACTCTCCAGTGTACTGAAAGCAAAAAGGGTAGAGTATTTAATACCCACAGCTGTATTGTGGACTAAAATAGGGTCCATTACCATGTCACAGAGGTGGAAGGAAACTGTCCCTGAGCTCACCTTGACTCACAAATGGGCAGAGACTCATGTTTAACTGGGTTTAAGAACGCCTCATCTTCCGCCTCGGAACACTTCAACCTCATGGCATCAATGTGGACTTCAACAGTTTCCTCATTTCCCCTTCCCCCACCTCACCCTCGTTCCAAACTTCCAGCTCAGCACTGTCCCCATGACTTGTCCTACCTGCCTATCTCCTTTTCCACCTATCCACTCCACCCTCTCCTCCCTGACCTATCACCTTCATCCCCTCCCCCACTCACCCATTGTACTCTATGCTACTTTCTCCCCACCCCCACCCTCCTCTAGCTTATCTCTCCACATTTCAGGCTCACTGCCTTTATTCCTGATGAAGGGCTTTTGCCCGAAACGTTGATTTCGAAGCTCCTTGGATGCTGCCTGAACTGCTGTGCTCTTCCAGCACCACTAATCCAGAAAATGGGTTTCCAGGGCAATCTATCAGGACGTTGAAAGGACAGTAGCACATAACCTTATTTTAGATGAGCTTAGAATAGATTCCCTACAGTGTGGAAACAGGCCCTTCAACCCAACAAGTCCACATTGACCTTCCGAAGAGTAAGCCACCCAGACCCATTTCTCACTGACTAATGCACTTAACACTGTGGGCAATTTAACATAGACAATTCACCTGACCTGCACACCTTTGGACTGTGGGGGGAAACTGGAGTACCCGGAGGAAACCCATGCAGGCACTGGGAGAATGTGCAAACTCCACACAGACAGTTGCCCGAGGCTGGACCTGGGATCCTGGTAATGTGAGGCAGCAGTGCTAACCACTGAGCCACCGTGCCACCCATGACAATAGTTGTGCTGAGCCTGAATGTTGCGTTAGTGTAAATTCACTTGCAACCCTCTCAATGAAGTCACAAGGCAAACAACCAAAGGCATGGCCACCTCATTTCCCTGACATTTGAACCTGGACAAATAGACATTCTGTAGTGGCACCTTTCCTTGTTCTCAAATCCAATTTTGGAAATGTGCACAGACTAAATTCCAGGATTGATGAGCTAATGACTTCCGAAGTAGTGAAAATAACTATTATTTATAACGTTACACCAGAATTGCTCCTGGACTTGCACAGAACCATCAGAAGAGTGGGATATTATTTCCTCATTCATTCATTTTCCTGAGCTTGGCTCTTGTTTCAGATGGATAGTGGATTTAAAGTGGGCTTTCCCTTCTGGTTGATAATACGATGCTCTGTAAAGCAGTCACCATTTAGCTGAAGCAAGGACCAAACAGCTTCAAGCACCCACTCACTCATTCACTCCAACACCCACTTGGAGATCTGTTCACCATATACACAATGGAGTGTTCAAATCATTAGACAGACCGACCGCTGGAGCATTAAGCAGTGAAACAAAGGACATAAAACAAGGGGAAGCACCAAATATCACATAATAGGAAGAGTTGGGAGGGGTTAAGGAGGAACCAGCAAGTGGATTAAGGATGGGACAAGTGATTTTGGAGGGGGAAGGTGGTGAATGCCTGCTTTTGGATGAAGCCCCCAGATCATACAGACCTCTTGATGCAAAACATGGTAACCTTGGAGCACTCATCTCACATATGGACTTGGGATCAATGGCCTTTCTTGCTGGAAACAAGGCATAAAGTTAACAAAGGCATCAAATCACAATTGCAACATAATGCCTGAGGCATGTTCCCACAGGACACTCTGGTGAAGGTGGCAGTTCCGAGACCACTGCAACAGCAGACATGTCATGTCATCGGGAGAAGGAACAGGCTGCAGTCTTTTTCTCCTGAATGACATCTTCTGCCAACCAAACCAATGCAAACACACATGGACTTATTGGAATGATATATCCTCAACCCAACTGAACTTGTACCCATGCAACACCTGGACTCCGTCAAAATTGGTTGCAGACATCACTGTTTCGCAGTTACATCAATCTAGCTTCCCGAAATGTTGGCACAGGAGGAAGTGTCTAGTCACGATAAAATATTTAGTTCCCTCAGTGCTCCAAGTTTTTCCAAACTTTTCACTTCAAAATTAACGAATGTTCCACCAGTCTCTGCGGTTGCTGATAACAGGTATGTCTCATCTAACCCAATTCCATTTACCTTGGCTGCACTGCAAGCTTAGCGTCCAAACGCCCGATGTGATAATATCAGGCACCTCACTTGCCTCGATTTGAATAACAATAGTGGAGAAACTGGCAGGCAGACAATGGAAAATTGATTTTGAAGTGACTGCTGCCGTTATATAGAGTGGAAGCCCATCCTGCTCACAGAGTGAAACTTAACTAAAAGAGGTACTGTGAAATGAAGCCCGAGCAAAGCCAAGAAATTCAAGACTTGGAGATGCCGGTGTTGGACTGGGGTGTACAAAGTTAAAAATCTTTACTAGTTTTAATAACTATTTTCAACAGTAGAGAGATATTCCAGGAATTACAGACACCCTGCATACATGAATGATATCACAATCATCAGATGTGAAGATCTCTCAGTGAATTATACTCTCAGTGAATCCGAAACTAACTATAGTTGGTTCTGAAATCCTGTTCACAATTTGTGGAGGAAACTGAAGGAACAAAGCTTCAACAAGTCTGCTCAATTTAATTAGACTATGCTCTCGTAAAATATCTATGAGAAATATTTACTGCTATAGCACTTAGATATCTCACAATTCACCTATAATCCAACCGTGATCACTTGTTTGATGTGCTGTACTGCAATCTTTCTTACTTTTCGACTGGACAAGCATAAGGCGGGAAACATTTTAAAATCAAACAAACTTTTATTGGAATTAAAATTGATGATGCAGTACTTTCATTGCTATTAAGTCATGCTTCTCAATGCCGACCAAAAGTGTGAGCATTTAATACTGACGTATTAAAGATCTCAACTACCACACTGTAAAGTCACGAATTTAAGTCATAGAAAACAAGAAATCAAAAGAATTTCCTCCAGCAAACTCAATGCTTCTGCAGATCAGGCAGAAACCTACCTATCACTGATTCCACTAACCAAGCTCCCCTGGGTTAGTCTTACTATAAATATGGATCCATAACCACTCATTAAAGTTTCACAGTAGCCATCTATCTTGGCATGTGAGTGACTAAACCCTAATCTGCTTCCTTCTTCCTTATCAGGTAGAAGAACAACTGAACTCTGTGGAATATTTAATTGCCTTATTTTGTAACTATCTGTGTAACTGTTCATCTCATCCATAAGGAGATAGTCAGGGGAGATTTTCCTTTCTAAGCAACGTTCGTTTCAGTGAATCTCTAATAACAGTATCACGTGAGAGTGGCCTTTATCACTGTATCCCCTCTATAAACAGCCAAAGCTGGAAATAACTTGAACTCAGTAAATCAAGAGGATGTCACTTGGTTTCAGGGATTTGTATTCACTAAATAATTTAAATAAAGACGAAGTACCACACGGAAGTGACAGTTGAGTGTTTGCAGATGTAATTTGACATTGCCTTGATCAATTCCAGTTGTTACCTCCAACTAGCTAGTTACAGAATGAACAAAAGCAGCCTCTATTTTTGGTAATCTAAACTCTCCAATTCCTTGTCTACCTAAGGCTATAAATTTTAATGTCAATATAATTTTGGAGAAAACCACTCAGCACCAGTGTCTGAATTTACAGGAGAAATGAATCCAAACACATTTCTCTATGATTGGGTACACACAAATCATCTATCTTACTGTTGCGAAATAGTACACATCTTTGCCCATTCACAATTGGACAGTCCACCAAGACATATACTACGTCACTTGATCGTGAAATTATACCCAATCCTTCTGGTGAGAATTTCATCTCGGTTGCTGTGCAGTGGCACTGTAATTGATTACAATGTTTTTACTGAGGTTTCTCAGTGTGGAACAATAGAAATGTCACCAGACTGTACAAGCAGTTAACCACATTGAAAGATTTTCATATTCATGTAGGAAATATAAAACAGAAAAATAAAACAACTTTTCAAAATCCAGCAAAATGACAGAATGGGACATGAGGGGAGGGCAGGTTTTAAAATACCTAGTACAAATATTTATTGGAATATTTTTAAAAGTTTAAACATTGGTTACCAGACAGTAAAGGTGAGGGACACAACAGGTGACTATGTTTATGCACCAAGTTAAAACTCACACAACACCAGGTTATAGTCCAACAGGTTTAATTGGAAGCACACTAGCTTTCGGAACGACGCTCCTTCATCAGGTGATTGTGCGTCGCTCCGAAAGCTAGTGTGCTTCCAATTAAACCTGTTGGACTATAACCTGGTGTTGTGTGATTTTTAACTTTGTACACCCTAGTCCAAACCGGCAACTCTGAATCATTTATGCACCAAGGAATTATATCAAAGTAGGGAAATTAACAAGTGGAACAAATTTAAAAGCTTTGTGTCTAAATGCACAAAGCACTTCAAATAAAGTGGATGAAATAATCATGTAGATAGATGTAAATGGGTATGATATAATTGGGATTATTGAGACATGGTCACCCTGCAGCCAGGGATGGGAACTAAATGACCCAGGTTATTCAATACTTATGTAGGACAGGCAAAAAGAAAAAGGTGGTGGAGTAGTATTGCTGGTTAAAGAGGAAATTAACACAGTAGTGACAAAGGATATGAGCTCTTACAATGTAGAGTCTGTATGGGTTATGTTGAGAA
The DNA here is from genome assembly GCF_037043375.1 of Chiloscyllium plagiosum. Lineage (NCBI taxonomy): Eukaryota > Metazoa > Chordata > Chondrichthyes > Orectolobiformes > Hemiscylliidae > Chiloscyllium > Chiloscyllium plagiosum. The sequence goes on along the minus strand of NW_028270147.1, from coordinate 88,369,484 downwards.
ATACTCAGGGGCAAAAATCATTAGTTGGTATCGGATAGAGATCCCCAAACTTCAGTGATGTTGGGAATGGCATCAAACAGGAAATTAGAGATGCATGTAATACGGAAATATCGGTGATCATTGGCAATTTTAATCTGCACATTGACTGGGCAAATCAAATTAGCCACAATGCCGTAGAAGAATAATTCCTGGAGTGTATATAGGCTGGTTTCCTTAACCAATATGTGGAGGAACCAAATGGAGGACAGGTCACCCTAAACTGGGTACTGCATAATCATAAGGGAATCATTGCCATTCCAGCTGTGCAAGATCCCTTAGGGAGGAATGACAAAAACATGAAAGAATTCTTTTATCAAGATGGAGAGTGAGGTAGTTGATTTGGAGACCATGGTGCTGAATCTTAATAAAGAAAACTGTGATGATATGAGGTGTGAGTTGGCCTTAATAGATTGGGGAAAGGCACTTAAAGGGATGACAGTGAATTGGCAATAGTAAATATTCAAGGAACACATTGTGGAACTGCAACAACTGCTTATTCCTGTCCAGCACAAAAGCAAAATGGGTAAGAGGGCCAATCAATGGATGACAAAGGAAATTAGAGATGGTATCTGATTCAAGGAAGAAGCATACAGATTGTTCAAGAAAAATAATAGATCTGAGGATTGGCAGCAGTTTAGAATTCATCAAAGCAGGACAAAGGGATTGATTAAGAGGGAAAATACAGAAATACAATACAACAGTAAGCTTGCAGGAAACATAAAGACTGACACAAAGAGATTCTATAGGTGCCTGAAGAGAAAGAGATTAGTGTAGGTCCCCTACAGACAGAAAAGTGTGTGTGGGGGAGGGAAAGAGTATAATAGGGGACATTGAAACAGCTGAGCAACTGAATACATACTTTGGTTCTGTCATCACGAAACAGGACACAAATCAGATACCAGAAATATTGGAGAATGCAAGACTTACTGAGAAGGAAGAACTGAGGGAGATCAATATTAGTCGAGAAATGATGCTGGGAAAATTGAGGGGATTGAAGGCAGATAAATCCCCAGGGCCTGATAACCTACAGGGCCTGATAACCTAGAAATAGTGGATGCATTGGTGGTCATCTTCAAGGATTCTATAGATTCTGGAAGAATCTCTGCAGATTGGAGGGTTGCTAATGTTACTCCAATATTCAAAAGGGAGGTCGAAGGAAACTAGAGAATTATAGACCAGTAAATCTAACATTGGCAGTAGGGAACATTCATAAATCCATTATCAAGGACTTTATAGCAAAGGATTTAGAAAGCAGTGGTAGAATCTGATATAGTCAACATGGACTTAAGAATAGGTAATCATGCTTGACAAATTTGTTGGAATTCTATGGAGATGTAAAGAGTTAACAAGTTGATAATAGAGTTTACAAGGTGGAGCCAGTCAATGTGGTATATTTAGACTTTGGAGAAAGCATTTGACAAAGTCTCGCATAAGAGGTTGTTGCAAAATTAAAGTGCATGGGTTTGGGGGATATGTATTGAGATGGATAGAAAACTGGTTGGTAGAGAGGCAACAAAGAGCAGAATTTAATGGGTGCTTTTCAAATTGGCAGGCAGTAACCAATGGGGTGCCACAGTGATCAGTGCTGGGATCCCAGCTATTCAGAATATATATTAAAAGATTTGGATGAGGGAACAAAATGTAACATCTCAAAGTTTGCAGCGCGAGGATGAACTGTGACGAGGATACAGAGATCATTCAGCATGATCTGGAAAGGTTGGGTGAGTGGGCAAAATCAATGGCAGATGCAGTATAATTTCGATAAGCGTAAAGTTCCTCACTTTGGAAGCAAAAATAAGGCGGCAGATTATTACCTGAATGGCTGTAAATTGGGAGAGGGGAGTGTGCAGTGGGACCAGTGCAAATGGTATGTTGGCCTTTATTGTGAGAGATGTTGAGTACAGGAGCAGGGATGTGTTGTTGCAGTTACACAGGGCCTTGGTGAGGTATCAGCTAGATTTACTGTGTGCAATATTTCTCTCCTTTCCTGAGGAAGGATGCTCTTGCCTCTGAAGGAGTGCGGTGAAAGTTGACCAGGCTGATTCTGGGAATGGCCAGACTGATGTATGAGGAGAGATTGACTAGGTTAGCATTATTTTCACTGGAGTTCAGACGAATGAGGGGGGATCTCACAGAGACTTATAGCATTCTAACAGGACTAGACAGCGTAGATACAGGGAGGATGTTTCTGATGGGTGTGTCTAGAACCAGGGGTCACAGTCTGAGGATTCGGGGTGGACCATTTACGATGGAGATGAGGAGACATTTCTTCACCCAAAGAATGGTGAGCATGTGGAACTCATTACCACAGGAAGTAATTGATGCCAAAACTTTGAATGCATTCAAGGAGTGGCTAGATATAGCACTTGTGGCAAATGGAATCCAAGGTTATGGGGAGAACGCAAAATTATGCTATTGAGTTGGACGATCAGCCATGAACACAATGACTGGCGAAGCAAGCTCAAACGGCTGAAAGGTCTCCTCCGGCTCCTATCTTCTATGTTTCTATATTTCTAATTAATCACATAACAGCAATTTCCACAATTATTAAATTATTCGCAAGAGTTCCATGGTTCAACAAATGTTCTTACAGAATCATAGAACTTACAGTACTGAAGGAGGCCATACAACCCAATGGGTTGTATCAGCTCCGTAAGAGCTACCCTGCTCGTCCCATTCTCACGCTGTATCTCGGTAGCCCTTTGAGTTTATATTATTAATCTCTCTGGCCTTTGGAAAACCCAGTTACTGCTAATTGAACAAGATGTCAGTTTGTGAAGGATTTCTCCAGGGATGTGGGACAGTGAAACTTGACATTCTTACTGATTTCAGTGACCATCCATTGTGAGGATGGAGTGTCTGCAGGGCAGACCATGATGGTGCCTGAGTGCTGAATCACAATTTCAGCATTTTGACATCACCTTACATGCCTGACATCTTGAACTAGTGATCTGTTTCAAAGGGGTAGTTTGACTGATGCTGAAAATTTGCTGTTAATCCCATCCTCCACCACCAGCAGAAGTCAACCACATTTTTATAACTGCTATTTCAAGGACTCTCAGCACATATCCACAGACATTTCAGTCAGTGTGAAATGTTGTTGCACAAGCAGAGGCAGACAATTATTTTAACAGCTGGGCTGCAGCAGAACTTAGGCAGGAAAGAAACTGAAGATTGTATCTTGAGAAATTAGTTGTCAAATGAGTAAATATGGGATCCAGGACGGCCCAACCAATTGGAGATAAAATTGACTTGACGGTGGGAGATAGACGGGAGTGGTGGAGGGCTGTTTTTCATACTGGAGGCCTGTAACCAGCCATGTTCCACAAGGAACATTGCTGGGTCCACCTGGTGTTTGTTATTTATATAAACGATTGGTATAAGGATATAAGAAGCATGGTTAGTAACTTTGCGGGTGACACTAAAATTAGCGGTACAGTGGACAGTGAAGAAGGTTATCTTAGAGTAAAGTAGGATCTTGATCAACTGGGCCAATTGGCTGGGGAATGGCAGATGGAGTGTAGATAAATGGGAGGTACTGCACTTTGTTAAGACAAACAATTGTAGGAATTACACAGTTAATGATAGGGCCTTGGGAGTGTTGTTGAACAGAGACACCTAGGGGCTCAGTAAATAGTTCCTTGAAAGTGACATCACAGGCAGACGGGGTGGTGAAGGCAGGCAGCATTTGGCACGTTTGCCTTCAGAGCATTTAATATCAGAATTGGGATGTCATGTTGAGGTTGTACAGGACATTGGTGAGGCATTTTTGGAGTGCTGTGTACAGTTCTGGTCACCCTGCAATAGGAAGGATGTTGGAGTCAAAAGCATGTGGTGCTGGAAAAGCAGTGGGTCAGGCAGCATTCAAGGACCAGGAGAGTCGATGATTCAGGAATAAACCCTTCATCAGGAATGAAAAAATTCATCACATTCCTGATGAAGAGTTTATGCCTGAAACGTCGACTCTCCTGCTTCTCAGATGCTGCCTGACCTGCTGTGCTTTTCCAGCGCCAAAATTTTCAATTCTGATCTCCAGCATCTGCAGTCCTCACTTTCTCCCTATAGGAAGGATCTTGTTAAATTGGAAAGGGTGCAGAAAAGATTTACAAGGGTTTTACTGGAACTGGAGGTTTTAGGCTGGATAGGCTGGGACTTTTTCACTGGAATGTAGGAGGTTGAGGTGTAACTTTATAGAGGCTTATAAAATCATGAGGGGCTGAGGTAAGATGAATACCAAAGGTCTTTTTCCAAGGGTAGGGGATTTCAAAGCTGGAGAGTATTGAGATGAGAGGAGAAAGATCTAAAAGGGACAACTATTTCACACAAAGGTGTTTTATATGTGGAACGAACTGCCAGAGGAAGTGGTAGATGCAGGTCCAGTTACAACATTTAAACGACATTTAGATAGGTACCTGTCTAAAGGTTTGGAGGGATATGGGTCAAACACAGAGAAATGGGACAATTTTAGTTTGAGACACATAGTTGGCAAGGATGAGTTGGACCAAAGGGACTGTTACTGTGCTGTCTGACTCTTTGGCTCAGTACATCTTTGGCACATATCATGGAAGGTTTCTTTCTGCAAGGCCTTGTGATCTTTCTCACATTATCTTTGTCATGGACTAGATGAGACTCCCTCAAAATATTGTAAGAAGGTAGCCGAGACTCGAACTTCTTTTTTTAAAGGCAAATGTAATGTGCTGTGTTTCAGATGCAATGTGTCTGGTCAAACTACTCATTGTTAAACAGAACATGATTTATTTAAACACTATAGTCATAATACAACCAAAGAACGAAGAACTTAAAATAACTTAACTCTTTTGGAAATCTTAACAGAATAACAGATATAGTAACTATTACTAATTACCTGTTCCAATATATTAACATCCTCTAAAAAGACCTTTTTGGCAAAAAGGACAATTCAGAAAAATAGATATGTCTCCCAGGTAACCCGGCAGCAGAGAGAAAGTCCACAATCCAGCTGTAACTAAGTGAGGGAAAAGGGAGCTTCTTTGTAATCAAAACTCCTGCAGTCTCTGCCCTTTTGAGATGCCAACAGCAACTGCTGAAAGCAAAAGCTCAAAATGAACTAAAACTAGAAATATTAATGTGAGAGCTGGCCACACCCAGCCAGGCTGCTTCGATTATTCTTTAAAAAAGAAAACCAATGCCTCCCCAAAGTTTTTTTTTTATTTACCATAGACTGCTCAGCATCTCTCATTCAATCTCTCTTAAAAATAAACCAGGACAAAATACACCTCTTAAAGTCACAGCATCATCACATCTCCCCAAACTCAATACCTATGCACCTTTCCCCAGTGCTCATTCTATTTCCCCCATTCGCCTTCAGTGAAAGTTCTCATCCAGGTATCCCGGGATCCTTGGTGCTATTACCATCTTTGAAACCCAGACATGCACATTGTCAAGGATCTGCAATCAGGAGTTTCCCCTTACCATCCACAGACAAGGGAGAACATACACAAACCAATGCTCCTCTGGGCACACACGTGGCCTTACTAACACGTCATTGCACATATAAGTGCACGTTTTTACATCCATTGCTGTTTAAGCACCAAGCCACCACAGTTTACTTATCCTAAGCTACAGATTATCTTACAACCCTGTCTAAGTCAACACTATTCTTTTCCCTAATGCACAGCATAGCCCAGCAGCTTCTCATTGTTCAATGTAGGACCCATTACCCTCACAGGGTTTAAAACATTCAACAGCAACAAGGAAAAAGAACAAACAGAAGCTGCATTTGCCTCGAAGAACAACAGCAGTCTATTTTCCCCTTGAGCACTCCATATTGACAGTGAATGAATGATCACTGCACCCAACTCACCCCTGCTGGAAGTGGATGTCCACTAAGTTCTGCCTGGCTTGCTGAACTTAGCACTGCTGAAATCTATCATACAGAAGTTGAGGAACACCCTGCTCAATGTCCTCATTTTTCTTGTCAGAAGACTGCCGTTGCTTTCCCAACTCTTTGGAATCTGTCATATGTCATGACTCAGTGGTTTGTGCAATGGATGTCAAGCCTGCTTTTCCAACAGTCGTTAAAAAAGATTTTAACGTAAGTCCACAAATCTGTTTTATTTACCCCATTTTCACTCTCAGAGAGCAGGTTTCTGTATTTAGCAAGAATTATTATTTATTAAAGTAATTAGAATCTCGCAATAGGGGAACAGTTATAAACTAGCAGCATGTAACACTACAGATTAAAATTCCAACCCTTTTACAAAATCCCTCATATTATAAATACAAACAAATGCACAAGCAGGGAAAATATGAGCAGAGGAAAACTGGGAAGCAGTTCAGTGGTTCCTCTTCATGGGTTGTGAGATGATCCTTTGATTTTGGTGTCGCAGGTAGATAGGATAGTGAAGAAGGCGTTTGGTATGCTTTCCTTTACTGGTCAGAGTTTTGAGTACAGGAGTTGGGAGGTCATGTTGTGGCTGTCCAGGACATTGGTTAGGCCACTGTTGGAATATTGCGTGCAATTCTGGTCTCCTTCCTATCGGAAAGATGTTGTGAAACTTGAAAGGGTTCAGAAAAGACTTACAAGGATGTTGCCAGGTTTGGAGGATTTGAGCTATCGGGAGAGGCTGAACAGGTTGGGACTGTTTTCCCTGGAGCGTCGGAGGCTGAGGGGCAACCTTGTAGAGGTTTACAAAATTATGAGGGGCATGGATAGGATAAATAGGCAAAGTCTTTTCCCTGGGGTCGTGGAGTCCAGAACTAGAGGGCATAGGTTTAGGGTGTGAGGGGAAAAATATAAAAGAGACCTAAGGGGCAATGTTTTCACGCAGAGGGTGGTACGTGTATGGAATGAACTGCCAGAGGAAGTGGTGGAGGCTGGTACAATTGCAACATTTAAGAGGCATTTGGATGGGTATATGAATAGGAAGGGTTCGGAGGGATATGGGCCGGGTGCTGGCAGAAGGGACGAGATTGGGTTGGGATATCTAATCGACATGGACGGGTTGGACCGAAGGGTCTGTTTCCATGCTATACATCTCTATCTATCTCTATATTCCCAGAAGAATTGCAGCTCAAAATCCAACAAAAACTTTGAGCCAAGTTTTGAGCCAACTTTTGAGCCAAAATCCAACAAAAACAGGTGGGATTAGATTGGGTTGGGATATCTGGTCGGCATGGGTAGGCTGCACCAAAGGGTCTGTTTCCATGCTGTACATCTCTATGACTCTATGGTCAGAATGTTGCTTCTCAGTCATTTTTCTCTACATGCCTCAACTGGTTTGCAAGAGACACAGTGTGCCCCCTGGAGTTGCAGTAGCAATAAATGCAGCCAGAAGAAAAAAAACTATAACAAGCAGAGAGAATCATCTCTCCCAAAAGAACTTGATTTGGCATAAGGTTAAAAATCACACAACACCAGGTTATAGTCCAACAGGTTTAATTGGAAGCACACTAGCTTTCGGAGCGACGCTCCTTCATCAGGTGATAGTGGAGGGCTCAATCCTAACACACAGAATTTATAGCAAAGATTTACAGTGTGATGTAACTGAAATTATACGTTGAAAAATTGATTGTTAAGTCTTTCATCTGTTTGAATACCATGAAAGTTTCACTTCTTTCATGTGTAAATCACAAAACCTTTTTTTAAACGTTGCATTCTCAGGTTAGCTGTTAACAATGGTGTTAGCTAGACAATATGTTGAAGGTGTTCTCTGTCTATGCCATGATGTTTAGATTGATTCTAATCTAAAAAGTGAGATAACGGAGTTTTACATGAATTTATGCAGTTTTTGAGCTCAGAGTTCTTCATGAATGCATGCAGTTTTTGAGCAAAGTACAATAGAACCCTGCAAGTACAAATTCACCCCATAAAATATATGTGTGCATGTGGGTCTTTGTCTGTCTGTGTGTGTGTGTCTGTCTGGGTTGGAGGTTGAGAGTGTGAGAAAGTGTATGTGTGTGTGTATTGAGTGTAGAGTGTCTTAAGTCTGTGAGAGGGTGCATGTGTGAGTGTGGGAGTGTAAAGGTGTGTGTGGGTGTCTGTGTGCGTGTCTGTGTATATGTGTGTCCATGTGTATGTGTGTATAGGAGTGCTTCTGTGTGTGTGTGTGTGTGTGTGTGTGTGTGTGTGTGTAGGAGTGTCTGTGTGTGTGTGTGTGTGTGTGTGTAGGAATGTCTGTGTGTGTGTGTATAGTGTAATGGTGGCTCGAATTAAACCTGTTGGACTATAACCTGGTGTTGTGTGATTTTTAACTTTGTATACCCCAGTCCAACACCGGCATCTCCAAATCTTGATTTGGCAAGCACAACATTGTCAAAGAAACTGGGGTCTCCAGGACTTACATCAGAGTTGCATTTTTGAAAAGATGATAAACTTGAAGAAATTAAACAAAGTTAGTCCCAGCAATTAAAACTATCATTTGTAACAAATACAATAACTTAAAATGAGGCTGAAACAATCTCTCAGATCATGCTGCCATTTAACCTTTGACAAACTTAGTAGCCTGCTGAAAGGAAGGCAAAACTATAAATTATGAACCTGCCTGTTTAAAAATTTACGGTTAATGTGCATACAGAAAGACATTTTTCAGTGAGAACTTGCATTTATAGATATCATTAATCTTATAAAATACAACAAGATGTTTTACAGGAGTGTAGTCAGATGTTACTTCCTGCCAAAAATAATGACTAAAGTCTGGTGAAAGTTGTTTCTTGGTGAGCGTTTTAAAGGACATGGGAGAAATGGAGATGTGTAGTGGTTTCAGGAGGGAAGTCTTGAGTTCAGGGTCGAGACAATGAGAGGCACACAGTTGGGACACCAAGAGTAAAGGATGCACAAGAGGTCAGACTTCGAGGAATAAATAACCCTTGAAGGATTAGAGATCTGAAGGAGCAGTGAGGTATTAAGTGATGAAGGGATTTGAACAGGAAGGTGAACATTTTAAAGGCAAGATATTGATACATGAGGAGTTAATGCAAGCCATCAAGGACAAGGGGTGACAGATAAACATAATTTTATCTGAGTCAGGATATGACTCAGATTTATGAGGGTGAAAGGTAGCCAATCAGCCAGAAAAACATGGAAGAGTCAAGTTTGGACAAACAAGGATATGGATAAGATTTACAGCAAGCAACTGGAGGTAACGGGAAAAAGAACCATATAACAGAGGTGTATGTGATGCCGAGGATATGACGTTAAAAGCTCAGTTTAGGGTCAAATAGAACAGAGGCTGTAAACCATTGTTTGACTTTGGAAAAGTGGCCAAGAGAAGGAAATGGAAATGAAAATCGAAATGGAAATAGTAACAAGGGAACCAACTTTGTGGCAGTGCTGGAGACAGTGGCTGTGGGTTCTCCAATACTCAACAATGAAATTACAGCTCAGCCAAAGATGGTTTGCTGACAAGCCTCCTTACAACACATGGGCAGAGGAGGGATTGTGTGATGCTGGCTTACAGCCAGAACTCACTGGTACATTTGGGTATTACAGTCAGGGCTTTCGATGATATTGTCAAAGGAGCAGCACATAAATGAGAAGAGGAGGAGACCAGTAATCAGGAAAGATCACCAAACACAGTAAGGTATCCTGTCCTCTCAGAAATGTCTACCTCAGGAGATGTACTCAGACTGTTAAGGTTCTATGGCATTGTTTAGAGAGAGAATAATGAGGAGGAGGAGTCTGGGAGTGTCAGATCAGAAGCCTGTTATTGCTTTGATGCCCAGTCCATGAAGACATTTCCCAATCCAGATATCAAGGCTCCAATATTCAAACAAACATTACAGGCAACATATTGTGTTCATGTTCAAAAAAATTCCATGATCCAGGGCATAAGTCGGCCATGTTCACTAATCATATCGACAGCACCATGATATTTGAAAAGCCATGCAGTAAACTCTTGAATCTTTACAGGAATCTGTGAAAGAAATACTGCAATTGGTAAACTAGAGAAAGCTGTTTGCTTGGTGGACAGAGAAGCCTATTTCATGGGCAACTGTGGACAGCTGGTGTCTATTTCCTTACTTCTGTGTTTTCTCACGCTCAAGGGAGATGCTGGTATAGAAATCTAGAGGCCTGAGCTAATGGTCTGGGCACATGGTTTAAAATTTCATATTGGTATCTGATAGAATTTATACTCAATTCATAAATCTGGAATATAAAGCCAGCTTATGTAATGGTCACCACACATGACAGGTAATGCCCTAATGGTATTATCACTGGAGTATTCCTCCAGAGACTCAGGTAATATTCTAGCAAGCTGGGTTTGAATCACCATGGCGGACAGTGGAACTTCAATTCAATAAAAACCTGGAATTAAGAATGTAATGGTGACCATGAATCCATTGTCAATTGTCAGGAAAAACCCATCTGCTTCACTAATGCCCTTCAGGGAAGGAAATCTGCCACCTTTACCTGGTCTGGATTACATTTGACTCAAGACCCACAGCATCCAACCAGAGGGTGCCGAGTTAATGCTCATTTGCATTCTGGGAGTGGACTTCGCAGTTAGTGCTGATGTGAAGGACATCATTGAAGAACCTGCTGTTGAGGAACAGGCAACTCCAAACATTACAATACTGTAGTGCTTCCAGAGAGACAAGGTTCAGAGGAGAACGTCGTGAGAAGAAGGTCATCATATGAGAGTTCCAACGGCTAAAAGAGTGTCAGCCTAAACTGTTTCTGGAAACTGTTGTTGGTGAGTGACAGGTAAATTTTGAGGAATTGTTATCGGAGCAAAAAAAAGTATTTAACTTAAGTAATCCTTACAATGTTCAAGTAGTAAGACAAGGCATGAGAGCTCCAAATTGTAGTCTGCTCCTCTCGCATGATGTGGGAAGTTGGGCACATGTCCAGTGCCTGGGACCTGCACGTGTGCAAGAAACGTCTCCAGATGCAGCCCCTGGAAACCCGAGTTTTGGAGTTGGAGCGGTGTCTAGGGACACTTGGGCGGAGAATATCATAGATCACATACGTCGAGAGGTGATCACACCACAGACTTGGAACCCATGGGCAGGAAAGGAATGGGTGACCACCAGGCAGGGCGGGAGGGCTACGCAGGCAGGGCAGGAATCTCCTGTGTCTATTCACCTGCAAAACAAAGATACCCTGTTTTGGATAGAATTGAGGGGAGTGGCCACTCAGGGGATAACAGCAGCAGCTAAATTCATGGCACCATGGTTGGCTCTGCAACAGAGGGAGGAAGAAATAGGCATAGTTATAGGGGATTCAATTGTAAGGGGCGTTTCTGTAGCCCCAGAGTCAAGGATGGTGGGTTCTCGTACCTCCCTGATGAGAGGGTCCTGCTCATTCTGGAGTGGGGACGGTGAACACCCAGTGGTCATCATCAAAAAAAGATGAGATCCTAAAAGTAGAATATAGAGAATGAAGAAAAACTTGAAATATAGGATCTCAAAAGGTAGTTATCTCAGACTACCAGAGCTAGTCAGTAGAAACAGCAGGATATATAGGACCAACATGTAGTTGAAAGGATGGTGTGAGGGTGAGGGTTTCAGATTCGTGGGGCTTTGAGGCTGGTTTTAGGGGAGGTGGGCCCTGGACAAACCAGACGGTTTACACCCGGGCAGAACTGAGACTGATGTCCTTGGGGTTTTAAGCTCATGAGGCGGGGGATGGGAATCAGAGGAGGAGGGCAGTAGATGCAGGATTTGAGGGAGAGGGAGAAACCAAGAACAAGCAGGGAAATGCTGTTGAAAAGAGCAGTGAGGTCTGAAATGCATTTGTTTCAATGCAAGAAATATACTAGGCAAGGTAGATGAACTCAGAGCAGTGGCTAGTATTTGTAACTATGACATTATTGCAATTACAGACTTGGCTGAATGAGGGATTCAACTGGTTGCTGGAAGTTCCAGGAGTTAGATGGTTAATATATAATACAACGCAATGTAAAAGGAGTGGGGAGTTGCATTACTGGCAAAGGAGTATCACACAACTGTACTGAGGGAGGTTACATCAGAGGCAATATGGGTAGAACTCAGGAATAGGAAAGGTAAAATCGCAATGCTGGGGGTGTGCTACAGGCCTTGAGAGTGTGGTGTTAGAAAAACGCAGCAGGTCATGCAGCGTATAAGGAGCAGGAGAATCAACGTTTCAGGCATAAGCCTTTCATTAGGAATGTGCCTGATGATGGACTTATGCCCGAAACATCGATTCTCCTGCTCCTTGGATGCTGCCTGACCTGCTGTGCTTTTCCAGCTCCATGCTATGGACTCTGATCTCCAGCATCACTTTCTCCATGGTATACTACAGGCCTCCCAACAGCTAGTGGGAGACAGAGGAGACAATAAATAGACATATTTTAGAAAAGCATAAAAACAGCAGGGTTGTTGTGTTAAGTGATTTTAACTTCTCCTATATTGACTGGGATTCACTTCGTGCTAGGCTTGGATAGGGCAGAATTTGTAATGACCATTCAAGAGGGTTTCTTGGCACAGTATGTAATCAGTCCAACCAGGGAAGGGGTGATAGCGGACCTAGTTTTGAGAAATAATCCTGGCAAGGTGAGTGAGGTTTCGGTGCAGAAGTATTTCGGGAGTAGTGACCATAATACCGAGAGTTTTAATTTACTCATGGATACAAATAAAACCAGTCCTCAGATGAAGGTGTTAAAATGGAGTAAGGTGAGCTACAACAATATCAGGCAGGAACGGGAGGTGGCTGCTTGAGGGTAAATCTACACCAGATATGTGGGAGTATTTCAAATGGCAGTTGGTAAGATTTCAGGAACAGCATGTTCCTAAGAGAATGAAGGAGATGTATGGTACGTTACATGAACCTGGAATGACCAGGGATGTAATGACCGTGGTCAAAGGAAAAAGGAAGCAAGTATAAGGTCTAGAAGGATGGGAATTGACAAAGCACTTTAAGTATATAAGGAAAATAGGAATGAACTTAAACAAGGAATTTAAAAGTGAAAAAGGGGTCATGAAAAATCATTAGCAAACATGATTAAGGAGAAACCCAGGGCTTCTTATACACACATTAAAAGCAAGAGGGTAGAGAGGGAAAGGATTGGCCCCCTCTCACAGACAAAGGAGGGAACCTGCGTGTGGACCCACAAGTAGTAGGTGAGGTCTTAAAATGAATAGAAAAGAAGGAATTGGTGGAGGATGATGTCAGGGAAGCCAAGTTGCTATTAAAAAGGAAGAGGTGATGTGTATCTTAAAAAGTATTAAGATAGGTAAACCTCCGGTCCTGATGGCATCAATCCCAGAATAATGAGGATGGCAAGAGAACAAATTGCTGGAACATTGACAGACATGTTTGCATCCTCTTTGATCACAGGTGAGGTCCTAGAGGTCTGGGGGATAAACAATGGGACAACTCTGGCTAAGAAAAGTAACAGGGATAATGCAGGAAATTACAGGCTTGTGAGCCTCAAGTTTGTGGTAGAGAAATTTTTGGAAAAGATTCTCAGAGACAAGATCTATGAACATTTAGAACAAATGGGCTGATTCGCCACAAACAGCATAATTTTATGCAGGGGAGGTCGTGCCTCACTGATGTAATTTAGTTTTTTGGGGAGGTGGTGAAGATGATTGATGAGAGAAAAGTGGTTGACATTGTCAAAGGCTTTCCTGAAGTTCATGTCAACAATGTTCCTCATGGCAGACTGGTACAAAAGGTGAAGTCACATGGTATCAGGGGTGAGCTGACAACATGGATACAGAACTGGCCTAGTTATAGAAGACAGAGGGTCAATGGTGGAAGGATGCTTTTCGGAATGGAGGTCTATGACTAGTGGTGTTCCACAGGAAACAGCTGGGACCTCTGCTGTTCGTGTTCGACATGCATTATTTGGAGGAAAACGTAGCTGGCCTAATCAATAAGCTTACGAATGATACAAAGATTGGTGCAGTTGTGAATAGCGAGCAGGATTGTCAAAGAATACAGCAGGATATAGATCAGTTGAAGGCAAGGACAGAAAAAATGGCAGATGGAGTTTAATCTGGACAAATGTCAGGTGATGCATTTTGGAAACTCAAGTACAGGTGGAAATTATACAGTGAATGGCACAACCCTTAGGAGCATTGATATGCAATGGGATCTGGGTATGCAGGTCCACAGATCACTGAAGGTGGCAACGCAAGTAGATAAGGTAGTAAAAAAGACATATGGCGTGCTTGTCTTCATTGGAAGTGGCATTGAGTAAAAGGATAGACAAGTTATTCTGCAGCTTTATATAACTTCAGTTAGGCCACATTTGGAATATTACAGAGAGCTCTAGTCTACACTACCAGAAGGATGTGGATACTTTGGAGAGGGTACAGAAAAGATTTACCAGGATGTTGCCTGATATGGGGGATTTTAGCTATGGAGGAAAGGTTGGATAGACTGGGTTTGTTTTCACTGGAATGTAGGAGGTTGAGGGGTGTCCTGATAGAAGTTTAAGAGATTGTGACTGAGTGGAAACTATGAGCCTTTTTCCAAGGGTGGCGGGGTCAATTATTAGGGGACACAGGTTCAAGGTGTGAGAGGGGAAATTTAAAAGAGATGTGTGAGGCAATATTTTCACACGTGGTGAGTACCTAAAACGCACTGCCAGGAGGTGGTGATGGGAGCAGACACAATAGCTGCATTCAAGAAGCATATGGATAAGTACATAAACAGGAAGGGAATAGAGGGATATGGATCTTTTGAGTGAGGTTTATTATGGAAAGGCAAAATGTATTGGCACAGGCTTGGAGGGTTGAAGCGCCTGTTCCTGTGCTATATTGTACTTTGTTCTTTTCCAATGTAGTTGCAAATGGCAATTAAGTGTCAATGACCAAGCCAACCACTCAGTTCAAGAACAAATAGAGATAAGCAAAAGATATCCTGGTCTTACCAACAAAGCGCTCATTCCATCAAAGAATAAAGAAAGTAATCTCATCTCTGACCCTGCTGCTTTCAGACACTGCTTTCTTCTTCCTCCGGCCTGAAAATGAACAATCCTGCACGAGTTGTGGAATTACCTCTAGCAGATTTACACTGGAGTGCGCTCACCCATCAAATGAGCCGCTGGAAACATATCCTCAAAATCTCTGTAGACAGCTCAGCGAAAGTCCATTAGCTTGACTGTAGCGGTTTTGTTTCGGTAGCCCTTCATATCCAAACTGGAGTCATCTACGACCACTTCAGACTTGGTCACCAATTAGCCAGTCAGACCCATACCTATCCAGAATCAGCAGGATTGTGGGTCATTCTGTACGTCCTGGTCGGAAGAATACAGGAGCTGAATTTCTGGTCGGAAGAATACAGGAGCTGAATATCGTTTAAATGGAGAAAGGCTTTCGAGGCTGAGGTGTGACTTTATGGATTTTTATAAAGTCATGTGGGGTGTGGATACTGTAAATAGACAAGCTCTTTTTCCTAGGGTAGGGGAATTCAAAACTAGAGGGCATAGGTTTAAGGTAGGAGGGGAAAGATTTAAGAGGAACCTGTTAACTTTTTCACGTAGAGAGTGGTGCATGCATTGAATGAGTAGCCAGAAGTGGTGGAGGCTGGTACAATTAGAAGATTTAAAAGGCATTTGGATGGGTATATGAATAGGAAGAAGTTAAAGGAATGGGGATAAATATAGGCAAATGGGACTAGATTAACTTAGGATATCAGGTCAGCATGGACGAGTTGGACCGAAGGGTCTGTTTCCTTGCTGTATATCTCTATGTGCTGTAGGTAACAGCACCGCTGGAGAATTTGGAAGTTCTATCGCATAAGTCATGAAAAGCCTGCATCCAGGTGCAGCAAATAATGTGGGACACAAATGGAATGATAGCCTTTAGTTCAAAAGTAGAGAGGTTTTTCTATAAATACACAAGGCACTGGTCAGATCACAGCCAGAATACTGTGAACAGATTTTGGTTCCTTACCTCTGAAAAGATACATTGGCATTGAAGGCCGTCCAGAGATAGCTCACTCGGCAGATTCCAGGTTTGAAGCGATTTTATTATAAGGAAAGCTTGAGATGGTTGGGCTTGTATTCATTTGAATTTGGGAGAGTGAGAAGAAATTTTGTTCAAACATGCAATGTTTTTAGGGGGCTATAGTGCTAAGCTTAAAAATAATATCTTCAAACCAGACTATTAAGGGTTAATGAGACATGACAATAAGCAATTGAAGTGATCATTATAATTGCCTGATGCAAAAGTCGCCTGTTTAACTTGGGAGAAACCATATAACCTTAATTATCTGTGGGAACCATTTCCTTATGTAGTTAATATGGAACTACCTGGAGATATCTTCTTCTACCTGGAAAGTCTGGAAATGTACTGAAATTCCGACAAAATGGTGATACGGCACATAACTAGAATAGTGACCAGAATATCAGGAACTCTGTCCCATGAGTGGGACTTTCCTCATTTGGCTGGGGTCCGTGAAACTGGGACATTTCTCATCAGTCCTCGTTAACGAAGCCGAGGCCTGAGCCTTTCCCAATTGAATCAGAGTTGGAGGATCGGTGCCATGGAAACTGTGAGAGAGCTAAGAGCTCGCACTACCCCAGGTGACCAGACGGCAGTAAGACTCCCTCGTTAAATATGTCTAAAGTAGTGCCAGCTAAGAGACTCATTCATTGGTTTAAATATATCAATATTAAGATAATAAATTTGCTTCATATCAAAGCGCATGTGTCTTCTTGTATTCATTTCTATCAGGCCTTAAAGAATGTGTTAGGCTTGACGGAGTAGATGCAGAGAGATTGTCACCCCCTTTGTGGGGGAGTCTAGTATCAGAGGGCATAACCACAGTGTGACGTGTCACCCATTTAAGACCGAGATAAAGAGGAGTTCTTTTTCTCAGAAGGTAATCAAATGATCACAGACGCCTGCACAGGCTGTGTCCTTAAGTATACGTAAGTCTATCTGAGATAGACTTAAATTATTTTTAATTAGGAAGGGAATCAAGGATGCCGAGGGAAAGGCAGGAATGTGGTGTGGAGGATTATCAGATCAGCCATAATCTTATTGAGTAGTGGACGAGACAGAATGGCCTATTTCTGCTCTATGTCTTATGATCTTCAGTTGAAACATAATAATATTGTGTAGACAGCATGAATTTACATGCATAATGCATAATTCTGCATTATACATCAGTTATACCTTGAGGAAAAAAGAACGCTTCATTATCGACAAAGTCAACTGCACTATACGAAAGACTGGGTGTCAATACCAATTTTGTCAATGTAACAGTATACCTGTAGAAATCCGGACTTCTTACAAATACAGTTCTTTCATGCGAGCAAGGTGTGCAGGGAATGAAGTGAACTGAGCTGTTAAGACAAATAAGGCATCATTAATTTGTCTAATGCAGCAAAAGGCAGCCAGCTAGGGATATCACAAATGTAGGCTGATGACCTAGCACACTCCTCACTCCAACATTACCACCAAACCAAGGAATCAACCCTGCTTCAATGGAAAGTGTGGAAGGGCATGCGAAGAATTACATCATGCATGCCTAAAAACCAAGCTGCCAACCTGAAGGTACAATAAAGGATTTCTTGGATGCCAAACAGACAAAGCAACATGCTAAGGGCATGCACAACCAACTGGTCAGATCATAACTCTGCAGTCCTGCCACATTCAGTTCTGAATTAACAGAAGGAGAAGCCTCCAGTATAGCTACATCTGAAAATGCTCAAACTGTCCTGTTGTGTCCTGTCTACAAAGAGCAGGAAAAGTCCAATCCAGGCACTTACCATTCCAGCAGCCTTTTCTGAATCATCGGCACAGTGTTGAAATGTATTATCAACAGTGCTATCAAGCAGTACATCCATGGCATTCACTTGCTCATTGGCTCTCAGTTTACATTCAGCCAGGACCACTCAACTTCTGACCTCATTGTCACATAAGAGCTGAACTCAAGATGGAAGACAAAAGTGACTGCCATTTACAGCAAAGTGAGTTTTGACCAAGCGTGGCATCAAAACGTTAAATATTCAGACCACACAAGTGTCAGGCAATGACTATCTCAAGGGTGAGAAGTTTAAGCAACTTTCCCGGTGTCATTTGATGACATTATCATTGCAGAATCATATTAACAAAACGCTGGAGCAAAAATGAATATCAACCAGTGATATAAATACAGTGATAATGACAGCCACTCCTCCTGACTACCTAAAGCCTCTTCACCTTCTACAAGACACAAATCAGGACTGTGTTGTAATATTCCTCACTTGCCTGGATAAGTGTGACTTCAAAAACACTCATGAAGCTTAACAGTGTCTCGGACAAAGTGTCTGATTGATATCCCATCCATCAACATAAACATTCACTTGCTGGGTTATCCACAGAAAGTCACAGCAGAGTGCACCATCTATGACATGCAACAACTCCCCAAAGCTGCTTCTTTAGCACTTTCTGAACTTGCAAAAATCTACCATCTGCAGGGCTAACTGGAATGACACATGGGAACATGCTCCTCTCCATTGTGACTGGGAATTATATTGATGTTCCTTAACTGTCATGGGATCAAATTCCTGGAATTCCTTTCCCAGCAGCACTCTGGGTTTTCCAGCCAGGGGTGACTGCAGCATGCAATGTAAAGAGTTAACGGTATCAATACTCGAACAAATGGTTATTGAGCATGTGCGTATGGAGCTATATACGATGATATATCACATCAGACTGACGCCTGATGGAGGAAGGCCCTACTGAAGTCCTGCTCTGCCAAGCACATAGTTAGTAAATGCTGATAGTTTTCACTTGCATTGTGTTCAGTCTCTCTGTCTCAAGCTTCCAGAAGCTGCTGGTGATATTCACACACAACAGTTCAAGAAGGTAATTCATTATAACCTTCTCAAGGGCAACTAGTAATGAGCAACAAATATATATATACACACATAGATGACATAGCTCCCTGTAAGGGTCTTATAGATCAAATGTTGAGTGCAATGACTTATTGAACTGGCAATGGCAATGCAATGCTCCTGAAAGATGGTAGCTCTTAAGCAACTGTCCATTATACCGAATAATATCTGTGCTTGTCGATATAGTGGATGATATAATGCACCAATACTTCAAAACAGTAGTCATACTGACTACAAGATACTCTGCACTAAAGACTTGTTCTAGACACATTGCAGATTGATTGTAAGTAAAACCTTTAGCCCGAGAAGTTTATAGAATTCATTACATGGCCGATTGACTGAACTGCTTTTTTTTAATATAAAGTAGCTTTTTTTCTCATTCTACGAGATGAATAAAACTAATCTTTGGTCCGATCAGAGGCTTTTTTTTACTTGTTCATGATGTGTGAAGCATCACTGGTTAGACCTTCGTTTATCACCAATTCCCAGTTGCCCTTGAAGAGGTTGTTGTAAGCTGCCTACTTGAACTGCTACAGTCTTTAAGGTGTAAGAACTTTCACGGTGCTCTTAGGATGGGACTTCCAAGGATTTTGACCCAACACCACTGTAGAATGATGATACAATTCCAAGTCAGGATGGTGAGTGGCTTGAAAGGAAACTTGCAGGTAGTGGTATTCCCATTCACCTGCTATCCTTATCCTAAGAGGAGGCAGAAATCATGGGCTTGGAAGGTACTATTGGGGTAGCCTCAGTGAATTTCTGCAGTGGATCTTGTCAATGACATATCACTGAGTGTGTGGTAGTGGTGGTGAAGGAGTGAATAGTAAAAGTGATAGATAAACTGCCAAGCAAATAGGCCGTTTTCTCCTGGATGATATCAAGCCTCTTGACCATTGTTGGAGATTCATGCATCCAGCCAAGTAGGAACTAATCCATCATAACCCTGACTTGTGCCTTGCATATGGTGGACAGACATCAGAGAGAAGTTCAGTTACACCCCAGAGAATTCCAGCCTCTGGTCTCACGTGGTTGTCTCAATATTCATGTGGGGGATATAATTTGCTTTCTAGTCGATGGTAAACCCCAGGATATTGATAGTGGCAGATTCAGCAATGATAATGCTTTTGAGCATAAAAAGGGCAATAGCTAGATTCTCTCCTGTTTGAGATAGTTCTGTCTGGCATTTATTGAATTTTACTTGCTGCTTATCGGAGTCAAAGAGTGTGGTGCTGAAAAAGCACAGCCGGTCAGGCAGCGTCTGAGGAACAGGAGAATCGACGTTCCGGGCATAAGCCCAAATGACCACCATTCCTCTCGTCCTTTTGTCATAGGCAGTAATATTCTAATTACTCCTGCAGTAGTTGCCATGTCTTCAAGTGTCAAAGTCTGCAGCATTGGAATTCCCTCACAAAACCTATTTATCGCTGTCCTCTTTTAAGCTTTCCTTTGAGGGATACCATACGAATCCTGAATACAAATGTCAGTAGTCCTGCCTACAATGCTAAAAGCAGCTACTATGTCCTTCAGTGGGTATCTACAGGCCAAAGTGCTTGAGAAATAACACTGTTCCTGAATCCTGCATTTAGGGAGACCCAAGGTGAGTTGGAATCTATGTGACCTTTATCGCCAAGTATCTTCTTATTCCCATCTGCTGGAGTGCTTGTTTATCTTGGCTTTAGCGTGCCTCTGTAGGACATACTGACTGACACTGTCAGTGACTGCTAGTCTGGGCTTTCTGATTGATTAGTCAAGTTGATTGTTGAGAAATTGCCAATGGCTCCCTGACTGCGTTTTTCAATTTATCAATAAGTTGAGCTGATAGGCATGAGCAGATCCTTACCTGCGTTTCAGGGCTCATCAATGAGAAGCTGCTGACAGACTTGACAAGTGGCTCCTATTTTGAGCTCAAGTGCCCCTCAATAGATTGACTGACATTCAGCACATATAGTTTCTAGGCTTAACTGAAGACCCAGCATATCCTTGGGATCCATGCCAAAGACCATCATTTTGCACTTCAGGGTCAAGTGTCAAATTGGGCGAGTAGACCCTTTGAACGATTGATAATCCGTATCATCACTGGAGTCGAGTAAAGTCGTATAGAGGCAGTTAGACTAGTTTTGAATTCCTCTGGGAAATCATAGATATAATTGGCTAAATGGATCCCATCAGTTTTGTAAAGTCCCGTAACCAGCACCTGACCACTTAAATGTGACAGAGACACTTGATAAAAGGTTTAGTGGCCTGAAAATAAACATTTGGCTTCAATCATTGATCTACAACAATCATTTCTTATCATTGCCAGAAATGCGATCAGCCACATTTGACGACTGTCTAAAATATTAGACAGCACAGTACTATGCTAAGTCACTTGCCCTCGAGCCCAAAAACAGGAAATGCTAAAAAAAAAATCAGTATTTCTGGAGATGGAAAGCAACTTAATATTTAAGGTTGGTGTTGTTTCATAAGAACTCTTTGAAGATGATGCCTTGCCTGTTGAATATTGCCACCATGTTCTTTTGCTGTTTCAGATTTTTAACCTTTGAAGGATGTTAGCACAGGAGAGATGAAGCACCCCTAATTTTCTTGTGTTAATAATATCCTTTTGATGAGGGGGTGCTCAGCAAAAACAGTAGCATTTTAGGTCAGACAAATGTATCTGAGCTTTTGTTGTTGAAATGCTGTAGTACATTTATAAGATGAATGTTAGCAGCCACCTGTAAACCCAAATCCAGGTCTAGCAGAAAGCTAACAGCAGACAATATTCATGCAAGTGCTTCTACCACAAGACAGTTGCATTGATCTGGAAGTGTGACCTTTATAGTCTTCAATTATAATGCCCACATAACCCATCACTCCAGTCTCCTTCCCCCTTGATTGGTTAGGTAAGGTCAGCAGGTTAGATACAGCTTCAATAGATACAAAGAAAATACCACATCTTTTCCCCCAGCAAAACCAAACAAAACAGCTCAAAACCAAACTTTCCAACAGAATCAATGATGCCATTCTTTCTTTTTAACTGAGCAATGCTTCTGTGATTGCACTGAAAACTAGGGTGCCAGTTTGGTATTCAAGAGTTCAGAGTTCCTGCCAGTTTGATTAGATTAGATTCCCTACAGTGTGGAAACAGGCCTTGGACCCAACAAGTCCACACTGACCCTCCGAAGACCAATCCATCCAGACCCATTCCCCTACATTCACCCCTGACTAATGCACCTAACACTACGGACAATTTAGCATGGCCAATTCACCTGACCTGCACATCTTTGGATTGTGGGAGGAAATTGGAGCATCCAGAGGAAACTCATGCAGACACGGGGAGAATGTGCAAACGCCACACAGACAGTTGCCCAAGGGGGGAATTGAACCCGGGTCTCTGGTGCTGTGAGGCAGCAGTGCTAACCACTGAGCCACGTGCTCTGAGTTAACCTGTAGGGTGACACTGATTTTATATTGAGCATTTACTGAAATAAAATGGCTAAGGCCCTTCACAGGAATGTTATAGATTAAAGAATGACACTAACTTACCAAAGGAGGAGTAGACCAGAACACCAAAAGATCTGATGTGACATGTAAGCTTTAAGGAGTATCTTAGAGGTGTAAAGTGAGGTAGAGAGGCGGAATGTAGAGGGAAGGAATGGTGGACCTAAGGGCCTATCTTTCTCAATGTTAACCACTGCAAAACTTAATAGAGCCATTTCACATGTGTCTGTGTTTTCCCAATTTACATTTCAGGTAAACAGGGCTAGAAACATGCATTTATAAAATTTACTTATTTCTCAAATCAAGAGCATTGATAAACATTTGCCAAATATTAACTCACTGAGTAATTTGCACATTTGCTTTGCATACACCTGTTTTTGTTGACTCCAGTGTTTTCCTATTCTGGTTTATTAAACTTCAGTTAAACAGATGGAACAGAATATAGGAAATTGTAAGGCCATGCATTTTGGCATTTAGAACAGGTGAATAATATTTAAATGGGGAAAGACTACAGAAAGTGAAGCACTGATTGATTTAGGAGTTCTTGTGCATTAATTACAAAAAGGTAGTAAGTTTAAAATATTGAACTGTGGATGCAGGAAATCTGAAACAAAATCAGCAATTGCTAAATAAACTCAGCAGGTCTGGCAACATCTCTGGAGAGAGCAACAGTCCAGTGACCCTTCTTCAGAACTGCACAGACACTGCCAGATCTGTTGAGTTTCTTCAGAAAGTTCTACTCTTGTCAGCATTCAAACTTGGCAGGGAATTGGGAAAGAAAATGGAATGTTGGCCTTTATTTCAAAAGGAATGAAGTTTACAAATAGGGCAGTTTTGCTATAATTATATAAGGCATTAGTCAGACCATAGCCAGAATACTGTGAACAGTTTTTATTTCCTTGTCGAAGAAAAGATGCACTGGGATTCGAAAAGGTTCACTCGGCTGAACTTGGGTATCAGTGGGAGGTTGAGTAGATTCAGCCTACACTCATTGGAATTTAGAAGAATGAAAGGTGACGTTATTAAAATGTACAATCATCTTTGGAGTTTTGACCAGTACAGAATCCATTGAATCCGCAGTGTGGAAACAAGCCATTTGACCCATCATTCCACACTGACCCTCGAAAGATCATCCCCCGAACCTATCCCGACATCTCCCATTGCTAACGCACCTAACCTACACATCCCTGGTCACTAAGGGCAATTTAGCATGGCTAGCCACAAAACTTGCACATTTTTGGACTGTAGGAGGAAACTGGTGCACCTGGCGGAAACCCATGCAGACATGGGAGAGCATACAAACTCCACACAGTCACCAGAGGGTGGGATTAAACCAGGGTCCCTGCTGTTGTGAGGCAGCACTGCTAACCACTGAGCCACAGTAGGTAAGTCTCCCCTCGTGAGAAACTCTGGGACCAAAGGGTTATGATCTCAGAGTAAACCCACTGAAGACAGAGATGAGGAATAGTCAGTTTTGATTTTTTCTAACCATGGAGGGCTAGCAGGGATGGGTTAAGTGCACAGCCTGAGGTAGACAGATTTTTAATTAGTAAGGAGATCAAGAGTGATGGGGAGAAGGCAAGAAAGTGAAGTTGAGGATTATCAAATCAGTTCTTTTCTTACTGAAAGGACTGGATGGGCTGAATGGCCAATTTTATTTCTATGCCTCATGGTTTCATGGTCTTACATTCATCATAGTGTAGTTGTGTAGATTCACTCTCTGGTATGCTGTCTATTGTTGTACAACATTTGGCCTGAATGTGTGATTCTCATCTGGCATGATGTCTTCAATATCAGAGTTGTCACCACTTGTGGTGAGTGTTTGATGATATGCAGTTAGGACTGTTTCTTCACAGGACTTGCCCATTGCAACTTTATAAGATGAGGGCTAAACACAATGTAGTACCTTTCCACACCTCATACCAGCTTCAAACTTGTGTACTTTGTCCCAGGAGAGAGAGTGATGACTGCAGATGCTGAAAAGTCAGAGTGGATAAAATGTGGAGCTGGAGAAAGCACAGCAGGTCAAGCAGCATCAGAAGAGCAGGAGAGTCAACATTTCGGGCAGGGCCCTTCATCAAGACCCTCTGTCCCAGCTCAATAACTGCCTACCTGTTTGTTAAATACCATCATCTACCTTTTCCTCCCTTCTTTCCAACAACTAGTTTTGCATAGATGGTTACATCGTGAGGGTGTGGGAGAGAAGAACTGTGTTCAAACATTCCAATCCTGAGAAATGCAGGTGAGGGTAGTGCACTCCCTTCAGCAGTACCATGTACATTTAGGATAGCTATTCAAATATTTTGGCAGGTCTCTTTATACGAGTGTCTCCAGATTTTATTTTACAAACAGTGTCACCTGTAAACCTATTCAACAGAGAGTAGAGAGGAGTAAAGTGAATACAGTGGACACCCCATTTCCTGGGCATATTTTTGGAAGGGGACACTGTGTACCGGGGATCAATGTCAGATGTATTTTGTTCAGGAACATCAAATGTAATCAATCAGACAGACAACGTGTTTCAAACAATGCACTCTTGGTAATTTTGATTTATCGCACTAAGATAATTACTGAAGTGGTGCTTCTCCAAAGTAATCATGTCCTCAGATAAGTCAAGCATCTGTGGCAATCTTGTACCATAACTTGTATCGAATGAGAGAGTCGATCAGTTGTTGAGATTGATGGACTTGACATGTTCCACACAACATAATCAGTTGATCAATGTTCTTACTAATGCCAGGCCAATATATGGATTCAAGTGCTTGTTTGTTTCTCTGTCCATGTGACCTTATGTATATGGTATAACACGTCGTGTCATGAAGCTGTGGAATTATCGCATTGGTCTTTGCAGTCAAACACCCTCTACACATCCAAAGGCAAAGTTTTGGTTATAGCCTATACCCCACAGCAAAAGTTCTCCTAGTTTTGAGGAAATACTGGAAGGTACAGTCATTAAAACTGTTCACTTACAAAGTTCATGCAATTTGCCTACATTTGTCTTAATGCCCTGACCTTCATTTCCATTTGTACGGAGCCTTATTGACATAAGTGAGATTTATGGAGTTGGAAAGTGATGCTTAAAAATTAACAATGTCTTCATGCGGACTGAAGTATATTGAACGAATGTGCTACCAAATCTCAATGCTCACAAAAAAATTCACATCCATCTAATTCCTGCAACTAAATGCAGCATTATGCATTTGGAATGGCCAACTCAATGAACAGTTATATTTGTATACAGAATTGAAAGTGGGAGGGGAACTCCTCAGACAAGAAGCTTGAAGGGTGATGTGTTATGGCAGAAAACAGCAGTGTGATACATCTCACCTCTTGGATTCACATTGATTTGTTTGCTTTGCTTCAGGCAAATGAGCTCCAGGGTGCTGGTCTTAATCACAACAGAAATCAACATAGATATGGGATCATTTTGATGGAAGCGAGATCAAGGAACTTAAGGTCTGAGTTAAATCATGCCAACAACTGCAGTATCGCCTGCTCCACTACAGGTATTCTGAAATAAAATTGCCTAACGTGAAAAGAGGTGTGCATTCTTTCCTTTGAATTAAATGTCAATGCTGAACTCAGTAGATAGGGTATCACAAATGGAACTGGTTTCCAGTGCAGTCACTTTGCCTCCTGCTTGGGAGAAACCTCCTACCTGCTGGGAATTCTAAACGTGACTTTATACACCAAAGAGAAAAAAAATTATCTTGAAAGAATACTGACCAGATCACATCATTCAAATTGGGCTACAGAATTTCTGCTGCAAACAGCCGGCCAAAATTCTCATTCACCATTTTTGTGACATCAAAGTTCTCTACTGTAGCCTTTGATCTGGCTGAAATTTGAGCAGAAGAGCAGTGCTCCCTGTGACAGAGCCGATCCTACTTCTCTCCCGCTTTATGTTGGTTGCAAGAAAAATTAAGTTGGAGCATGTATGAGCCGGCCATTCCACCCGGCCAACCTCCCCTTGTGCTCCAGCACATACGTTAGGTGACTGCAATTGACTCGAAGTCCTTAGCCAAGAAAGGAAAATGAGCTCATGTTCCTTTGCTTTCCAGATAGATTATGGTTACCACAGCATCATGTAGGGTTGAAGCATGCAGTACCTTTTTTCCAACTCTATGTTGACAAATTTGCCCATTGCTGTCAGGTACAGTGTTGCCCTTTTTTCCCTGGTATGGAGGAAAGTTAGCTGTTTCAAACTGTTTCACAATCAGAAAAAAAACAATCAAACAGGAAATTATAACAAATCAGTTGGAAATGCAACACAGGGACAAGTTCACATTAGTGCATCCAATTTTCCAGTTCACTGAAGCCTGTCATAGAATGAGCAGAGGGAAAGTACAAGAAAATAAAAGAGACTTCTCTTTTGCTGTTGTTGTAATTACTGATTTTCCCACCATATCTGTCTTGTTTTTAAATCTCTAATGAATATTTCTAAAGTCATGCTAAACAGCTTCATAACAAGTGGTCTGCCTGCAATATCAGGGCTCATCTAATAATGATATGATGATTCATTATCACTGTGCCTTCAGACTTAGAAGAGAAAGCAAATGCCTCAATTATTGCAGACAACAGTAAAGCAGGAGGTATTTTTCAGAAGATCCAAACAATAGCAAAGCAGGTGAGTCAGAGGCAAGAAGTTGTTCTTGTTCTTTAATGCTGATGATTCTGTGTTGAGTTGCGCTGAATCTAATTTATAAGTTGACGAGGGCTAAATGGGAAAATGTCACATACCCTGCTTTGCTGCTTGAGTCATTCTTTCAACAGCCTAATCATATAGCCCAATGCAGTGTTCCCTCAAAGTGCCAAGGCTGCTTTAAGGTTGACTATTTCAATCCACTGTTTGGGATCACTGCCCTCTGAAAGAAGTCACTGACTCGTAATAGCCTTGCAAGCATCTGGTACCTGGACTAAGTGTTTAATGTCTATTTAATATTCCAGATAATGAAGTTTCCTTCATCTGGTCAAACTGTTGACTGGCATTAAATTTGTTTCCATCCATTCTGGCATCCACAGAAGTCAACATGAACTGATGCTTTCATCCTCCATAACCATCTGAACAACTGAATCCCGATTCCAACTAATGACTATGAGGAGAGATCTGACCTATGATCTTTCTCCTTTCTTGGAGAGAATGAGTTCCCTCCTCAGACTGATCCTGTTTGAATCCTTTTAATTTGATAACCTTTCAAAACCCAAACACTAAATTGCTGTTGGGTGGGAACACAGAGTTATACAATCATAGAGATGTCATTTATTCTAAAAATTCATTTATTCATGAGGGCATCGCTGGCTGGGCCAACACTTATTGCCTGTCCCTAATTTTCCAGCTGGCAGTTAAGTGTCAACCACATTGCTTTGGGTCTGGAGCCACATGTAGGTCAGACCAGGACAGGATGGCAGTTTCCTTCCCTCAAGGATGTTAGTATACAGTAGCACAGAAACAAACTTTGATCCAACTCACCCACACCAACCAGATATCCTAATTAATGTAATCCCATTTGCCAGTACCTGGCCCATAACCCTTCAAACCCTTCCTATCCATATACCCTTTCAGATGCCTTTTAAATGTTGTGATTGTACCAGCCTCCACCACTTCCACTGGCAGCTCAGTCCATACATGCACCACCCGCTGCATGCAAAAGTTGCCCCACAGGTCCTTCTTAAGATCTTACTCCTCTCACCTTAAACCTATAGCCTCTAGTTTTGGACTCCCTACCCTGGGAAAACACCTTGGCTATTCACCCCTTCCATGCCCCTCATGATTTTATAAACTTCTTTAAGGTCAGCCCTCAGCCTCCGATGCTAGAGGGAAAACAGCCCCAGCCTTTTCAGCCTCTCCCTGAAGCTCAAATCCTGCAATCCTGGCAGCATCTTTGTAAATCTTTTATGAACCCTTTGAAGTTTCACAAAAACTTTCTATAGCAGGGAGACCAGAATTGAATGCAGTTTTATGTATTATATTCTATTTTCCACTTCCTGTATGCTTTGTTCCCAGAGTTTGTAGGCAGCACAGTGGCACAATGGTTAGCACTGCTGCCTCACAGCGCCAGAGACCCGGGTTCAATTCCCGCCTCAGGCGACTGACTGTGTGGAGTTTGCACATTCTCCCCGTGTCTGCGTGGGTTTCCTCCGGGTGCTCCGGTTTCCTCCCACAGTCCAAAGATGTACAGGTCAGGTGAATTGGCCATGCTAAATTGCCCGTAGTGTTAGGTAAGGGGTAGATGTAGGGGTATGGGTGGGTTGAGCTTCGGCGGGGCAGTGTGGACTTGTTGGGCCGAAGGGCCTGTTTCCACACTGTAAGTAATCTAATCTAATCTAAAAAAGTTTGGGGATGGTTAATATTGTAACATTTTCAGTCATCAATAAAAGATGCATTGCAACAGACCCCATGCCCCTTAATAATAGGAGACATAATAACCCAATTTTATCAGCAAACAAATCAAAATCTAGCTTGGAATCCATGTAGTAGTCCTTAAACCTTTGTAAGCTATCCTAGTCAAAGATCCTCTTTTATTCCGGAATTATGTATTCCATAAGTTCAGTATTGTGAACAGTATGTTAGAAATACAACTGTTATGAAACTTGTTCATAGGTTTCTTTAATTGCCAAGTATCACAGAATTGAAGATGGTTCTTCCCTCTCTTGTGAAGTTCAAACACATTGAAACGGATGAATAGCGACAAGAGAATTTGGATCTTCCATCAATTCCACAATTACCAACACGTAACATAATTACTGCCAATTCCATTGCTACAATCTTGAACATTTTAACATTCATTCAAATTAAAAATAATCCATTTGTTACTTGAGAAATATTAAAACGATTGTTCTCACTGGCACTTCTGTGACTGCATCTCTCTTGTCAGATCCGACCAAATTAATCAATTCCAGGTGTAGGTCTCAAAATCCTGCATTTTTCTAAGGCATTACAGATTACAGAGAAAACATATTCCATTTGCTCCAAATAGCTTCAGTTTCTTACATTGAATTACTAAGCACCATTGTACCTATAATCAAACCAATTTTGCTTTGCACTATCAGGACTAGTTTGAGCTTTATTGCCATCTTATCCCATTGAACCATGGATTTTATGCAATAATAAAATACAGTTGCAACAGTCTTGAATTTTCTTTAAAAAGCTACCTTTTTGAATGTGCAGTGAAGGTACAATGATTATAACCAATCTCAGAATTGTAGAGTATGACACAGGCTACAGTCAATGTGCTATTTTTTGAAGCCCAATGCCACAAACACTGAGTATGGTGCTTACTGCCTCCAAAACTGCGATTGCTTCAATGCAATTAAAAACCTTTTCCCAAAATCTCTTTCGTTCATCATGTACCTGTAAAAAATCCCTGGAGATGAAAGCACAAAGGGAATAGAATCCTTTAGACTGTAAACGTTACTTTGCAAAAACAAAGCAAGGTTTCAAAGTTTGGTATAAAAACTCAGATCAAGCGTGAGGATGACAACAACACTTTTTGATCATTTATTAATGTAGCTCCCCTGAAAGATACCTACATTCAGCAAAAAGAAATTTACAGCATTATATAGGTGCATGCCTATATGAGACACACACATACATATACACATACATACATGCATACAGAGATCTACTGCAGGTTTCAGTAGGTTGAGTTGGATGATTATGTCTTTCCTTCTCTTTAATATTTAACAGCCAATCCATTAAAGCAGGAAAAGACGTCTGAAAGTGCACACGAAAAAGGTGAATGCAGTACACTTTGTACTTGAGTAGCTATTAATATTGATGAAGGGCAAAGTTAAAAGACAAATCACAGAAGCTCAGGATTGTGACAGTCCAGAAGGACACCATTTGACCCATGTCTGTACGGCTAAGGAGATGAGCATTGTCACTTAGTGCAACTCTCCTACCATTTCAGCAGTTATACTCCTGTCTTTTCGTCTCACGTGCTGTTCCAGATGTTGTTGTTGAGGATGTACACATTCATGGAGTCTCCTCTGCATGTTCACTGCTTTAATTGTCTAATTGACTGAATGTTATAGGACTGAAGATGATCTTTGAATATTCCTTTGGTTGTGGAATGTACTTAGCTCTATCTTCCTGTGTTGTCGCTCACTAGAACAAACCTCATTTTAAGGTTTGCCAAATGCTGCTCCTATTATGCTGTTCTACACCACTGGGTGAACTAGGGACAGCTGTTTGGATTAATGGTAATGATGGAGGGTAAGCCACATTGCAAGTTTACATGTTGTAGGGAAAGGTAGTTCTGTTGCTGAGGATCCACAGTGCTGCATTTCAACTACTACATCTTTAATTTATCTTAATCTTCCTCAATGTGAAGACAGACATATCTCTGTGAAGACATAACAGTCAGTTTTAATCAATACACTATTATGGGGGTGGCTGATATTCTCAGAATATATATGGGCATTAATAATCGAATATTCTATTCAACAATGTATGGTTGATTTGCGATTTGCCACCTGAATATGTAACTGGTGATGCAGGTTAGATGCCTGTAAAAGAAACTTCTGGTTGTGATTCCCATTGAAAATATTTCCAAGCAGTAACATTCATCCCCTTAATGAGTATGAGGCAGACATTCACAGATAAAATCCTTGCTCATGCAAACATTAAGGATAATAGTTCAATTCAATTAAGTTTTCTTATTCAGCATACATAAACTGTAACACAGAACATTGATCCCAATACAGGCCCTTCAGCCCACCATGCCTGCACTGATTTCATTCCTTATTTAGATCCATTACTTTGTTCATTCACTATAGTTTGCTGTTCACTTCAAACAACGTGGAATAATTTCAGCACAAAATAACAGAAACCAAAAAACTTTGTCACAGCAATAATTGGAACAACTTTCAAAATGATAAAAATGTAGATTTATAATTAGTTCAATGTTTTATAGTATACCACAAATAAGATAAAATTTGTTTGTTTGCTCATGGGTTTTAGCATTGCTGATTAAGCTAGCATTTACTGCCTAACCACAACTGCCCTTAAAAAGGTGGTCCTGAGCTATAACAACTTGAATTGCTACTGAGAATGTGGGGTACGTACATCCACAGAGCTGTTAGGACGGGAGCTTCAAGATTTTGACCGGCACCAGTGAAGGAATAGTGATATATTTCAATGTGGTGTATGTGAATGGGAGGGTAACTTGCAGGGCATGTTTTTGCTGTCCTTCAGCAGTGAAGGTCACAATTTAGGAGGTGTTGTTGAAGGAGCCACAGTAAATTGCTGCAGTCCATCTTACACATTGGTGCCACTGTTTGGCAGTTTTGGAAATGGCTAATGTTGAAGGTGGCGATAGGGAGTCAATCAAGTGGGCTGCTTTATTCTAGGCAGTGTTAAGTTGATGAGTTTTGCTGCAGCTGCACTCATCCAGGCGAGTGGACAGTATTCCATCACATTTCTGACGTGTGACCTGTAGATGGAGGGCACATTTTGAGGAATGAGGAGGGGAGTTACTCAGCACAGAACATCTCTTGTAGCCACAGCAGCTTTGCGGCTATTCAAGTGTACCTTTTGATGCATGTTACTGAGTCATAGAGATATGCAGCACAGAAACAGACTCTTCAGTCCAACTCATCCATGCCGACCAGATATCCCAACCCAACTTAATCCCATCTGACAGCACCTGGCCCATATCCCTTCAAACCCTTTCTATTCATACACCCATGCCTTTTAAATGTGGTAATTGTACTAGCCTCCACCACTTCCTCTGGCAGCCCATTCCACACACACACCACCCTCTGTGTGAAAAAGTTGACCCTTATGTCTTTTTTATATCTTTCCCCTTTCACTCTAAACCTATGCCCTCTAGTTCTGGACTCCTCCACCCCAGGGAAAAGACTTTGCCTATTTATCCTATTCATGCCCCTCATAATTTTATAAACTTCTATAAGGTCACCCCTTGGTCTCCGACACTTCAGGGAAAACAGCCCCAGCCTATTCAGCCTCTCTCTATAGCTCAAATCCTCCAACCCTGGCAACATCTTTATAAATCCGATGTTGATTGTAGTAGATTAAACAATGGCAATGTCATTGGATGTCGAGGGACAATGGTTAGATTCCCTGCTGTTGAAGATCGTATTTGTCTGGCACTGGTGCAATGCAAATGTCAGCTCAAGCCTGGGTATCATTCAGGTCTTACTGCATGGGGACTGTTTCAGTGTCCATATGAAATCTTCAGAGGCATTACAAATGGTGCTGAACATTGTACAATCAGCAGGAAACCTCCCTAATTCTGACCTAATGCTGAGAAGGAGGTCATCGGTCAAGCAGCTGAAGATGGTTGGTACTCAAAATCCTTACGTTGTGGAAACAGGCCATTTTGGCCCAACAAGTCCACACCGACATTCCCAAGAGTAACCCATCCATATCACATTCCCCTACCCTATTACTCTACATTTACCCCTGACTAATGCACCTAACCTACACATCCCTGAACACTATGGGCAACTTAGGATGGCCAATTCACCTAATCTGCACATCTTTGGAGTATGGGAGGAAACCGGTGCACCCAGAGGAAACCCACGCAGACACGGGGAGAATGTGCAAACTTCACATAGACTGTCGTCTGAGGCTGGAATCAAACCCGGGTCCCTGGTGCTGTGAAGCAACAGTGTAAACCACTGAGCCATCATGCTGCCTCCACAGTGTTCAAGTACAATTTGGATTATGACACCAAAATTGGGCAACAATTGGTCTGTAATCTGCATGTATGAAATTTTGTAATTTTGGGTGAAGATAAATGAATATCAGTTAATTGAACTTTTGACAGTTGGGTTGCACCTACTTGGTTGAGGCTGTTATGATGCCAGTTTGTACAGAGCTATGCAATATCTAATACATTAAATCCTAAATACTTACTTGAAATTAGTCTTCCATCATCTAGCTGTAATATCCCAGTTTTTGTGGTGGGAGTGGCTGGGTTAGTATTCATTGGTATTACTCCTTTTGAAACTGGGAACTAATCCTGAGGAGCTCCGACAGAGATGTCATCAGACTGAATTGATTGACCTCTAATGACCACAAACATCTTGCTTGTGTGCCAGATATGACTCCAACCAGCGCAGAGTTGTTCCCCAATTCCCACTGATTCTAATTTCTCTTGGACTTCTTGCTATATGAAGGCAATGGATATTTTTACACCTCACCCTGGCTAGTGCATTGGAAATAAAGCCATGCTATTCTTGAAGCTGTTACAAAAAAAAGTTATAAATTCCCAATTTACCATTTATTTTTATCTGGGTTGACAGAAAGCAGAAACTCCATTTCTACACTAAACAGGATTTTTTGTTTATTCCAAGTAAATACATTCTCACTGCAAGTAAACAATCATGAACTATTGGCATATAACTTTCCCAGTTAAAGCACTAATAAAATTCATTAAAACTCTCCCTGCACACACATTCAAATAGGAATAAAAACTTGGATGCTATGGGTGGAGGGAAAGACTGGGAAGGTAATTCAGTGATTCCTGTTCACAGGATTTGCTGAGATAATCTTTTTTGCCTTGTTAGGTCCTATTGGTCATTGAGCTTCCATCTGCAGGTACCTTTACTTGCTTGAAGCAAGCACAGGTTCTCACTGAAGTTCCTGCCTTATTAAAAGTTACAGCTTTTAGCAAGTGAAGGGAAATAAACTTTCTCCTGGCTTGTGATGTTTTTACTGCAGAGAGAAGGACAGTTTCTTCCTTGCCAGAGGGATGATGGATTCTTCCTAATTATTCACTTAAACACTGTTCACCTATCTGCAAATCACATTGATAGCAGATAGAATGAGTTACAATTTCCCAGCCCAATCAGCTACTTGTTGCTGGATGAATCTCCAACTGCACATCCTTTGATCCTGGCTCATCTACAACTAGACATTCGCCTGCTATTTGCACAAACCAGCACTTACAATCAGTGCTAAGTTATTGATTAAATAAAGTCAAGCATTTCCTTTCCATAATCTTTGATTTTTAAAGCAGCACTTTTCTCATTTTAGTGCACAGTCAAAAAATACAGAAATGTTAAAAAAAGAGGCCTTTATAATAGAAAAAGGTCTACCAGTTAAAATAAAGCACTATCTACTCTGTTTTAGAACATACCCATTGGGTGGAGCATCAGTCAGTTAGTCAGTGTGAGCCATTTCAGGCCCACATAAGTTTGAATACTCCAGCATAGTCTCTTTGTTAATCATAGAAAATTACAGACAGGAATAACCCTTCAACCCATCATGTCTGTCTTGGCCATGATGTCATTGTATTCTAATCTATCTGCCTGCACATGGCCTGTATCCCTGTACCCCCTTCTTGTTTGTCTAAATGTCTCTTACGTGTTGCTATCATATCTGTTTTAGCACCACCCCTGGCAGCACATTTCAGGCACCTACCACCCTCTGTGTAAGAGTACTGGCCTCACACATCTCTTGTCTTCCTTAAACTTTCACCCTCTCACTAATGAAGGTGCTTGCATCATTACAACCTCCTTGATAATTATTGTTGCTATGCCTCATGGTCAACGTAACCTGAGACGTAATCAGCTACCTTTTTTATCTAAGGCCTGATCCTCAATTGCTGAAACTTATTAGTGGTTTATCTTTCACCGGAGACTGTTGGAAATGTCCTGGACTAGCACAGAAAGAAGGGTTGGCAGCAGTACTCTACCCCTGTATCCAGGCCTTTGCATCACTGCTAAAAAAAACTTATTGATATCATAGTAAATCAAATGCTGCAATGATGTCAAAGGCAGTCATTGTCTCTTCACTTCTAGAGTACAGACCCTTTTGCCTATGTTTGGACCAAGGATGTACAGAGGTCAGGAGCCAAACATCACTGGTGGAACCCAAACTGAGCATCAGTAAGCAGGTTAATGCTGAGCAAGTGCCACCTTGGAATACTGTGACAACCTCTTCCATCACTTTAGTGATGACTGAGAATAGACAGAAGGGATAGTAATTGCCTAGGTTGAATTTGTTGTGCTTTTGGTCCACAGGACATATCTGGGTAACTTTCTACATTCCTGGATAGATAGCAATTTAAGTTGCAAGCTTGACAAAGGGTCCTACAAATTTTGGAGCACGAATCTTCATTAACATCACTGGAATACTTTTAGGATTCATAGCCTCTGCCATATTACGGATCTTATGCTGTTTCTAGACATCAACTCAAGCGAGTTACATTGGCTAAAGACTGGGGGCTGTGATGACAGGGTCCATTGAAGGCTGAGATGGATCATCCACTTGGTACCTCTGACTGAAGGTGGTTGCAAATATTTCAGCTTTTCTTTTATGTTTCTGTCCTAATTATCTCGTCGTTAAGGATGGGGATATTTGTGGAGCCTCCTCCACCAGTCAGATGTTCATTTGTCTGCCGATGTTCACTGTTGAATGTGGCAGTGCTGCAGAGGTTAGATCTCATCCATTGGCTGTGGAACTGCTTGTTTACGACATGTTGCTCTCACTGATTAGCAAACAAGTAATCCGGCATTGTAATTTCACCGGGTTGACCCCTCAGTTTTATTTGTGATTGGTTTTGCTGCTGACATGCCCATATTGTGCTCCTCATTGAATCAGGGTTCGTTTCCAGACTTCCTCATTATGGTGGGAGTCAAAGCGAGGCCAGGCAGATTAGAGTTGAATACAATTCTGCTGTTGCTTATTGTTCACAGCTCTCAGAGTTGTTAGATCTATTTGAAATCAATCCCGTTTTTCATGGTAGTGATGGCGTCACAGAACATAATAGGGGATGTGCTTAATTTGAAGATGGGACTCGGTCTCCTGAAGATCGGTGCAGTCTTCATTCCTAGAAATACTGTCAAGCACAGATGCAATTGCTACAGTTAGGCATCAGGTGCATCAAGATTAATGAAGATAAAGTCCAGTAAGATTCTTATTCTCTGCTATTGGCCAACTCACCTCTTGCTGAGATCCAGTTTCGCAGCCATGTTTTGTTTTATTCACTTGGGTAACATGGCCAGCATTATTTCTGTCCCTGCTTGACCTTGAGAAGGTGGTGGTGAGATGTCTTCTTGAATTGCTGTAGTCCTTAGGGAGGGATTTCCAGTATTTTGACCCAGTGACAATGAAGGGACAGCAATATATTTCCACATCAAGACAATTAGGATCTTGGAGAGGAATTTGCAGGTGGTGATATTCCCATGTATCTGCTGCCCTTGTCCTTATGAATGGAAGTAGCTGTGGGTTTGAAAGGTGCTGCCTAAGGATTTTTGGTGAATTTGTGCAGTGCATCTTGTAGATTGTACATACTACTCCTAATTAGCATTGACGTTGGAGACAGTGGATGTGGTACCAAACAGGCAGCTTTGTCCTGGATGGTGTCAAGGTTCTTGAGAGTTGTTGGAACTGCACTCATCTGGGCAAGTGGGGAGCATTCCTGAGTTGTTCCTTATAAATAGTATACAGGCTTTGGGGAGACGCTGGAGGGGAAAGGGGGTTACTCACTGCAAAACTCCTAGCCTCTGACCTGCTCTTGTAGTCACTGTGTTCGTGTGGTGAGTCCAGTTGAGTTTCTGGTCAATGGTAACCCTAAGGATGTTGACAAAGTCATAGAAATGTACAGCATGAAAACAGAACCTTCAGTCCAACTCATCCATGCTGACCAGATATCCCAAATAAATCTAGTCCTGATTGCCAGTATTTGACCCGCATCCCTCTTAACCCTTCCTGTTCATGTAACCATGCAGAGGGCTACTAAATGTTGCAATTGTACCAGTCTCCACTACTTCCTCTGGCAGCTCATTCCATACATGCACCACCTTCTGCATGAAAAAGGTACCCCTCAGGACTCTTCTACATCTTTCCCCTCTCACTTTAAACCTATGCCCTCTCGTTTTAGACTCCCTTACCCTGAGAAATAGACCTTGACTATACACCCTATCCACGCCCCTCATGATTTTATAAACCTTGAAAGTCATCCCTCTGCCTCCAATGTTCCAGGGAAAATAGCCCCAGCCTATTCAGCCTCTCCTTATTGCTCAGACCCTCTAAACCTGGCAACATCCTTGAAAGGGTTCAGAAAATATTTACAAGTTTCGCTACATCCTTCCTATATTCCAAAAGTGGCCTTGGTGGGGGATTCAGCGATGGTAACACCATTGAATGTCAAGGGGTAATGTTTATACTGTTTCTGCTAGAGATGGTCATTGTCTGGCATTTGTGTGATATGAGTGTTACTTGCCACTTTTCAGCTCAAGGATGTTGTCCAGATTTTGTGGTATTTGAACATGGACTGCTTCAGTAACAGAGCCGTCGTGAGTGGTGCTGAATGTTGCGCAATCAGCAGCAATAATCCCCACTTCTGTCCTCATGATGGAGGAAAGGTTCTTTCGTACTCTCCAGGTCAGTCAGTTATGGTGTTCTCAAGTCCCTTGTGAAGTCTGTGCCTTTGTCACCTTCAGTGCTGCTTCCACCTATTGTTTATCATGGAGGTGTAGTGATACATCAGCTAATGGAAGGGAGGTGATAGGTGGTACTCAGTGGGAGGTTTCCTTGCCCATATTTGACCTATTGTTCTGAGACTTCATGGGGTCCGGAGTCAATGTTGAGTACTCCCAGGGTAACTCCCGCCCAACTGTATGCACAGCACTACTGGTGAGACAGCATATACTGAGGGATGGTAGTGCTGTCTGGGACATTGCTCTATAAGGTTTGATTCCATGAACATGGCTATGTCAAGTTGCTGCTTGATTACCCTGAGACAGCTCCCCCAATTTTGGCACGAGCCACCAAATGTTAGTAAAGAGGATATTACATGATCATTCTTGTTGCTGGTACAAACGTGATTTCTTTCTTTGGACTTTGTAATGGTTTAAAATAAATCAATGGGTCGTTTGGCCCTTTCAGTACGTATTTTAGAGAGAACCACATTGCTGACAGTCTGGAGTTACATGTAGGCCAGACCACGTAACAACAGCAGACTTTCTTCTTTCAAGAGCAGTCCCTAACACGCTGGGGTTTGATGTCAGCTGTCTAATAGTCATCATTCGACTAATTGCAATTCCAGATTCATTCATTACATTTAGATTCCACTGGCTGCTGTGGTGTTCCTTGTAGCCTGGACGTTTAGTGGCAATGTGTAGTGGCAATGTCTAGTGACATTACCACTATACCTTCCCACATATTAATAATTAAGAAATGCTGTTTGTGAAGTATTGACATTTGTATCTGATCTTTGGAGCTGAAGTGTCCATTCCTGACTTAAACACAGCTCAATCGAATTGCTAGGATTTTGCATGTCATGAAGCAAATCTGTTTAGTTTCCTGTGAGACTCCAACTTCTACCTTTACAATGAAGCTGATGTTCAGGCTATAATCTTGCAGAGATAGAATTAATTTTATTTCTGAGTCAAGGAATTATTCTCAAGTTTCTCTCTAATATTAAATGCTGAGGTTCAATTTATGCTATGTTATGAGTAGTCTTGTCTTCTGGGTACATCTGATTAATTGACTTGATATGATGAATCCATTGTTAGAGGGGTGACTACATGGCATGCTGCTGTATTGCTTTCAATGTCCAATTCCTAAGATGGTACTGCCAAGCACTGCTTCGCACTTTTGTAAGCCGAGAG
Organism: Chiloscyllium plagiosum; assembly: GCF_037043375.1. Taxonomy (NCBI): domain Eukaryota; kingdom Metazoa; phylum Chordata; class Chondrichthyes; order Orectolobiformes; family Hemiscylliidae; genus Chiloscyllium; species Chiloscyllium plagiosum. The sequence goes on along the minus strand of NW_028270147.1, from coordinate 88,330,599 downwards.
AAAGCTTGCCTCACGACCACCATCTTAACTGCAGTTTTATGTAAAAAGGCAGAGTAGGATGAGAACAACATACTGTTTATGAAACATTCACATTTGGTTTCTGACTCTTACGTCGCCTTCAATTAGCTCCCTCTAATTGCTCTGATTGTGAGCGTCATGAAGTGAATCTGTTTAGCTCTGAGACACTCCAACCTTCACCTTTACGGTGAAACTCATGTTCAGAATTCAATCTTGCACAGAGAGAACTAATTTGTTCCTGGGCGAAAAGAGATTATCCAAAGAAGTCATGAAAAAGAAAAGTAAAAATGATCCCATTTGTGCTGAATTAGCTGATCCTGAAGCAGCCTAAATGAGAGCGCACACAAAAAAAGTACAGATTTGGAGCTTCAGCTAGGGATTTGAATTATTGTGTATTGTGGCCTTCTGACATTGCTGTATGGCAAGATGAATGACGACTTGGGAGAGGTCCTAGGAGGACTGGCATATGACAAGTAGCAGCTCTGTGCAAGTCATTGTTTCAGCCAGGAACCTTTAGGGAGGTACCTACAAGTCAAACCCATACAGAATGCAAAGTCATTGTGACAAAAGTTGCAGAGAGCTCTCTGTCACCAAACAGAAGCAATTTTGCCAAGTGGTATTTCATGAATTGAATCAAAGTTCTATTGTTGTGCCATACCCTTGTTAGAATGGTGGTGTGGACAATTGAACAAGCAGTTTCAGTAATGCAGGAGCAAGAATTTCACTGTAAATGTCAAGGCTCAAGAATCTGCAACCAGCTTCAGCCAGAGGTTGAGTGGATCATCTATGTCAGTCTGCTCCTGAGGACTCTAACATCATAAATGCCAAGTTTTCAGACAATTTGTTTCATCCTATATATGATATTAATGAAATGGCTGAATGCACAGGATTCCACACTGCCTCTGGGCTCTGACGTTATCCAAACTGTAACACCAAAGGTAGAAAAGTTCCAGCAATCATTACGCTCCTACCTAAGCTGCTGCAGCGTGGCCACGATATAGTAACTACGCAGCATTGGACTGGGGTAGACAAAGTTATAAGTCACGTGACACCAGGCTATAGTCCGTCAGGCTTATTTGAAATGACAAGCTTTTGGAGTGTTGCCCCTTTGTTGGGTAAAGTCCACTCTGAAAGCTCATGATTTCAAATAAACCTGTTGGATTATAACCTGGTGTCATCTGTAATGTGATTGGGGGATGTCATGAGCAGTGCTATCAAACAGCACATCTTCAGCATCAACCTGCTCAATTCTGTTCAGTTTGGATTTTGCCAGAACGTCTCTGCTTCTGACCTCATTGTGTCTTGGAACAAACATGGAAATCAGAGCTAAATTCCAAAGATAAAGTGAGAATGATTGCACTTGACATCAAGAGAGCACTTGACCCATTGAGGCACCAAGAAGGGGGAGCTCTCCACTGGTTGGAGTCATAGCTGGCACATAACTGGAAGATAGTTGCGGCTGTTGAGATCAATCTTCTCAGCTATGGAAAGCAACCAACACCTGCATGCAGTATGACCTGGACAGCATTCAGGCTTGGGATGATAAATGGCAAGTAATATCTGCATTACAGAAATGCAAGATTCTCCTACAAGAGACAATATAACCATCTCCTCTTCAGTGGTGCTAACACTGCCAAATCCCTCAACTTAAATATCGGAGTTACCATTTGCAAGGAAATTAAATTAATTTCATTTAATATGGATTTTTTTTAATTGCTTGACGAGGAAACTGATTAAAATTTGGAAAAAGAAAGGATATAGGTGGAAGCATGGAGTTGAGGTCATAACCAGTGGTCTTAATGAGTAGTGGAACAGCCTTGAAGGGCCAAAAGGGCGACACTTACTCTTTGTGTATTTCTATGCCTGAATGAGTGCAGCTCTAATTAAAAAACAACACTTGATGCCTGACACTATCTAGGACAATGGTGCCTGCTTGATTGGCATCTTAAAATGTTCATTCCCTTCAGTACATCATGGAAACAAGATACCATTCAGCAACTCACCAAAGCTTCTATAACTCAACTTTTCAGACCCCTGACCACTATCGCCTTTAAAAACAAGGCCAGACTAGTAAGTTCTCTAAGTCATTAATCATCCTGACTTGGGAGTATATTGCTGTTCCATCACCATCACTGGGTCAAACTCTACGAGCACTCTGCATGTGCCTGTGCCACATGGACTGCAGTTGTTTAAGAAGTTGACTCGTCACCACCTACTTAAAAGGGGTTGGACATTTGGGAAAACTTGAACTTTGCCAGCAAAACCCAAATCCCAAGAACAAATTGAAAAGAAGGAAATGCCGTTTTTAAGCTGTACGATTTTCTTCAGATTTTAAAGGTCTTCAGTAAAATAGCCGAGGATCAATATGTTCAAGATGGTCTGTGATCCAAGCATCTGCCTGAAGGGATGACGGCAAACAGTTCTAAACCTTCTATATCAATTCTGTCATCTAGCCTTTTCTATTAAGCAATGGAATCAGGGCTGTAATGAACTAGCAATTGAAGTGGTGAAAAGCCCCGCCAAAATCCCCCTTCACAGCTAGCTCAAATAACCATAATTAGTTTCTGCCTATCATTCTTGCAAACTAACTTATGACCTCCAAATTCACTTCCCTTTCCAAAGTCTGGGATATACACTCACAAAGATGTGTGCCTGTGTCCTCCTCAACTATTGTAGCATGAGAACTAATTTGCAATGAACAGAGATTATAGGATATGGTATAATTCAAGGCAAGGCAGTGAAATAATTACTGTGACTGCTGGGATTTTCCACTCTCAAAATGGGAAATATTATTACATTGATCATTTAACTCTGGTGAATTCTCAACCCCATTTTAGTGAGAGATGGCAGGTCAGGTCAGAAGAATGCTTTGGACTTTGAGCATCATCACCAACATCAGTATCAAATTAGATACTCATACAGAATTATCAGCCTGAAAGAACATTAAATTACTCAAGCTGGTTGTCTACTAAACTCTCTCGATACCATAACAGAGAGGATAGTTAGTCCCTGTAACTTTCCTCACTATCATTACTAGAAATGCTTTGGGGCAAAAGCCAAGGGGAAGAAAATATAATTTGGACCCTCTGACACAATTCACTCACATTTCCAGTAATGCCCACCAGGTCCTGCAGTAAAGAAAATTCATTGGAGTTTTTTTTAAATTTCTTTTACACGAGGTAGAAGAGGGAATTGAGCTCTCAATCCATTTCTTTTGCAAATATTTGCTGAACATCCCAACCAGAACTGAGAGCCCAAGCCTTCAGGTAAGTCTAAAGACTCTACATTAGGCTATTCTTTGGTGTCTAGCACATTCTCCCCTCTTCCTTGAAAAAGGTCCAGACCAATCAGAACTTGTGGCTTGCCACTGTCCATCTGGAACTAAAGACCAGTGGGGCATGCAGCACCTGATGCCTCATTCCCCACAGCTACCTTGCCAGTAGTAAAACTGCTCCAATGCATGTAAATGACAGGACAGAAGACAAACTGTGCTTTTAGAACACGTCGTGAACATCTACTTTGTGTTTCAAGATAAATTGCTCGATATTTCCTGGAAAGTTTGAGCAGATGCAAAGACCCCTTATAAATGGCAAACAGTGGGGATGGGGGAATGGTGTGCTATTTTTCAGGTGAAGAATTATTCTTCAGGTTAGTGGAAGATGATGGTAGGAAATGACTTACAGCCAGTGGCAACAGAAGTACCCAGCAGGTGACAACAAAGATGGCTGCACCCAGAACTCACCCCCATTTCAATGCCTTGACATGGGCTAGTTAGGTCAAATTCATAATTCTTGATACTGTTTCTTTCATTCTCTCTCTCCTCATGCCTAGTCTTAGTTGACGCTTGTCCATGACACCCACTTCCTACTTAGAGTCATACAGTGGGCGGCACGGTGGCATCGTGGTTAGCACTGCTGCCTTACAGCACCAGAGACCCGGTTCAATTCCCGACTCAGGCAACTGACTGTGTGGAGTTTGCACATTCTCCCAGTGTCTGCGTGGGTTTCCTCCGGGTGCTCCAGTTTCCTCCAACAGTCCAAAGATGTGCAGGTCAGGTGAATTGGCCATGCTAAATTGCCCGTAGTGTTAGGTAAAGGGTTAAATGTAGGGGAATGGGTGGGTTGCGCTTCGGCGGGTCGGTGTGGACTTGTTGGGCCGAAGGGCCTGTTTCCACACTGTAAGTAATCTAATCTAATCTAATTTAGATGTACAGCATGAAAACAGACCTTTTGGTCCAACTCATCCATGCACACCAGGTATCGTAAATTAATCTAGTCCCATTTGCCAGCACCTGGCCCATATCCCTCGAAACCTTTCCTCTTCATATACCCATCCAGATGCCTTTTAAATGTTGTAAGTGCACCAGCCTCCACCACTTCCTTTTGCAGCTCATTCCATACACACGCTACCCTTTGTGTGAAAAAGTTTCCCCTTACGTCCCTTTTAAATCTTTCCCTCTCACTTTAAATTGATGCAATCTAGTTTTGGACTTCCCCAAACTGGGGAAAAGGCCTTGTCTGTTTACTCTATTCATGCCACTCATGACTTTATAAACCCCTATAAGGTCACCCTTCAGTCTCCAGTGCGCCAGGGAAAATAGCCACAGTCTATTCTTCTAGGAAAAAGTGGGGACTGCAGATGCTGGAAAAGCACAGCAGGTCAGACAGCATCCAAGGAGCAGAATTCCTCATTCCTGATGAAGGGCTTGTGCCCAAAATGTCAATTCTCCTGTTCCTTGGATGCTGCCTGACTTGCTGTGCTTTTCCAGCACTGTTGACTGCAGTCTATTCTTTGACCCTATTCAATATTCACTCAATCCCTGGTCACTTATGTTGCTCTTCTGTTCCCTATGTTGACAATATTGTTAACGACATGCTATCTTCCTGTGTTGTCCTTTTTTTCTCTTGAAACCTGTAGTCATCACTGCTCTCCTCAAATAACCATAATTTGTTTCTGCCTACCACCCTTGCCACCTAACTTATGACCTCCAAATTCACTTCCCTTTTCAAAGTCTAAACATCTTGTTACCTCCAAATTCAAACTGATCTTTGCGGGAGCTCCAAGTTTGAATCTCTCCAGTCAGGCTTCCACCCCTGGTAGAGTACCTCTTGGCTCTTGGCAAAGTTACAAATAACACCCCATGTGACTGAGGCAATTCTATCCATCCTCAATCTTCTCAACGTACCTGCAGTCATTGACACCGTTAACCTTGCCTTTTTCCTCTAACAGCTCTCTACTGTCACCCAGCTGGATGGGGCTGTTCTATCCTGATTCAATTCTCAGTTATCAGCTCACAGCCTAGATTATTCCCACTTGGAATGGCTTCACTTCTTGCTCCTGCCTCACTGCCTCTGGTGTTCATCAAAGGTCCATCCTTGTCCAATCCAATTTGTTACCTCCATTCTGCTCTCAGTGATATAAACACATAGCGTTGTTGGCACCCAACTCTAGCTCATGACCCTCATCACCTCCTTTGATCTCTTTGGTTTTACTGAGTTATTGAACTGCTTAACCGACATCACTCTGATATGTCCATCAGATAATTACCAGGAGAGACTGATGCCAATATTTTTGGTCCTTGCCCCAAACTCTATTCCTTTGTTACTGGCTCGGTCTCTCTTCCTGACAACTGTCTAAGACGAAACCAACCTATTTATAACCTTGGTGTCTCATTTGTCCCTCTGATGAATCTCTGACCATGTCTGAGCACCATCAGTAAGGTGGCCTATTTCCACTTACTGTAACATTACCTGATTACCCACCTTTCGTAGTCTACTTGAATACCATCCCCACACTTCTCCTTCTCTCTGTCACATTCCAGCTTGAAGACAAAATTTGAAGCCTACCTCTTTGACCAAGCTTTTGGCTATTTTGCATGGCCTGATATCCTAATTTTGCTTGATAATGGTCCTCCTTAGCATTTTGGAACATGATAGTCCAGCAGAGGAGTTATGTAAATAATCTGGTGTTAATTATTACTCTTTACTTAGCCTTGTTGCCCCGGCAATCATAATTCTCCTTCACTTATTACTTGGACACACATCATTTCACAGTTTACTACAACACTCTGCACATAATACTAACTTCACTATTACTTCCCTCATCTCCTCATTCCTGTGCAAATTTTCATTCCACCTCTTACATTGTGACAAGTATTTAGCACCTCTCTGGATTTCAACTGAGATGCTGCTCTGCAAAATCAAAGAGTATGTGAGGCCAGGAAAAGTGGAACAGTTCATTCACAACAATGAAACAACAGACATAACAAGCAAGGGACACATTGACAACTAGTGAGACTGGAAGATACAATGACATGGAGTCCTTGACCATCTGACTCCTGTTTCCTTTTTCAGTCAAATTGAATTCTCACATGCTTTAATCATGGCAAAGTGTTTGTGCCTTAAGCAGACTCTCAACCTTTTCATGCTTGTCCTTGTTTCCAATTGCCAAATGTTGTCCTTTTCCTCAGTTCATGTCCTGAAGGATCCTAAAGAAGCAAGGGCCAAGAAGCCAGCACCTTGCAATTATTATCCTTTCAATCACCAGCTCAGAGACCAACACCATGCATTGTTCAGAACAACAGAGAGGATTCTGCACTGAGATGCACCAGCACACAAGCACGAGAATGAGGACAAATACCTATGATAATCCAATAAGTTAAAAAGAGATCACATGTTTTGAGGAGGCACATGTAAAGACTTTGAGGACCGAGCCTACTGAAGATTATTGACATCAATAAAAAGTGTCCTCTGGGAATTTTGACATTCCTCCTAGTGAGCTGATACACAATGCTGGGGAAAACGGAGGATTCCAAATTGAAATTGTGCCATCTTCAAACATGGAGTTAACCATGGTTTCAATTTGTTGAAAACTGCAAGAGGTCCCACAGTGATGGAACCTCTGAAGAGAGCCCTGGTGATTCAAGTGGAGCACAGACTGCTACCATTTTGGCCCTGACATCCAGCAATTCCTCAGGTTTGAAAAGAAACTTGGAGATCTGAAGGTATCTTTGAGTTCACCTATCTAAGCAATCAGAAATATCTTTGGTGAACCTTCAGCGACCTTACATCTCCCTAGATGCAGCCAAAAGGGATCTTTGTCAAATCACCAAGATAAGTAAACAAGCGTATGATGAAATCCATTTCTTTTGCATCCATTTCATACTTTATAAGGCTGCGTTCCAATATGAGTTATGTGCGATTATTCCTCGCAACAGGCTTGATGCTGGTTTTCTATAAGTCACTCTGAAACAGTTCAAAGATCACTCAAGAGCAGTTGAAGAGTTAAAGTCAGGAAGCAGTCCCATGAGCTGTTGTGACAGCTCCAAGCAATTAAGACTGAGCAGAAAACCTGGAGCAACTGCAGCTCAGTATTGAGGCAAGGACTCACAAACAGACGTGAGAGCCACAGTGGGGGGCAACAAAAAATAACCTTTGAGTCAAGAACAGAACAGTGCTTTCAAGAAAGATTAAAGAAGCCAACAAGCAACATCGCCTATGTGCATCGGAGCTGATTTGAAGTTTGGATAAAGAATTGTGAGGGCAGTCCCAGCTTGGTGAAGTTAGCTGTCTGTGGACAAGCTGAAATTGTGCTCATGAGTAGTGTAACGGGACAGTAAATTACCAAGACATGAGGGATCATTGAGGTAGTTTATGATGACGCAGTTCCAAAGTTGGGATGTGAAAAGATAATAACTGGAATCCATTGTGAAGTTTTAATGAGATTTGATAGTAGAGGGTGATTAATGTTTGACTGGCTACTCAGTAATCCATATAATCTCTGTCTCAATTGCAGTTGCAATTTGATGAAATCTGTAGGATATTTAACCACAGTTGATCAGTTAGCTATATTTACCTCAGGTTATTTTGTTCGTTGGAGTACAGGTTGTATGGACATTGTAATTTGTATTAGTGTTTTAACTTCTGTGTGAATTATACAGATATTTGTCAAAAAGTTGTGCTTTTATTCTATCAGCATGTGCTTGGGATTTCAAAAACTCAACTTGGAATAAAATTACTAGTCCCTGCCCAAATTATAATATAAGTTTTGTGGTCTGGTCCAGGATCATAACACATAAAAGATATGTATTAAGGGCTTCCATGAAGATGATTCTTAATTGGGCTGAGACACAGAGGCACATTATCTTTACTCAATCTAACTGTTATTTAATATCCAAACAAATGTATTGAATTGTGAAATAATTGTGTTAAATTGTCTCTCTCATTTATATTTTCTGACTATAAACAACAAGAAAAGAAAGAATACTCACATTCACATAGTGCTTTTGATGACTACATGAATATGAAAAGTGCTTTAGAGACAAGATCATTGCTTATTTAATTGTTGATGTGTCAAACAAAGAGAGAGAGAGAGAGAGAGAGATTAAGACAGCTTTATTTAATGTCTCTTTGTTTCTGACCAGTCTATTCTTTAAGGTCAGGTTATGACATTTCCTGTCCTATAACGATTTCCATGTGAACATTTACAATAATACTTAATAATATTAGATAGATGACATTACCTCAACATGTCAACAATACTCAAGAAAATGTTATCTGGGTGCATTTTCAGGTTTATACTCAACACAGAAGCCCCGATGATGATGGCTCAAAATTGATCTCTGGGTGACATTTTAGAAGCACACTCACACCATTGCCACAAGTAACATTAAGTTCCAGTTGTTTAGATGAGAGTGGTGCTGGAAAATCACAGGAGGTCAGGCAGCATCTGAGGAGCAGGATGCTGCCTGACCTGCTGTGCTTTTCCAGCACCACTCTAATCTAAACTCTGGTTTCCAGCATCTGCAGTCCTCACTTTTGCCTAGTTAAATTCTAGTTGCCTGGTTGGGTGTGGGATGTGTGTGTGAAATGGAGGGTGGAAATCACAAGGACAGCAGAGTGAAGGGAGTGTTCCTCTGGCTTTGTGTGAAAGAAATACTGGTGGCCATTAACAAATCTGGTGCCTGCTCATGTGCAATGGATTTCATTTTGTAGGGAAACCCTTTAACAAGCTGATCGCACCTCACTAAAATATTCCAAGGCCTCAATGCCACTTTTAGACTGTGATACAGAATAATTCTAAAACATGCCATGCAGCCAAACAAAAGTGACCATCGACTATTCCCGGCTGTATGGGTCGACAGGCAATTTCTAAACTGATGAATTATTGTGCTGCTGCAGATTAAATATTTGCTCCTTGAAAATAATTAGTGCAGTTTCTCCTCAACGTTTAAATGAATTATATGGTCAAATTGTAAATCAGACGTTTGACTTAGCATGGAAGATGTTCATTTAAGAAGCTCCAAATATTCCGGTGGGATGCACTAAAGAAACATAGACCGTGTTTTTAATTGGTTATAAAAAATATTGCTTGGAATTTTACCAAAAATCATCCCTAAGTTACAATTTGGGAAAGCTTTAGAGAAGGTTTCTCTGTGATTTCAGGGGAGTTACCTCATGCAATTCTCTACTGCTCACCAGATAACATAGACATCATACCTTAGTGGTGCCACACTCACACCATCTTGCTGCCACCAGCAGCAGAAACACTAGGCACTGCTGGCATCTTCTGGGATTGCCAGTGCCATATTTCAAGTCTAGCGCTGAACCAGTTCAATTGCTCTCAGCCAAAGAAAAGAGTTCACCACAGTTGCATAGAAGGTGGGAAACAAGAAAAGCTCTGAGGTCATCGAGGTGGCACAGGTGATATTCTATCTGTGAAATATTTGTCGTAATTGTCGTTATTTGCTTTGTTACATTATCACTTGGCTGATCAACTGTTGTAGTAACTGTAGTTACAGGAATCAAGTTACACAGGCTACCTCTCCATGGTTTCAAATCATGTTTGAAACCTGGCCACAGGAATGCTACTCGATCCCAAAATACCAGTGTGGCCTAACATCTTCACATTATGCAAGGCTAACAGTGGCCCACAGGCCTGACCAACTTGGTACAACAGCCTGACTGGTAAGCAACCAGACCCCACTCAACCTCTCAAGCAGTTCCCAAGTGCTTTACTGCTAATCCTCTGTCTGGTTATACTGGACCAACTGACCACTGCCTGGACTGCAATGACATTGAACCAGTGAACCTGACTCCTCCAGATGCTTTTCAGCATGCTGAAGCCTGACATAAAACAATGTCCAACATAGACTGAGGATGCCCCTCAACCCCAATTTACAACATTTCCCCTTGACTTGACTGAAGACTACTCCCCTTTGACTTTCAGACACAGTCATTTGGTGAAAGCACAGAAAGGAAGTATGTTTATCACGCAAGTTGCTGATACATTCTGCAGCTTTGACACTGTTGTAGCACAGTTTCTGTAAAGCAGTGTGACCATCTCCTTGAGTGATCACTGCTGACAAACATGGCAAGCTGTCTGGCTTTATGCCCATGGTACAGGATAAAACAAGACTAAAGTACAATGAACTGTTCAGCTCTGAGTTCGTAAAAGACCAAGTCAAGCTGGGATGCTGTGCACATCTGAGCAGGTACAGAGCAAGTGAGCAACAAACTCTGAAGTACACCGTCCTCCAAACCATGAGACAAGTGCCTGTCCCTGTGTGTGAAGCAGACCTGCAGCAGCTCTGTAATGCAAGGTGTTGGTGCACTGCAAACTGTGGCATTGAAGTGAATAACTATAGGTGAATAGGACATGTGCCACGATGATATGAGAGGTTGATGCACATCTGGTATCAACCTAATGAATGTGCTTGGGGCAGGAGGACTAGGAGGGCTGTAGGTGGTTACTACCCATGGAGCATGCTGTGAGATTTAGAGACTACTGGTCAAGACATAATGGCTCGATGGTTAGCACAATACCAGGGACCCAGGGTTCAATTTCACCCTCGAGTGACTATATGAATGCAGTTTGCACATTCTCCCAGAGTCTGTGTGGGTTTCCTCCGGGTGCTCTGGTTTTCTCTCACAGTCCAAAGATGTGAGGGTTAGGTGGATTGGCCATGCTAAATTTCCCCACAGTGTCCAGGGATGTGCAGGCTAGACTGATTAGCCATGGGAAATGCAGGGATAGGGTGGGGATAGGAAGCTGTTGGGAGGCTTTGTGGGTGGCACAGTGGTTAGCACTGCTGCCTCACAGTGCCAGAGACCCGAGTTCAATTCCAGCCTCAGGCGACTCTTTGCACATTCTCCCCGTGTCTGCGTGGGTTTCCTCTGGGTGCTCCGGTTTCCTCCCACAATCCAAACAAAATGTGCAGGTTAGGTGAATTGGCCACGCTAAATTGCCCGTAGTGTTAGGTTAAGGGGTAAATGTAGGGAATGTGTCTGGGTGGGTTGTGCTTCGGCGGGTCGGTGTGGACTTGTTGGGCTAAAGGGCCTGATTCCACATTAAGTAATCTAATCTAATCTGATGGGCTCAATGGCCTGCTCCACAATGTAGGAATTCTTTGTTCAAGACGGAAACGCAGGGAAGCAAACGTGAGCTGCAGCTGTTAGGTACCCGCTCAGACCTTTATATTGACAATGGTTGCCAACTAGTTCTTTTGCATCACATGGGACAAAAGTCCACTCACAAAAGTTAAGGTACAAAAGAAGGCCACGGTGTATGTGCCTGCTGTATAATGGAGTCTCATTTCTTAGTACCATCCTCTTGCCTTTTTCCCATCCACTTGCACATTGTTTTGATGTAACTAATGCTCTGTGAACTCCAGATACAAATTAAGTGAGAGTAGGTAATCCTTTGATTTTAACGTTTGCAAATTACCTAGCACCACTTACTTGCAAAATTTTCATTTTGCAGTTCAAGATTTGGGTGCAAAGTCGGACATTTCTTTCCTCAACACTGTAGATCTACTTTTTCAGATATATCTTCCCATTATATTTTACCAACTGACTCACTCTTGTTCACGTCACCCAGGAGCTGGGAAAATTCAGTTCAATATAACTACAACACATGCCTAAGTGGATACATTTATTACATGTTGCAGTCTTTTTTAAAATAACCAGTCTGTAGTTTGGTGAATCACTAAACCTGCATGGATTTATTTTATTTCACATTTATTTTGGCAGTGCTGTCTGACATTATATATGTAAACATCTGTCATGCTGATATATATTGTGATGTACAGCATTTCTCAAGGGAGGCATTTCCAATTGAAGTGTACTTCAATGAGGTTTCAAGAAATATCTCTTGTCAACAGCAGCGCATTATTTCTTGATGCAGACCGTTGACATCCTTTCTCAACCAAAGCTTCTTTAATAGTGCGCATTTGTCCAATGTTGGAGGAATGCAACATGTCTTTGTCTAGTTCTACTACTCCACTAATAACAACATATACAGTAGGTTCTGCTATAACGTGTGTTTCTTTGATACAAATTGGCTTTAATGCGATTGAAGAATTTAGACTGTTTTTTTCTAGAACGTGAACTTTCCTTACCTGTATTGGCTATGACACAACTTCAGTTCGATCAGTTATATCGTGCAGCTATTGCGCGATTGTCTTATAATGCCAGGTCATACGAGAATGGACTTATCGCGTTAGATCAGAACCAACTGTACTGTATTCAGTGTACATATAAATGCTTCACCCAGGTACTGGTATCATGAATTATATACTTTACCTGTATGTCAAAATACAAAAAAACTGTAAAATTTCTTACATAAACAAAATTTTTCTTTTACTATAACTCATGAAATGAAGATGCAAATCTTATTGACTGCTTAAAATCTGAAAGTTTACTGTCTTAATAATGTAGCAGAAACACAGATTGGTTACATACAATAAAAGGACATTTCTCTGCAGAGATCGACTTTTGAAAAAAAATCATCTTTGGCGAATTAATTGTTAATTCTAGAATTAAAAAAAAGATGCAAAATGCTCCAGGTGATTTTCAGTCCGGATGCTGATACTTGTAGACAGGTATCATTGGACACAAGTGGTTGTGACTGGAAGTTATTCCAAAAGGGTTCACACAGGAGATGTCATGACGAAGTTTTTTTTTCAGAAGTTTCTCATCAGAACATATGCATCAGTTTTTCCAGCTCTCATGCTGGATTTTCACAAAAGGTTTTCTCTTAAAAAGGTGAGAAAGGATGAGATGGGATGAATGATCTCTACTGAGGCTGCACCTTAACTGAGTTTCCTGAGCAATATCTGCAAACACAAAAGGTTCTGACAGCCATAAACCCGCACAAGTGGCTTCTGTATCAGCAAGTCCTAGCAGCTCGGGAGTCTCTAAGCTATAGTTCTTTAGTTAGCTTCATTGTCTCACCCAATAATGAAGGAGCTGGTCATTGACCTCAGAAAGCAGAGTTGATGGCATGCCTCTGTCTGCATCAGTGAGGGAGAGATAGAGATGGACGACAGCGTCAAGTTCCTCGGATTGAAGATCACCAGCAATCTGTCCTGGTCCATGCACATTGATACAATAGTCAGGAAAGGACAACATCTCCACTTCGGAGAAAGTGAGGACTGCAGATGCTGGAGATCAGAGCTGAAAAATGTGTTGCTAGAAAAGCGCAGCAGGTCAGGCAGCATCCAAGGAGCAGGAGAATCGACGTTTCGGGCATAAACCCTTCTTCAGGGCTTATGCCTGAAATGTCGATTCTCCTGCTCCTTGGATGCTGCCTGACCTGCTGTGCTTTTCCAGCAACACATTTTTCAGCTAACGTCTCCACTTCCTCAGGCAGCTAAGGAAATTCCGCATGTACACAAGGAGTCTTACCAATATTTTTCAAGATGCACCACAGAAAGCATTCTATACAGATCCATCATAGCTTGGTATGGCAACTCCTGTTCCCAAGACTTCAAGAAACTACAGAGAGTCATGAACATAGCCCAGACCATCGCACTAACCAGCCTTCCATCCATTGACTTAGTCTATACTTCCTGCTTCCTCAGGAAAACAACCAATATAATCAAAGACTCTTCCCAACCCAGTCATACCCTCTTCCATCAGGTAGAAGATATAAAAGTTTTAATATGTGTGGCAATAGATTCAAGAACAGCTTCTTCCCCACTGTTATTTGACTTTTGAACAGAGCTCTCTAATTCTAATGTTCATCTCTCTCTCTCTGCATTTTTTTCTGCAGCTGAAACACTGTATTCTGCATTTGGTTCTCATACCCTGATAACCTTTGTACGGTACAGTCCACATGCAGAGCACACAAAACAACACTTTTCACTGTCTTGGTAAATGTGACATCAATAAATCAAATTAATATAGTTATAAAAAGTCATACAGCATGGAATAAAAAGACCCTTTGGTCTGACTAGCCCACACTGACCATGTTCCCATACTAAACTCATCCTACCTGCCTGTGCTCAGATCAGATTCCCTACAGTGTAGAAACAGGCCATTTGGCCCAACAAGCCCACACCGACCCTCTGAAGAGTAACACCCACACCCATTTCCCTACCCTAAATTTACTCCTGACTAATGCACCTAACGCTATGGGCAATTTAGCATGGCCAATTCACCTAACTTGCACATCTTTGGACTGTGGGAGGAAACCCACAGAGACACAGGAGAATGTGCAAACTCCACACAGACGGTTGCCCAAGGCAGGAATCAAACCCAGATCCCTAGCGCTGTCAGGCAGCAGTGCTAACCACTGTGCCACCCTAACCCATTCCCTCCAAATTTTTCCTTTACATGTACAGGTGTCAACCCATATCCATGGGTGATACGTTCTAAGACGTACCGCAGATGCTCGAAACTGTGGATAGTAGTGAACCCTACCATTTAAATGGGAAATTTACCTCCTCAGCAGACTCCTGGAATTATTTCTAGAGTTCCATGTAACATTTTTGGGCTACGGTAAAACGCAGATAACTGAAACCACAGAAACAGAATCCATGGATACGTGTACTTATCCAAACGTCTTTTAAATGTTGTAACTGTACCCGCATCCGCCACTTTCTTTGGCAGTTCATTCCAAACACAAATGATCCTATGAAAAACTATTTCCCCTCTTGGCTGTTTTGAATCTTTCTCCTCTCACCTTCAACATATGTCCCCTAGTTTTGAACTCCCCCACCTTAGCAATAAAGATTTTTGAAACGAAAGTCCAAAGTGACCATTTCTAAAAATAATCAAGTCCAAGTATCTTTGTGGTCTTTTAAATAAACCAATTTCCACAAATCTTTTAAACACAAGTCCTCAAAATTATTCAGAACAGAAGCAGCTTCCTCAGAGATGTCAAGATAAATGCCCACTGTAATAACTGGAATATTGTGCAGAGTTTTTGCAAACATTGAAGGCTGAAGCATCAAAGGGAAACAAGTAATAAACCATGCTGCAGATCAGCCACGTTATCATTGAATGGCAGAACAAGCTCAAGGGATGAAATCTTCTATGAGAAAGTGAGGACTGCAGATGCTGGAGATCAGAGCTGAAAATGTGTTGCTGGAAAAGCGCAGCAGGTCAGGCAGCATCCAAGGAGCAGGAGAATTGACGTTTCGGGCATGAGCCCTTCTTCAGGAATTCCTGACCAGCTGCGCTTTTCCAGCAACACATTTTGAGCAAGGTATGAAATGACTGGCTTCTGGTTTTACATTCTCACTGAGCGATTTCTCTCTTCCTAACACAAACACTACCTGTAACCCAATCTGACACACAGCACACCACCTGTCAGACTCAATGCACTCCACCCTCATCCCCAAACTGCAGCTCCACCCTTAGCCAGACCCTGATTGGTACATCCCCTACCGACCAGGCACCCTACCCTACCCAGTAAACACACCTGGCACCCAAAACCACACTTTTTCACTGCCCCACTCAGAATTTAAACCACAATACATGTGTTACGACACGGGATAAACCATTCTAATTTAATCCCGACACACAGAGGAGCTCACCTTATGCCGTAATCTTGTTAAATTTCGAGAGGCAAATGAACTATCCCACAGGTCACTATCTCAGGTGAAAATTAACAATTGTATTCTTTAAGTCCAACAGAGACTATTAAAACCAACAACTATTTACAACTCCTTTCTCATAAAGCACTCTCTTAGTTCCCGCTCCATAATACTGATCCGATAAAAACCCTGATTAAGATTTACAAAAAAAAATCACATTTCAGAACCAGTCAGCTTTGTCAATTCTCTTTAATAGCTTTTCCTCTGTCGATTTTTCTCTGAGTCAGCTTCGATGTTATGCTGCACAAACTTCTTATTTTAGGTACCTTTCAGAGAGCTCTTCAGCTAGTAGTATATATTTGCTGGTGTTTTGGCAGTTCTCCCCCTAAATGTTCAAAACGGCTGGGTTTATATCCCAGAACATTGGATCATTTCATTGGTTTTGATCGAAATACTAAACTCAAATTTAATTGAATTTTGGTATCTTGGGGCACTATTTAAACTGATTGGCCGAATCTGAATTTACTTTTATATCATGGCAACTCAGCTGCACTATTAGTTTCACAGCCAAAAGTTAAATTTTAACTTTTCTCAGTACACTCTGTGCCTAAGTCCATGCCAGCTTCTAATATTTCTTAAAGGTACAGTACACACATATATTTTCATAACACATTGCTATCAGACTGAGGCGTAGGGCCATGGTTTCCCCATCAACTCTCTTGTTGATTGGGTTCCTGAACAGATTCATAAAAGGTGATTGTGGGTCTTTTAATTTGATCATGGTCAGATGTTGGATTTCCCTTCCCTGATCAGAATATTTAGGTTAGTACTTTGTTGATGGATTTTCTTTTTAAGACTGAGAGACGAAGTGGAAATTCTTGCTAATTCAATTGATTTCAATAACTAAAAGTCCGGTGCTGCCTCAACAGTATACCCGCAGTAGAGACATTAACTCACTGATAGCAATTTCTGGACTGCCATGTTTTCGTCTGCACAGGATGAATTTTCACTCTGGGGACAGGAATGCGGAGCTTGGACTGTCTCTGGGTTCTGAACCCCTGAACCATGGGGCATAAAAGTCACGGAGGTAGGACTTTTAGCCAGCCGACCTACTTCAATTGGTACGGAGGCAGAATTCTTATCTAAGCAGCTGCAGAGCTAACCCAGTTAGGGACGTGTCAAGAGAAAGTAATGGAGGGTGTGCCTCAGTGCGAAAGTGTTCCTACCCTCAACCACATCTCGCAAAATTCTATTAAAATTCAAAAAGGCAATCAGGTCACCATGAGGGAGCAGGTTTTTGGGAGCAGGGGGCAGTGAAATCCAACTGCAAAAGGAGTTTTCAGCTGCACCCATACCCAGGAAAGCTATCCTTCGCACGTTGCACCAGTCATGCAACTCTCATCAGTAATTAATCAAAAAAAAAAGGGCCGGGTTCCCAATACTGACTTCCGGGCAACGCCATCGCATCTTAAAAGCAACTATGCACTGCTTTCCATCAGTTGACAAATTTCTTGTACATTCTGTTGCTGTCTCTTTCATCCCATTGGCTTTAATTTTGCAAACAGGTCTATTATTTGGTAGTTTAAAAAAATGTCCTTTGAAAGTTAACATGCATTCCTACCAACCTACATTTACCAACCTCTGTAACTTCATTACAGTAAGAAAAAAAAGTTTTGCATTTGTATAGCACTTTTCCCAACCACTGGATATCTCAACATGCTTCAATAAAAGCAAAGTGATGCTTGGAGGCTCTGAAGCAAAAGAAAATGTGCTGGAGAAACTCAAGCCTGGCAGTACCTGTGGTGTAAAACAGTTAAGGTTTTGAGTTCAGTGTGACTCTTCTGTGGAACTTGCTCTTCATTCTTAAGAAGTCACACAGGACGCAAATTATCATCTAAGTTTCTCTTCACAGATGCAACAGACCCTGCTGAGTGGACTCAAAATATTAACTCAGTTTCTCATCACAGATGTAGCAGACCTGCTGAGCCTCTCAAGCATTTTCTGTTTTTAATTTCCAAGCACTTTACAGCTTGGAGTAACGAAGTACTGACGTGGTTTTTATTGTAATGCAAGAAACAAGGCAGTTAATTTACACTCAACAAACTCCTGTAATGTGATCTGATAACCAGGTAATGTGTTTGTTTTTGTAGCGGTGATTGAGAGATAAATAATGCATTACTTTCACATAATAATACCATGGGAACTTGAACGTGTACTTGACCATGCAGAAGACAACTCAGGTAACGGTCTCAACCGAAAGACTGCACCATTGACAATGCAGGGGTGCTCTGCACTGGAAAGTTAATGCTGATTTCGATGTCTAAACCTTGAAGTGGGGCTTGACACTTGGAAACTCAGGAATCAAAGGATAGAATGCTACCAACAGAACCATGGCTGACGCTGACGCTGACGCTGACACACACCACACACACAATTAATAAAGTTAGTCCAACAAGTTTGGCTTTAACAAATCCCTAATTACTTCCCATTATTAGCACATAGCTTCCCAAACGGTAAATATTTTGACCAAGATTATTGTCTTGGACAGATTATTGTCCCCATGTTTCTGAACGGCAGCACCATGATTGCTGTTTTCAAACAGACAGTCAATAAACTGACTGGCTACAGTGGCTGAGTTTATCTCATCTTTTCTGAACAGCAGCCATCTTGCAGTCACCTAGCATCACCCTTATGTCTCAGGTGGATTAAAAGATCATGACCAGAATTTTAAATTTGCACTCATAGTTCTCTTCATAACTCAAAATGTATCCTTTCTGGACCAGGTGCTCTTTGACTTGTCAACATTACATTTTTAATCCATTTGTGTCCCATCTGATAAAACTCTTACCTTCATCTGTACTATTATATTGACACTTTCTTCCAGGTTGATCTGATTTTTTGTGCAGCTTCAAAATATTCAACTGCTTGCTTATAAAAGAGAAGCAATCACAGCCCCCAGTACATCTCCCACAAACTTTGCTCAAGGACATTTCTTTGCTCTCAAGACACCAGTTTCTCAATGATCTGGTTTGTATATTTTACTTTTCTGAGGAGATCTCACGGGTTGTGATAATATCCTTGCCTCTGGACCAGGAGCCTTAGATTCAAATCCCACCTGTTCAGGAAGTGTGCAATAACATCTCCAAACTAGTTGATGTGAAAACTATCTTTCTTATGGTATTTGATAGTCACAGCTTCCTCCTCACTTGTAGGAGAGCGGAGACTGAAACACCTAGAAAGGAAACTGTCTGATGGCCCGAACAGAACATTCATATCTTGATTGTTTGCATTTCCTTCCAGGGCTACTGAGCAAACACTTGGCAACATGAGACTTCAGCTGAACTAATGAGCTGCCTTTCTTCCCCAAGATAAAGTCATGATTGGAATCAACTGACTCAAATCAGCACTATTTATCATTGTGTAGGAAGGCAAAATACAAACATTCCACATGGGCTTCCTCTGATTGGCTTAAACAAAACATCTAACAATCTTCCAGTATCTCTAACCACATTCTCTTGGGTAAAGCCACTGGACTTCTATGTTAAGAAGAAATTTGACTGTCTGTCTTTGACTCGTTTTGAAGAAAAATGCATCCTACAGTTCACAAGAATTAAAGATCTTCTAA
The DNA here is from genome assembly GCF_037043375.1 of Chiloscyllium plagiosum. NCBI lineage: Eukaryota > Metazoa > Chordata > Chondrichthyes > Orectolobiformes > Hemiscylliidae > Chiloscyllium > Chiloscyllium plagiosum. The sequence goes on along the minus strand of NW_028270147.1, from coordinate 88,311,136 downwards.
TACTTGGAACATGTTCATTTTCACAGAAGTGTGGAAACAGGCCATTTGGCCCAACAAGTCCACATCGACTCTCCGAAGAGATTCCACCCAGATTCACTCTATCCCGAGCATTTCCCATGGTTAATCTACCTAACCTGCACACATTTCGAGTGTGGGAGAAAACCAGGTCCCTGGTGCTGAGACGCAGCAGTGCTAACCACAGAGCGACCAGCCAATTTAAAAGCACTACTTGAAACAAAAGATTAATATTATATAGAACAGAGTAGATTTCATAAACAGAATTAGAGTCAATTCCAATGCAACTATCACTCAGATCACCAAAACTGAAGATGACTTATGCATAATTTAAATACCAGTCCAAGGTTTGAGTTATGAATTTTGAAAACAGTTTGACAGGCAAACATGGATCATGCATGTTGACTATAATTTCATGAGAGTTGGGAATGGACCTAGATGAATCAAATACTTGGCTGATTCCATTTTAAATCAACCTCCCCCCTTGTCTCCCTCCCTCACCAAATTTGACTTTCCATCACAAAACCTGATGGTTAACTGGACATTATTTGTATCTCGGAGAAAGTAAGGACTAAAGATACTGGAGATCAGAGTCAAAAGTGTGGCACTGGAAAAGCACAGCAGGTCAGGCAGCTTCTGAGGAGCAGAAGAGTCGATGTTTCGAGTATAAGCTACAGTCACTCAGCCCAACAAGTCCACACCGACTCTCCGAAGAGATCCCACCCAGATTAACCCCAACCTGATCCCTGTGACCCTGCATTTCCCGTGACTAATCAACCTAGCCTACACACTCTTCAACACTGTGGGCAATTTCCCATGGTGAATCCACCTAACCTGCATTCCTGAAGAGCTTATGTTCAAAACGTTGACTCTCCTGCTCCTCGGATGCTGCCTGAACCTGCTGTGCTTTTCCAGCACCACACCTTTGACCCCGTTATTTGTATCTGTTGCCTCATGAATTAAATATCAGACAAAAATAGTGGGTAAGGAAGTGTTCTGTAGTACTAGTCAAAAACTACTTTTCCTTTCTGGTACTGAAATTTGGACAATAAAGGTTCAGATTTTCATTCAATGAAAACAGGCAAGTCTGTTGTTTTGATCTCACAGGAGATTGGAAGCAGGTGAGTATGAGCGGCTCTCTGCCTTTCTGTTCACGTCCAAGGTAGACATGACATCGATACTCGTCCACTGCTGTGTATCCCATTCCGCATCACGATGTTTCCCCATCTGCCTGATCAGGTGAGGCTTCTGCCTCTTCCTTCCCTCTGGGCTGATGTTATCATCACTCTCCTCACTGGTTTGCTACTGTATGATGTCTCCTGTTATGCTGTGACTGGCACAGAACCTCTCCCCTGCCTTGTGACGAAGATTTCTGACAGGCGCTATATTTGACGAGGCTAGCCTTTGTCATCCAGCATTTACCCCTTGTCTTCCGGTCTGGACAACAAACGAGTGCCACTATGATGAGCATCAAATCACATGGACGCCAAGGCTATCAACAATTAGTGAGCAGAGACCTGTACTACCAGCCTACTGTGTTCACCTATGCAGTGAGGTGAGAGAAGCCCTCTCTGTCAACAAACAAGGCCACTGTGCAGATTGTGCCTTAATGGCAATACAGTTGCTGTCTTCTCCACAATGAGCAAGCTAACAGTCAGCAATGGCCGTGACTCCCATTGCCCTCTCCATGTGGCTTTCCTAGTCTGCCTGGAATATTATGATGAGTCAGGCTGGCTTGCCCAAGACACTTGTCACCACCTTGATACACAGCAAGTGACTGATCGAACAGCAGTCCATGTTTCACCTGTCCACGCTCCGTGAATGAACGAAATGAAAAATTAAGAGTTGAAAGTTGTAACCTGGACCAATCAGGTCTTGGGCCAGTAAGTGAAAAATAATACTTGTGCCACAGAAGTATCAGGCAATGACTATATCCATTATAGTCCAGGCAATGACTATATGAGAGAATCTATCCATCATCCTATGATATTTAATGGCAATGCAGCCACTGAATTCTCCATTATCAATATCTAGGGGGTTGCCACTGACTGGTGTATAAATACTGTGCCTACAAGAGTAGGTCAGGGGCTTGGAATTCTGCAGCAAGCAATTCACTTCCTTACTACCCCAAAGTCCTTCCACAGTCTACAAGTCCCAAGGAATGTGATGGAATACTCTCCACCTGTCGAGAAGGATGCAGTTTCAACTGCACTCAAGACACTGAGCACCATCCAGGATAAAGCAGCCCACTTAATGGACACCCAAACAATGCCTTACAACTTCCTTCCATCCACTATTGCTGCATAGTGGCATCAGTGTGCACCATCTACAAAATGTACCACAACAACTCACTATGGCTCCTTTGACTCCACCTCTACCACCTAGATGGACAAGAGCAGCAGATGTCCAGGAACCCCACAGCTTGCAAGTTCCCCTCCAAGCATAGACAATCTTAGCTTGGAACTGCTTTTTGCCCCCATTGTCCCCTCACTGTTGCTGGATTAAAACCTGAATGCCCTTGCCAGCAGCATGATGGATATACTTATACCTGCTATACAGGCTACACAAAGAGAGCTCATTATCACCTTCTTGAGGGCAATGAATGATGGCTAATAAACACTGGTTTAGCCAATTCAGTCCAACGAGTCTGATCTGACATTAAATCATGGCAGATAAATTTCTCAATCCCATTCTCCCACTTTGTCCTTGTAATCCCTGATACTCAAGAACGTATCTATCTCAGTCTTAAATATACTCAATGACCTGACCTCCACAGCCTTCAGTGGCAATGAATTCCATAGATTCACCACTCTCTGGCTGAAGAAGTTTCTCCTTACTTCTGTTCGAAAAGACCCTCCCTGTACTCTAAGGCTCTGCCCTCGGGTCCTAGTCTCTCCTATCATTGGAAACATCTTCCCAATATCTACTCTGTCCAGGCCATTCAGTATTCTGTATGCTTCAATTAGATCCCCCTCATCCTTCTAAACTCCATCGAGTATAGACGCAGAGTCTTCAGACGTTCCTCATATAATAAGCTTTTCATTCCTGGGACCATTCTCGTGAACCTCCTCTGAACACAGCCTGGGCCAGTACATCCTTCCTGAGATATGGGGCCCAAAACTGCACACAATACTCCAAATGTGGTCTGATGAGAGCCTTACAGAGTCTCTTAAGTACATCCCTGCTTTTATATTCAAGTCCTCTCAAAATAAGTGCTGTCATTTCATTTGCCTTCCTAACTACTGACTCAACCTGCAAGTTTACCTTAAGAGAATCCTGGACTAGAACTCTCAAGTCTCTTTGCACTTCAGACTTCTGAATTTTCTCCCCATTTAGAAAATAGACCATGCCTCTATTCTTCCTACCAAAGTGCATGACCTCCCACTTCCCCACATTGTACTCCATCTGCCACCTCTTTGCTCACTCTCCTAACCTGTCCAAATCCTTCTGCAGCCTTCCAGCCTCCTCAATGCCACCTGTCCCTCTACCTATCTACTTCATCATCTGAAAACTTGGCTGGAATGCATTTAGTTCCTTCATCTAGATTGTTAATGTATAAAGTGAAAAGTTGTGATCCCAACACGGAGCCTTGTGGAACACCACTTGTAACCAGCTGCCATCCTGAAAAGGACCCTTTTATCCTCACTCTCTGCTTGCAGGTCTTTGGACTCCTCCATCGTCAGACCACAACAAAACGACGGTTGGAGGAAGAACGCCTCATCTTCCGGCTAGGAACCCTCCAACCACAAGGGATGAACTCGGATTTCACCAGTTTCCTCATTTCCCCTCCCCCCACCCTGTCTCAGTCAAATCCATCAAATTCAGCACCGCCTTCCTAACCTGAGATCTTCTTCCCGACCTCTCCGCCCCCACCCCAGTCTGACCTATCACCCTCACCTTGACCTCTTTCCACCTATCACATTTCCGACGCCCCTCCCCCAAGTCCCTCCTCCCTACCTTTTATCTTAGCCTGCTCGACAAACTTTCCCCATTCCTGAAGAAGGGCTTATGCCCGAAACGTCGATTCTCCTGTTCCCTGGATGCTGCCTGACCTGCTGCGCTTTTCCAGCAACACATTTCCAGCTCTGATCTCCAGCATCTGCAGACCTCACTTTCTCCTTTAGAGGGATATGGGCCAAGTGCTGGCAAATGGAACTAGATTAGGTTAGGATATCTGGTCAGCATGGACGAGTTGGACCAAAGGTCTGTTTCCGTGATGTACAGTTCTATGACTCTAACTCTGGGATGTAGTCCACCTGGTCCAGGTGATTCATCCACCTTCCGGCCATTCACTTTTTCTAGTACCTTCTCCTTGGTGATGGTCACCATACTCAGCTCTGAACCTCATTCTCGAATTTTTGGGATATTAGTCATGTCTTCCACTGTGAAGACTGATGCAAAGTAATTATTCAGTTCCTCAGCCATTTCCTTGCTCCCTACTACTATCTCTCCAGCATCATTTTCCAGCGGTCCAACACACACTTTTGCTTCTCTTTTGCCCTTTACGTATCCAAAGAAACTCTTACTGTCTTCCTTCGCATTACTGGCGAGTGAAGTGGGAGTTGACATGGGACATGCTGACATGGGCCCACAGACACAAGATGGCCACTGAGCTGTGACATGGAAAAGTACAACGAAGCATACACAGATACTGCCTGAGGCCAACAGGATACCAGCACAATACACACAGAACATAGATATTTAGTTTCAGGTGGGTGGGGGAGAGAATACATATCAGTAACATCTACTACCCGTCGAAGTGTCTGAGTCCAGCCATCACCTTCAATAGAAATGTTAATTACCTGAGACTGCTTGTGTAGAAGTGTTAATACCTTAGATTTGCAGTAATGGAAAAATGATCTTGCTTCTTTCTCATGACCAATTACTGCAGCAATGGACTTCCACGTAGGTGCTGAAACTGACAATGGCTCTGTAACATTCCTCTGAAACTGACAATGACTCTGTAATGTTTTCTGTAAACAGGCCATGCTGCACAAACAAAGGCTTGATATTTGGACCATTATACCATGAAATGTATAACATTTCGTGACATGTACTCCAAGAGTGAGAGAAGGCTCGCAGCTTATAGGCAAGATGCCGGACGTATCTCTCTCTCTCTCTTTTTACACCCCCCTCTCCCCCAGAGCTCCAGTTTCTTTGTACGATAAACTCTGTCGTTGAATCCCAATTCTGACTCCGAGACTGGTGATTTTCCCTACAACACTAGCTTGGCCTCGTGCTTAATTAGTATTTTTTTATTTAGTTTTTATTGCCTTCTGTTGGTCTTTGTAAGCTTCCCAATCCTCTGGTTTCCCACTGCCTTTCATCACATTATATGGTTTCTCTTTTGCATTTATGCTGTCCCTGACTTCCCTAGTCAGTCATCAGTGGTTGCCTCATCCTGCTTGTACCATGCTTTGTTTTTCCTTGGGAAAAATCTCTGCTGTGTCTCCTGAATTACTCTCAGAAGCTCCTGCCTTTCCTGTTCCACTGTCTTTCCAGCTAGGCTCCTCTCCCAGTCAAATCTACCCAGCTCCTCCCTCATGCCTCTGTAGTTGCCTTTATTCAGCTGTAATACAGTTACCTCTGATTCTATCTTCTTCCTCTCAAATTGCAGAGTAAGTTCAATTGTATTATCATCACTGCCTCCTAACGGTTCCTTCAGCTTAAGTTCTCTTATCAAGTCGGCCTCATTGCACAACATGAAATCCAGTATTGCCTGTTCGCTAGTGGACTCCATCACAAGCTGCTCCAAAAAGCCGTCCTGTGGACATTCCACAAATTCCTTTTCTTGCAATCCACTACCAACTCGATTTTCCCAGTCCACTTGCGTATTGAAATAAGCCATGAGCACTGTAACTTAACCTTTCTTACACATCTTTTCTATTTCAGTGTATCTTGCGTCCCAACTCCAGACTGGGAATTGGTTTAGCTCAGTTGGCTGGATTGTTGGTTCACAAAGCAGTATGATACTAACAGCATGGGTTCAATTCCCATCATTGGTTTGAGGTTACCATGAAGGACTCTCTTTCTCAATCTCTTCCCTCTCTTGAGGTTTGGTGGCCCTCAGGTTAAACCACCACCAGTTGCTTCTCTCTAATGAGAGAGCAGCTCCTATGCTCTGGTAATATTATGACAACCCAACAACAACTCCTCACTACTATTTGGAGGCCTGTACATAACTCCAATTATGGGTTTTTAAAAAAACTTTTGCAGTTCCTCAACTCTAGCCCCACAGATTCTGTGCAATATGACCCTACCTCATTTCTTACTATTGATTTAATTTAATTTCTTACTAAGGCAACCCCAGCCCCCTCTGCCCATCTTTTCGATACAATGTATATCCTTGAATATTTTGCTCCCAATCCTGATCCGCTTGCAGCCACGTCTCCGTGATGACCATCAGGTCATACCTGCCATTTTCGATCTTCGCTACAAGCTCGTTTACCTTTTTCCTTATACTGCCTGCACTCAGCTATAACACCTTCAGTCCTGTATTAACCATCCCTCTTCTCATGGTCATTTATTTGTCCAGTGTGCTTGAAATTTGATTGCTAACCCCTTCCAGACACTGTCGTATTTGTGTCTGTGCTGGAGATTTTAGTAGCCTTTCCTGAGTTCTGCACTCTTCTCTCCACCTTTAATTTGGGTTTCCTAATTTCCCCTGTAACCGAGCCCTCTCCCCCATTTAGTTTCAAGCCATGTCGACAGCCCTAGTTATGGCCCCAGCACGGTTCAGATGAAGGCCATCCCATTGGAACAGGACTCATCTTCCCCAGTGGTACCAATGTTCCATGAATTCAAACCTATTTCTCCCACACCAATCTTTGAGCTCCGCATTTACCTGCTTCATCTTATTGACCCTATGCCAATTAGCTCATGACTCAGACCATAATCTGGAGATTGGTTCTGCTTTTCAATTTAGCTCCAAGCTCTTCATACTCCCTTAGCAGAACCTCTGCCCTAATTTTATCCATGTTGTTGGCACTTATGTGGACCATGACCACTGGATCTTTGCCTTCCCACTCCAAGTTCTTCTGCAGCCCAGATAAGATATTCCAAACCCCAAGCAGCAGGTAGGCAACACAACCTTCGGGACTCTCGATCCTCGTCAGAGAGAACAGTGTCTATGCCTCTACCACACCAATTACAACAACATTTCTCTTCTCTCTCCCAACCTGGCTGCTGTCAATTGGTTCATCCTCCCTGCATTCCCCATTCCTGTCCACACAGGGAGCAAAGCTCTTGAACCTGTTCGGTAAGGACAGGGGCTGAGGCTACTGCAACCCCACCTCCTAGATCCCTGACCTGCCTCACTCACAACCATACCCTCCTGTCCCTGACCACTGGTCAAATTTGAATTAGTCAGTCTAATGGATGTGACTGTCTCCTGAAATACAGCGTCCAGGTAACTCCCTTCCTCCCTGATGTGTTGCAATGTTTGAAGCTCAAACTCCAGCTCATCGCCTCTGAGCCGGAGTTCTTCCAACAACCAACATCTACTGCAGACATGGTCACTGGTAACCACAATGGGGTCCACCAACTCCCACATCATGCAGAAACAACACATCACCTGACACTCCATCACATGAACATATAGAAAAGCTATCAATGCCACATTATCCATGATTGTCCAGCATTTGTGTGTGTGTGTGTCTCTGTAATGGTCTCCGTGGAGTGACATAGCCTCTCCAGGCCAGTCTCCCCAATACTTTCTGATAAGGCATTCTGATTCGGTGAAGACAATGGGAGACTTCTCTCAGATTCATTTTACGAGGAAGGCTGCACTTACTCCTGGCAAATCACGTTTAGATTGAATACAAATGATTGAAGATCTTGCCAATCATAAGTCCATCTGCCAAGTGCTTACCTTCCTGTTGCTAACGTTAGATAATTGCCCCAAATTGGTAGCACAAGGTGTTTCGTAGCACACCCGTGGACTTAGATTTTACTCGTCACCTCAGATTATCGTTCTAACGGACGATGTGGAGACAGCAATAACATATCTGTAAGCCTTGGTGAATGTCTCGTGTTTAATGAATACACATTCTCAAGTGAAACAACATTTTAAAGCTATCTTCACAGCAAGTCACTACCTGGAGGAATGAGTCTCCACGTTTGCAATTCTCGCTTTCTGGGGCTGGATAGTTTCAATTGGATTGCAGGATCAGCAATTATGAATGGCAGCTTCCATTGCCCATGTGGTGTTAAGAACGGCAAGTGGATGAACAAAGGCACATAATCAGCTTCTTGTCATCAAAATAAAATATAATACTCCCCCACATTCCCAACCCTGTCAGATGGCAGCAAGTGGTAAGGAGCCTTTCAATGTGTACTGGCAGCTGACTAATAGCACAGTTGACTGGAATTGTAGCCCATTTCTAAATTGAAATCTTTTGGTCGAGAACTTTGACACTTCAGAAACTGACAGCAATATTCACAACTTCTTCACATCAGGGGAGGCATCTTAAATCAGTCTGAGTGGGATTCGGGCTCCAGTCCATTTGGGAGCCAGGCTTTTCTATATGTTCATGTGATGGAGGGTCAGGTGATTTGTTGTTTCTGCATGATGTGGGAGCTGGTGGAGTTTGTTGTGATTCACAGTGACCATGGCTGTACTAAGTGTTGGTTGCAGGAAGAACTTTTGAGATGCCTCACCTGATGTGATGAAGTCTCTTTTTTAAATTCACCCACTTGTGGGAACGTGGGCATCGCTGTCTCGGCCAACATTTATTGCCCGTCCTCGAGAAGGTGCTGGTGAGTGTCCTTCTCGATATGCTGCAGTCCGTGGGTTGTTGGTAGACCCACAATACCATGAGGGAGAGAATTCCAGGATTATTAACCAGCAACAGTGAGGAACAAATCACCAAGCGACTCAGTGTGATTTGTAATATTTTGAACTGTGTCCACATTAAACTCTGAGTCATTTCTGACCCGTTAGCTCATTTAACAAATGTTTAAAAAAAAAGCATTTACCAGGTCCACAAAACCCCTGCCAAATAGCTGTATCAAGGAGCAACTCTGAAACAGTACCGTCTTGCAGTACAGCACTGAAACACTAACCTATGCAACAGTTCCCAGTCAAATATTAAAAATTGTCAACAGAGTGGACTTTATATATTAGTGCCTGCAGTTTTTTGAAGAGAGATTAATTTCTGCATAATACTTCACATTCATGCAGGGAATGTACTCTTCCTCAAATCTGAGAGAATGCTGAACGACCTGGCTTAGATTGCCCAAGCCTGATGTATCACTGACTTATCATTCAACTTGGATAATCAGCAGCATTCAGATTTCAAAGCAGTGCCATCTGTTTTGAGAACTGTTCTCACAACCAGTCCTGTTGGAACCATTGCCTATGCCACTGCTTCCTTTGATATGAAATGTGTAGTGGACTTTCAGTGAATTTTAAATGGTTGCTTTTATCCATATAATTGTTCCTGACAAGGTGTAACAATGGATTCTCTATCCACCTTGCTTCGTTACATACATCAATCACACTGACTACCGTGTAATTTAAAAATATTAAAGTGTATTAAATAACATCCAAATTTATCAAATGTAATCACATTAAATAGCTAAGATTGAACATGATATTAGAGTAAAATTGCCTCAGTGGCCTATTCAAAAATCATATTAATTTCATATGCAAATGACAGTAATTCCTTTTAAATTACTTAACTGAAAGCATAATAGCGTATTGACTCAATTCTGTCTTTAAAACATTAGTCAGATTATTTTCAAAATAAAGGTCTTTTTTCTATACATGCCAAAGTACCCTGTGCAGCACCTTGCATTCCGCACCGCAGTAACTAGCATTCTACACTGCAATGCCCCAAGCAGCAACTTGCATTCCACACTATAATACCCTGTACAGCACCTGCATTCTGCACCGCAATACCCCAAGCAGCTCATTGCATTCTGCACCGCAATACCCCGTGCAGCATGTTGCATTCTGCACCACAATAGCCTGTGCAGCACCTTGCATTCTGCACTGCAAACTCTGTGCATTCCATGCTGAAATATATTGTGCAGCACCTTGCATTCATTCTTGCTACAACCATCCTGGCCTGAAACTATATCACCATCCCTTTCCTGTTGTAGTTTCAAAATCCTGGCATTCCCTCCTGAAGGGCATGCTGGGGTGTACCTATATTCCAAGTGTGCTGCAGTCCAAATAGGCAGCTCATCACCACCTTCTCAAGGGCAAATAGAAGCAGGCACTAAATGCTGACCAGTGGCATCTATGTCACATGAAAAAAAATAAGTAGAAGCTTCCCTGATGTTTGACAGTACTTGTGCAGCAAGTGGTCGAGCTGTGCAGTTCAAGCCATAGTTTTAAATGCCAGCCTCTACTAAATTGGCTAATGTTAACCATGTGGAGAAAGTGAGGTCTGCAGATGCTGGAGATCAGAGATGGAAATGTGTTGCTGGAAAAGCGCAGCAGGTCAGGCAGCATCTAGGGAACAGGAGAATCGACGTTTCAGGCATTAGCCCTAATGCCCGAAACGTCGATTCTCCTGTTCCCTAGATGCTGCCTAATCTTAACCATGTGCCAGTGGACCACTGTTGCTTGGCTTAACACCTCCAATGTCAGGAAGGGGAAAATTGATCCCAACTCTTATTCCTGCCAAAAAAGTGTGGATTTGTTCATGTCGGTGAAAACCAGATTAACCCTGATTTAACATACTACCGTGGAACAGCCTATTAACACCAGCAGTCACATGAATAACGATACTAAACAGTTTAAAGAGGATATGTGACGTTCAGATAAAACGCAAGAGGCTTCGATGGAAAATTGGAATAGGTCAACTTCTCTTCATAAGACAAGCCCACCAGTCCAGGCAGCATCCTGCTAAACTTTCTTTGCCACCTCTCCAAAGCCTCCACATCTTTCCTATTATAGGGTGACCAGAACTGGACACAATATTCCAAGTGTGGTCTCACCTTGGTTTTGTAGAGCTGCAGCAAAACCTTGCGGCTCTTAAAGTCAATCCCCTGTTAATAAAAGCCAAAACACTAAATGCTTTCTTGACAACCCTATCTACCTGGGCGGCACTTTGAGGGATCGATGCACTTGAACAACAAGATCTCATTTTTCTTCCAAACTGCCAAGAATCTTGTCCTTAATCCTATATTCAGCATTCAAGTTCGCCCTTCCAAAATGCATCACTTTGCATTTATCCAGGTTGAACTCCATCTGCCATTTCTCAGCCCACCGCTGCATCTTGTCAATGTCACGCTGCAGCCTGCAACAGCCCTCGATACTATCAACGGCACCTCCAACCTTTGTGTCATCTGCAAATTTACTAATCCACCCCTCAACCTCCTCATCCAAGACATTTCTAAAAACTAAAAGAGCAGAGGATCAAGATCAGAGCACTGTGGGACACCACTCACCACTGACCTCCAGGTAGAATACTTTCCATCTAAAATCACTCTCAGCTTTCTGTCAGCCAACCAATTCTGAATCCAGAGAGCCAAATCTCTCTGTATCCCATACCTCCTGATTTTATGAATGAGCCGTGAATGAGGAAGAAGAAAGGTGACCTGATCGAGGTGTACAAGGTAATGAGAGGCAGAGATAAAGTTGATAGCCAGAGACTTTTCCCCAGGGCAGGATTGATGGCCATGAAGGGTCATAGTTTTAAGGTGTTAGGAGGAAGGTATAGAGGAGATGAAGGGTAGGTTATTTACGCAGAGAGATGTGAATGCATGGAATGCGTTGCCAGCGGTGGTGGCAGAAGCAGAGTCATTAGGGACAGTTAAGTGACTGCTGGACATACAATTGGACAGCAGTGAATGGAGGGATGCATAGGTTAGGTTATTTTATTTTAGATTAGGACTAATCCTCGGCACAACATTGTGGGCTGAAGGGCCTGTTCTGTGCTGTACTTTTCTATGTTCTATGTAAAGATGCTGTATGAAGTTAACCATTTTAAAATGAGCATGATTAAAGAGATGATTCAAATGGTGGATATAATTATGGAAATGCAAACCTGGCCCATTTGAAAATGTAACAATATTGCATACAATTGGAATACAAGTGATTCCTTTTGAACAAATAATCACTGATCTAAATAGTAACTGGAGTAACTACTCAAACTTATAATTTTCCAAAAACTATGAAATGAAGGATGCATATAAATGCATTTCAGTTTCTATATTCTATGTGTAACATGCTCAGAATAACAGACGAATAAAATTTGAATATAAAAAAGAATTCCTTAGCAGCACTGACATCTACTTGTCCAGTGTTTCAGGAAGGCATCTCACCAGCACCTTCTCAAGGGTAGTTAGGAATAGGCAATAAATGCTGTTCCAGTCAGGTATGTCGACATTTGTGTTATTTTTAAAAGTACAATCAATTTCCAAGAAGTTCAACTATTGCTTTTTTATAAAATGTTAGGTTAAGAGTTGATTGTAATGACATTTATTATAAGTGTGCTAATACATATCTTAATTCATAATATTCCACTGTGACCAATTAGCAAATCTAGGGTTAGGAATTAATTGGCCTGAAACTCTCCCCAGTTCACATTCATTGAGTTGCTAATTAGGATTCACAAAACGGAACTGAGAAATGTGGTATTCCTTTGCCAAACAATCACTTACCATAAATTCTTGCGTAAAAGTCATAATCTAAATATAAATCACTTGCTTGTTCTTGAGTACATTATGTAAATTGCACAGTGTATAACTTAACCCATAATCAATTGAAGAATTTCAAAGAGATTTTAAGGACTTTATAATGCGTCAAATTGCTAAGTCAGCGTGTTGCTCTGACAGCTTGGGAGTTCTTTTCATTTTTTAAAAGCCTTGAGCATTGTCTATGCTTACTGCCAATGTTAACATTCATTAAAATATGTTGGTTGGTTTGAAATGCAGCTCACAATAATTGTTAATGAACTCTAACGGAACTCTCAGTGATGGCTTTGGATGTAATTTATCTCACTACAGGAGAGGAGCTGTAGGATACCCAAAATTGTTTCACTCCAAAGGAATGCCAGAAAATGTGAACCATAAAAGCAAATCTCATTGCATAGTTTAACTATTTATTGAACAATAATGGGAAGTCCTTCAATTTAAAATACATACATAACAATATCCTGTATTAAGTCACACAGATTCCCCAAGTCAGACCTTTGGGGTTGTAAGAAGCTGGTTTTAGGTGATTAGGACCTCGATCCTAGGCATGTAGACTTAGGAGCGGAAGATACTGTACTACTGTCTTTCTTGCTACCACATTTGTAAGAACTTGCAAAGTCACCAGTTGTGGTATTCGTGCAGTGCTTTGAGGTGACTGTTGTAGATTGTCCTGGTTTCCAAACTTATAGTTAAGCCCACAGCAACTTCAGCATGCAGATGATTCTAATGTGTGCACTCACTCAGAAATGGAGGTCCAAGTCAATGCTGGCTCCTTCTCCTTGACATATCAGAAAATTGCCCTTTCACTAAACACCCAGAAAATTAGAGAGTCCTTTTCTAATCAGTTCCCAGGAGCACAACATCTACCTCTGATGAATAAGGTCAACAGTGAGAACATGGAAATTATGGACCATTTTCTTCATCTTGAATTCTCTCTCGATGAAGGCATATGCAAGTGACAAAATTCATCATCACCTTCAATGTACCAGCACAGACCATGACTGACTGAGAAAAAGTGCACACGAGGACGAAAACTTAAAATTGTCAAGACTAAGAAAAAGGAAATGTTTTACCAAGGGCAGCGGAGTGGCTGAACAGCCAACACGAAACTCATACTCAGAGAATCCTACTTTCTCTTTTCTTCATGAGTGTAGCCAGCTCTTCAGCAAGAACTCGTTAAACTAGAGTGATCTGGCATTAATGGGTCAAGAGACTGTACTACAAAAGCAGTTTGTAAACTGACAATCATCAAAATTGACTAGGTTTAGTATCCTTGTAAGTTGTTTTTTTTTAGATTAGATACAGTGTGGAAACAGGCCCTTTGGCCCAACAAGTCCACAACGACCCGCTTTCATTTCCCACAGTATCCACCTGCGGCATGTCAGAGTGTGAGAGCATTATTTGTGTAGAACAGACATAGATTTGTTTCACAGGTCAGTAGACTTAGGCTTTGTGTGTGGAATGCTTGAGATCATATCACAGAATACTCGTCACTAGCAGATAGAGAATGCATGGTTTTTCTTCCCCTCCCCAACAGTCTCAGCTGGATTTCAAACAAAATTCCAGGAATAGGAGCACAATATTGCTCACCAACCCCCTGATCTCCAGGTTTTGACTCCAAGATTGCAGAAACTTACCAGCAGAGTGCTGTGCTTAATTCAAGGTCACTTTATTACCTGTCTGAGTGAGAAGTAAACTTGGAAACCTTCTGTTGACACATTCTGCTGGTTCTCGATCAATATTTGGAATATAACAGACAATGACTAAAGTATGCTCCTGGTGACTAATAAAGAACAGCACTAATAATGATCCAAGTGGCAAATTTCAGCCCAGACTATCATCAGTCTAATCACTAGGTGGCAGCAGTGACAATAATAAAGCTGACATGGTTAAAACTGGGACAAATCTATCAAATCTCAATGCTCCTCGCCAGATGGCATCACTACTATAATTAAGATTTGGAGATGCCAGCGTTGGACTGAGGTGGACAAAGTTAAAAATCACACAACACCAGGTTATAGTCCAACGGGTTTATTTGGAAGCACTAGCTTTCGGAGCGCTGCTTCTTCATCAGGTGGTTGTATGCTCCACAACCACCTGACGAAGGAGCAGCGCTCCGAAAGCTAGTGCTTCCAAATAAACCCCTTTGGACTATAACCTGGTGTTGTGTGCTATAATTAAAGTCGCTCAAAATGTTTTTGGAGTTTATGGATATATTTGTAACAAGAAATTATTGCTTGATTTCACGGTAGTTAAATGTGTTATCAACTCAGGCTAGACAAGAAGTGTTGAAAAATATGAGAAGTTCATCAAATGATATGAGCATGGAAGTAAGGAGTGAAATGTTTCTCTTCCACATTGGCAAGTGAGTAGTCATCCACAGTAATCCTACATTCCTGCTCTTAGTCCACAATCTTGCAGGTTAGACCTTTTTCAGTGAGTATTAAGCATTTTTTTCTTCCAATGTTTTGAGACTTTCCAGGTTTCCTATCCTCCCACATGCCTTCTGGATGAATACATTTTCCACAAATTCCCCATGGGAGCACAAGACACATGCTCCCTCACCAAGGAGTCTTGAATGAACTGGAATAGGGCCACCCATCATTGCATCCAGATCCCTGAAAATGTTGTACATTTTTAACAAGCTAAGTCACTGAGTGTGTTTAATGTAGTGACTGACAGATTTCTCAAAAGATATGGAAAAGACAAGGAATTAGGTGATCAGCTGTAATCACACTGAAGTCAGCTTAATGAGCTGCATGGCTTGCTCCTGCTCTGATGTTGAAGTGTGGTCCAAGGTACCTCAGAATTAAAATGTTCTGGTCCATGTACAACCTCTAACACCTCGCTCACACCTTTCCACTCATGCAGTGAACCTAACTATATTTTATCCAGTTCAAGCAAAACTTGTCTGAACTCATATTTTATGGCATGGCCAATAAAGGTTTGCTTTCTGGGCCACTTTATCTGCAATTGTCCCGTTTGGCATTCACTCCAAGCTGCTCCTCTTCATTTTTCACTCAGGGCTCAGTTGACTCAATAGCTGGTTTGCAGTCCATAGTACTGTCAACACCACGGTTGGTTTCTGCACTGGCTGAGCATGAAGCACTTTCTTTCTCAACCTTTACCTTTTGACTAAGTTGTGGTGACCCCTCAGACTAAACCACCACCAGTCATTGCACTCTCATGAGAGAGTGGGCTTATGGTAACTTGCCCTTTATTTCTCTGTACTCGACAATTTATTGTGCATTTCCCTGCATTGTTAGTCTTACCAAATACATTACCTTGTACTTCCCCAGACTGAAATCAATTTGTACTGCCCCACCAACCTAACCAGTTCCGTTCATCAGGATCTGCCTGCTCCCAGTTTCACTTTAAAAGGTAAAATCACCATAGCCGACTAGACCACAGGGCTGCTCTCTCATTGGAGAAAGATGACTGTGTGGTGGTTTAACCTGAGGGTCACCATACATTTCCCATGGCTAACCCATCTAGCCTGCACATCCCTGGACACTATGATAATTTAGCATGGCCAGTCCACTTATCCTGCACATCTTTGGATTCTGGGAGCAAACCGGAGCACCTGGATGAAACCCACGCAGACATGGGGAGAATACGCAAACTCCACACAGATAGTTGCCCGGGGCTGGAATCCAACCTGGGTTCCTGGTGCTGAGGCAGCAGTGTTAACCACTGAGCCACTGTGCCACCCTAACCTTATCGTTCCTCTTCAGTTGAATAAATCAATGAATTTTGGATTGAACAACAGGGTAAGGTAATGCTTTCCATTGCAGGCACTTTGCATAGATCTCACCACTTACATGACAGAGGAACCTCGATTATCCAGCATTCGATTATCCGAATATTGGATTATCCGGCAAGATCACAAGGTCTCGATGCTCAGCTAAACTATGTTATCAGGCATTCGATTATCCAGAATTCAATTAACCGAACGAAATACTACCCCCGCTCGTATCCTTCGGGATAATCGAGATTCCTCTGTATTCATGTCCATGGCAAGTGACTATCCATACTGAGCAATTAACAATAATCATTTTTCCTCAGCACAGATGACAATTACAAAGGTGGCACATACAATGTATTAAGGCAAACCAGCTATCTCAGACAAGTCAATAAGCTCTTAGCACCTCATTAAAATGTCATTGCCTTAATTACCTTAATCCTCTCCACTTATCATTTTAAAAGTACGTCTGATTTCAGACAAATTTAAGTGTTTAACAGGACTCTTTCAGCTTGTGCAATGAGTGACTGATTGCCTAGGTACTGCAGTGCTACACTTCATATTGGGCACGCGTTGAAATTGTGGTTGAGTGACAGACTTGCATTTCTTCGCTGACGATCAGACTGCAAGATTTCATTACCTTTTTCTCAACCATCTGTCAGAGTACCCCTCTGTGGATGTTGATGGCTCATACAAGGCCAAAGGTTGAGCTAAAAACTGAAGTAGGCGGCCAATTCCAACTTAATTCAGCACTTTTGAGCTATACTGTCCACTAAATTCATACAAACTTGAATTAGCTTGCTATAAATAACAAGGGAGTAAAAGGTTATCAGGAAATAGAGTGGAGGCTAAATCAGATCAGTTATGATTTTATTGATTAGTGGACAGGTTTGAGGAGCCAGTTGGTTTACTTTTGCTCTGAATTTGTACGTTCATATATTTGCAAAAGCAGTGAAGATCGTATCAGCAAATGCTGTGCATTGAGTGAACAGACAAAGTCCTTACTGCTCTGCCTCAGCAAACCTCATACAATGTGTCGAAGGAGATTTTGTAAGAAACCTTCGGATTGCTCTTTTGAGTTTGTCTCAGCATCCATTCTTGTGCACGAGACCAAGAGACTAAAAGACAAAGGACCAGAAGCAGGGCATTCAGTCCATCGCTTCTGCTCCATCATTTAATGAGATCATTGTCAACTCAACTGTCAAAGAGTCATAGAATTTGTACGCATAGAAAGAGACCTTTCAGCCCATCATGCCCAGTTATTGAGAATTTTTCAGGTGATCTGAGAGGACATCTTCAAAACTGGAATATTGAAGAATTGCAATCTATAATGAAGGAGGCAAAGTTTTAATTTAGTATAGCGAGCCACCGTTTTCTCAACGTCTGGATAAGTTGCAAAGAAATCCATGGATCTCTCATGACTGCATGTACTATTTAATCAGCTCTATGAGGTGTTCAACCACTGTTTTTCTGGAAATCTATATTCATTTCATGTCAATTTTGGATCTTAGAATATAAACTATCTATATTGCAGATTATTTCATTTTTCTAACCTTGTACGCTAAAGTTTATTCTTGCTTGTTTAAGAAGTATGGAATTTTTTGTCGATCCTCTCAGTAATTAATAAGATTTCAAAACTCCTTTCCTTTTAACAGGAGCGGTTACTGGTTACTTAATCAGACCCTAAGATAATTTGATGGTCTTGTTAGGAACCATAACAACCAATAGTGTTGTCACTTACCTTCTCTGGATTAATGCCAGTGAACACTGATTCCAGCCTGGACTATGGCTGCAATGTGCTTCTTGCGCGTGGAGACACCTCCCACCACGTGCGTGGCAAGTACTCATGTGACTCGGCCAACATTTTCTATCTCATACACTGCAGGCAAAGATGCCCTGAGGCATGGTACATTGGTGAGACCGAGCAGAGGCTACAGCAACGGATGAATGGACACCACACAACAATCTACAGACAGAAATATTCCCTCCCAGTCAGAGAACGCTTCAGTGATCTGAAACATTTGACCTCGGACCATTGGGTGACCATCTTCCAAGGTGGGCAGCACAGTGGCACAGTGGTTAGCACTGCTGCCTCACAGCACCAGAGACCCAGGTTCAATTCCCGCCTCAGGCAACTGTCTGTGTGGAGTTTGCACACTCTCTCAGTGTCTGCGTGAGTATCTTCCGGGTGCTATGGTTTCCTCCCACAGTCCAAAAAGGTGCAGGTTAGGTGAATTGGCCATGCTAAAGTGCCCGTAGTGTTAGGTGAAGGGGTAAATGTAGGGAAATGGGTCTGGGTGGGTTGCTCTTCGTAGGGTTAGTGTGGAGTTGTTGGGCCGAAGGGCCTGTTTCCACACTGTAGGTAATCTAATCTAATCTAATAAAGGTGGACTTCAGGACAGGCAACAATGCAAAGTGACCAAACAAAAGCTGATAGCCAAGTTCAGTACCCATGGGGATGGTCTCAACTGGGACCTTAGGTTCATGTCACACTACAGATGACCCCACTGCACCACACACACACACACTCTCTCTCTCTCTCATAAGCTCACACAGACTCCCACACACTCATGAGCACACTTTCACAGATATATACCCCTTTACACTCACACACACCCTCCCACACACACATATACCCACCCACATAAGTTTGTGGGGTGAATTTGTACTTGCAGAATTACATTTTATTTTGCTTAAACCCATGTAAGATTCTGTAAATCCCTTTTTTAGATTAGGGTCAGTCTGAACATTGAGACACAGACAGCCTCACACAGGACCCCTCACACCTTCAATGCATTTTCTGGGCCAACATGGCACCTATTGTTAAAGTTCACTTGAGAATGTAACTTTAAGAAAGTTTTGAATTAACATAAGAAAGAACTGAAACCAACATGCCCATTCTAAAAGATGAGAGACTTAACAAACAATCCAGATCTTTTTCAATATTCAATTTCAGTTACATCACTCTGTAAACTTTTGCTATAAAAGCTGTGCCCTACAATCTTATACTCCAGAGCCAACTGATGAAGGGGCGGTGCTCTGAAAGCTAGTGCTTCCAAATAAACCTGTTGGACTATAACCTGGTGTTGTGTGATTTCTAACTTTGTACACCCCAGTCCAACACCAGCACCTCCCAAGCATCTTTGTCTATCAGTCAGTTTGACACTACAGTGTCAAATCACATCAGGTGATAAACTAAGCTGCCTCAGACTCACTACTATGACTCAGGTACTACCTGCACTGAGAGATCTGGCTAGGCTTCAGTCACTGAGCTGGGTCTGTCCTTCTTTCCTGAACACCAAGCTCAGGTCCTGTTTCTGTGAAGGTTGTTCCAAGGTTATGCTGCCAAAGTTTTCAAAACACTCATGTTTCTTCTTGAAATTTCCAGAAAGTTCAACTCCTGTCCAGGAACCTTGTAACGCTAAAATAATCCATTCAAGGACTGTACAGACAACTTACATCTGTTTCAATTTTCTCCTTTCTGCCTTGGTGGCCGTGAAGGCCACCAGGTTCCTGCTTAAATGAGCAGTGCCTTGCACAAGAGACCATTGTTCCTGTAAGATTGGCTACTTTCTCCCATCATCATTGTAGACAGCTGGCTATTAATTCCTTCACTGTGTCAGATTGGTCAAGGTACACCAATAGAGTTGCAATAGACATCATTGGTGTGCTCTGCCTTGTGAAGGCAAATGCTAGTCTTAAATTCATGCTCCATGACGAACAGAATTTTAAAGTTGGATTGCGTGGAGCTAGAATGCATTTATGGACCCTAAAAAGGGACGGTAATACTAAACTTCTGTCTATGTTTCAAATTTTGCTGGTAGACAGTGTGGGATGTGATCGATTCTCATGGTGATCATGGGGAGGGGGTGGGGCAAAGCAAATATATCTAGTCTATTGTAGGGTCTTGAATTGTAACTTGAGAATCTCAAATCGATGGAGAAAGTGTACTCACTCGTGACAAGTCTATGAAATCTGTTCAATCTCCCGCAATCTCCCCTGTCATTGAACTATCTTGGGGAGGATCTCACCTAAATGGCATGATCTTTGCCCTTTGACATGGGTGGAATGGAATCATTCCTACTGTTCTGGGGTCTCATCACAAGTGGGCACTGGAGGCAGTGAGTGTCAGGGGCTGCTGTTCAAAAGGCTTGCTCCGGTCCAATATGACTACATTTCAGTTATTTCCGAAAATATATGGTCCTCTAACGCTGACCCCTTAACCCTACACACTCTCCAACAAAGCCAGCTCATGCTACTCATGCTCCCTGAGCACCCCAATGGTCCTTCATATCCTCCATGCTAAGCTTTGCCCTGTCAATACCCATAGACAATACCAAATCAATGTAAACCTTTGCCGGCTCTCATGGCACCATGGTAGCACCATGCTAATGGAATAGCAATTCATTCTAATCCTTTGCTAACGAACAGAATTGTGAACAAAAACCCAGAAAGACAATTTAGATTTTAACAGCATATTTGAACTGGCAACCTCACTGCAAACTTAAACTGAGATAAAGATGGGTGTGGAAAACAGCCAAGCAGTAAACTGGAGTATGGAGTAATGGAAATAAACTGCTAATAGAACAGTTGGAAACCGATTTATTCCACTCTCACAAGCAGCATATCTTTTTATTGTCATTTCTTAAAGCAATAGTGATTTAATTTGAGTTTTATTGTATCTCTCAATTCTGAACTTTGAGACCAAAGTCATCAAATAGTGCAAATTTGATATTTATTTTGACCCATCGTTGTGAACAAGAGGACAAGGCAAAGCTCAAACAGAGTGTGGTGACTCACCAGTAATTCCTCTTGCAGGGAAATACAATCATCCATTTAGGAAGGAAGAGCTTTCAGAAAAGGCTTTCGATTGGATAAGCTCTTGATAAACCAAGTGAAATGACAAATGCAAATACATGGCTGTGTGTTACAAATCATTCAGGAAGTCCAAGTTGCTGTGACAGTCTGTACGCTCGATGAGGAGGTGCCAGTGTTGGACTGGGGTGGACAAAGTTAAAAATTACACAACACCAGGTTACAGTCAAACTGGTTTGTTTGGAAGCGCTAACTTTCGAAGCCCTGCTCTTTCATCAGGTAGCTGTCTCTTGTAAGTGTGTACTCTTGTAAGTATGCTGTAATCTGTCTTTATGGATAGTGATGGCAGAGGCTCCAACTTGCTTACAATCACACATCTAACAAGAAATTACTCCCATTTTTACTGCCTGGCACTAGTACATGGTGGAGAAAGTGAGGACTGCAGATGCTGGAGATCAGAGCTGAAAACGTGTTGCTGGAAAAGCGCAGCAGGTCAGGCAGCATCCAAGGAGCAGGAGAATCGACGTTTCGGGCATAAGCCCTTCTTCAGGAAGGGCTAGTACATGGTGTAAGGATCTGCAGGTTGAAAATCAGCCTATTTGCCACCAATTATTTGGGCCATCAATTCTCGGGGAACCCGAACTGAGAGCTTCTGTTTCAGAAGTTGAGTTGCCACCCAGTGTATCACAAGAACTCCCAAACGGCCAGACAGGAACCAAAACAGAGTCAGAAAAAGGGATGTAAACTACCTTGGATGGTGATTAATGATTTGATGAGACAAGGGGCCTGGCCAATGTCGAACTAACAAATGCAGCACCTTTGCAGGAGACTTCAGCAAGAGGAGCAGAGTCCATCCAATGATAAGGAGCTCAAGAAGCTTAAACAAGAACCTGAACAATGTTTCAGGTCCAGTGAGTCTTCTGCAGGACTTCAGTTCTGAAGGGTCACCTGACCTGCAACATTAATTCTGTTTTCTTTCTACAGTTGCTGCCTGACTTGCTAAGTTTTCTTTCCTTCAGCAATTTCAGTTTCTGTTTCTAATTTCCAGCATTTGCACGCCTTTGTTTTTTTATTAAATGAAAAATGTTGTCCCTGACCCCACCTTGTGCTTTATTTTTCCATGCTAAAACAATGTTCTGATGTATAACTTTAGTGTGTAAATAAGGTTACTGGGGCAAGCATTCAATAAAATTATTAAGAAAATAATAAATAGGAGTGTGTAGAGAGTGAAGGATGCAATTCATATTTGAAAAGATGTTGGCAGGGAGAGAGGACAGAATCTTAGGCAACCCAAGTTATTAGAAAAAGGATCAAATTGAACTCAACATTGTACAGCTAAAGTAATTTGAAAGGAAATTACATAGTCATGGCCGTAGATTTGATGGGAGATACAATGATGGTAACGTGTGTCGAAGTGTATGTTGTAAAACTTATCATACACCTTAGGCTAAAAGGAATGATCCACATAAGCATTAAATGGCAGAGCTTTTGTTACAAAAGGATAATCAAATCAAAGCTATGTCATAAACAAAACTGATGATCACAGATTAGACCATTTGGGAGTAAAGCATTTATAATTTGAACGTGATAACAGAGGTGTTAAAAGAGTTTGATACTAACAAACACAGATTAGTTTATTGTCATCTGATAACAAAGACAGACTATAATTTCATAGATAGAGGGACCATTTTGAAGAGAAATAGATTGACTCGTTGCTAAACCAACAGATTTAGTTATTTTATTGCACAACAGGGCTCATCGATTATTTTGTGACAGCAATGTGGACACATTTCTTTGCAACTGGCATTGCTTGTAAGTACAAGAAAAGTTTATTCAAGGCTTATTTGTTATTAGAATGTCGTCCTGGAGATGGGCTGGTCACAAGTGCGGTCATCAATCAGTGTTTGTCTTCATTACTCTCCTGAAACTGACAGTATCTTTTGGGGTCTGAAGATGTGCAACTGAACGCATTAATTCAAAAGTTGTCAGCAGTGATTCTCTGCATTTCAGAGATGCACAGTCGAGGCATCACCAGAGTGCATAGTAGGAATTACTGAACTGAGGAGAACTTTCACTGTTATGATTTGAGCTAAGTTTTCCAAGAAACTAGGTAGTCCCATCACCATGACCAAAACCATATGAAGCCCACATGAACAAACAGCAGGATTTCCCCGGTGGCAATTACTGGGTCTGCCACCCTCCCTGTCTGTCAGAGCTGCGAGCTCAATAATAAAAAGAAACATTATATAGAATGTAGGTTGGCTCGCTGAGATGGAAGGTTCATTTTCAGATGTTTTGTCACCATACTAGGTAACATCTTCAGTGAGCCTCCGATGAAGCATTGCTGGGGATTCCTGCTTTCTATTTATATGCTTGGGTTCTTTGGGTTGGTGACACCATTTCCTGTGAAGCAGGAAAGCAGGAATCATCAGCAATGCTTCATCTGGAGGCTCACTGAGGATGTTACCTGTATGGTGATGAAACGTCTGAAAATGAACCTTCCAGCTCAGCGAGCAAACTTACATCCAGAACCTCAACCTGAGCGACAAATTTTCTCAAAACTCGCAAACATTATATTTGCTGAATGTGAAATGTCTCTGTTACACAAAACTGCACAAATTTCTTTTCAAAAGATGAACACATTTTAGCTTCAATCACAATCAAATATACATTGATCCATTTCACCACCTTTCAAAGTGAAATAATTCTGTGTTTTACACTTCCTGGTTGACAATCTGGTAATATGATTGGTTGTTGCACTGCTTGATGACATCACTAGTGCCAGATGCCCGGGGATTCCCTTGACTCGGTGCCAAATCTAAACTACGGTCAGCAAAGGGGAAATCTGTGCCCCAAAAATCATTAGGCCTTTGAAGGCTAAATTTGGGTGGCACAGTGGCACAGTGGCTAGCACTGCTGCCTCACAGCACCAGAGACCCGGGTTCAATTCCCACCTCAGGCGACTGACTGTGTGGAGTTTGCACGTTCTCCCAGTGTCTGCATGGGTTTCCTCCGGGTGCTCCGGTTTCCTCCCACATTCCAAAAATGTACAAGTTAGGTGAATTGCCCATGCTAAGTTGCCCGTAGTGTTAGGTGAAGGGGTAAATGTAGGGGTATGGGTCTGGGTGGGATGCGCTTCAGCGGGTCAGTGTGGATTTGTTGGGCCGAAGGGCCTGTTTCCACACTGTAAGTAATCTAATCTTTGACAAAGTTCATGATGAGCAATTCCTGGCTGCTGACTGTGAAATTAAACCCAACAAGGTGTGTACTTAGCAGTGATATGAACATCTTTCACTGACAGAGAAAATGAGCTCACACAGGGAATGATTTAAAATCTTGCCTATTCAGAATCTTCTGAAACATAGGTAGGCTCATTTGACAAAGGGAAGCATGAGGTATCATTGGTTTGTTTAATTGTTACATGCTAGATATTTGCATTTGCAAGAGAGCGGTTAACAAACACGTTAGGTATTAATACATAAAGAATGCGTTTACCTGAAAATTCTGTCTGATGGCTGTTCTCCCATCACCAGATCAAAACCACGCTGAAACATTGTGTATGGCCAGGGACTATGTAAGAATAAAAATTAAAAGCCAGTTATTCCTCAATTTATTTCAAATGAAAAAAAAAACACTTTGCTATAATGAACTTTATTTAAATAACAGAAAGCACGACAGCAAAAACAAATTCTCAAATCCCCAGGATACCAAAGCACAGCGTTGTTATCACTCTATTTACATTGGGTATCTGGAGTGTGTGTGTGTGTGTGGGGGGTAGGCGCGCAAATTCTTCAATATAGATTATAGTCATTTGATGTCATTTTTAAGATAATCGCATTTAAATAAACTGATGTATTTGCAGTAGCTTCATTGATTTATCTTAGAGAACAGCAATAAAACACCATGTTGTAGTTAGTGATATCCATATACAGTATATCGAATGCAATGATCCAAACAACATACATGCAAATTCCACTTAATACTCTTTTTCCTTACCAACCTTTTTGCAGTGTCCATTTCCTGTATTTTAACCCTGCTAGATTGGAGGTTAAAAAAAAGCAGTGTTCACAGTTTACAACTAATTAATTCACTATTAATTCCCAATCAGCATTGGCATCACAAATGTCATTGACTAATGAAGATGGATTCGAGTAAAAACAAGCTCAGACAGAAAAGTAGCTCAGTCACTGCAAAACTATGGATATGATTTTGAGGGTTCTTTTGTAGATGATAAAAAAAACTCATAGCAAAGCTATGTGAAGAACAGACTTTGAATATCTAGTTTCGATTTTACAGAGTTTTGGTAAATCCATTCAAAACTGGAGAAGTGGTAATCTCGAGATTGTCCAAGGATGATGTCAACATTCATGTTTTGTATGAGCCAATATCTGCTTGCCTCATTATGCTCCAGTGCATTCTTCCAGGACTTAGAGTCAAGGAGGTCTACAGTACAGAGAAAGCCCTTTGGTCCATTAGACCTGCACCAGTAATTGATTTCCTAATCGGATTTGATAATCCATTATTGTACTGTACATTTGGATCTTTGGACCATGAAAGGTCTGATCTTTCTGATGAAATATTAACCCACTCCATCAGCTTATCCTAGTGGTTCAGATGGACTTCAAAAATTTTGTGACACAATAGCAAGAGACTCATGGTGAACATTCTTCATTGAACCATGTCTAAAGCTGACTTGCAATGTCATCAACAAGCAAATGGAGATTGAGACAGTAAGGGAACTCAACAGGAAGCAAACAAAGATCACTCAGCATATTGCTTCTAAGTCTTGTCATGCATACAGTACAACAGCTATGACAATTCTTGTATGTCATGGGCGGCACGGTGGCACAGTGGTTAGCACTGCTGCCTCGCAGCGCCAGAGACCCGGGTTCATTTCCCGCCTCAGGCGACTGACTGTCTGGAGTTTGCACATTCTCCCCGTGTCTGCGTGGGTTTCCTCCGGGTGCTCCGGTTTCCTCCCACACTCCAAAGATGTGCAAGTCAGGTGAATTGGCCATGCTAAATTGCCCGTAGTGTTAGGTAAAGGGGTAAATGTCGGGGTATGGGTGGGTTACGCTTCGGCGGGTCGGTGTGGACTTGTTGGGCCGAAGGGCCTGTTTCCACACTGTAAGTAATCTAATCTAATCTAAACGTAATTAATGACGTGAATTATCTCAAAGTAATTCTGACAGTTGTTACAAAGGCATTGTACAAATGCAAAGTACTGTTGCTGCTGGAGATCTGAAATTAAAATATAAAGTGTTCACTTGGGATTAAATGACTTCCGTTACAAAATAAACCAAAAAGATTATTTAGAAAAAAACAAGGAACATGCGAAGTTAGGCAACAGATATTAAAACAAACAGTAAATACAGTATAGACATACCTAATCTAAGACAAACTGGAAAATAAAACCATACAAAGCTCTTCCACAGCCACTTTGAATCCATTGTCTCTGTGTGAACTGTTACCCAACCAGGAGTCCTTCCATATCAAACTGATCTGGTCAGAATACTTATTTTAAATTCTGCATCTTCAAGTGAGAGGAGAAATGGTTTAGAGCTGATGAATTCTTGACATTTAGGGTTTACACATATGAGTATGTAAACACAAAGGTATTGCATGATTTTAAATGCCCTCTTTGGCACCAAAGAGCACTAACTCCGGAAAACTATAATCCAACAAATGTATCGAGTGCATTTCACCAATAATACTTAAGATCTGGCTTGAAATTACATATAAAAAGGCAGCTCCAAGAGCATCTATCCAATAGCTTCTGATGCCAAGTACCTGGTTCAAGGTGCAAATAGAGTATTGTTACTCACCAATTCAATGCATTTTGACAATTTTGCAGCCGTTTGAATGCTATAGATAACAATCAGCACACAGCTTACACTAGTGGGGGCCAGTCAACCCAGTGCACCCCAGGGCCCTGGACATATAGCGGTGGAACCAGCCTTCATGTGTAAAACCAGAGGATGATGACCTGCAAGCAATTTGACCACAGTGTCCAACAGCAAAACATGGTTATGTTTCTATGACATAGACAGACACATTACCTGGAAGGTTAACCGGGTGAGGTTCAGGAGCAAGCTTCTTGGTAAATTAAGCTGTAAAACTTTAGCCTGCAGTGGTAAGGCTGGGGAGAAAGCGTTGCTCAAAGTAAATTATGCAGCAACTAATTGGTCACCTGCCATTCAACAGCAGGACATTTTCATGGGAAGTAAACATTATCATCAAGGCCAGTATGGCCAGTATTGTTCTTGGAAAGGTGGTGGTGAGCTGGCTTCTTGAACATCTGCAAATGGGAGTTTAAGGCATTTGGCATCATGACAGTACAAGAAAAACAGTACACTTGCAAGTCAGGGTGGTGTGTGATTTGAAGGGGACCTCACAGACAGTGGTGTTCTCATCTACCTGTTGCCCTCAGTGTTAGAATTCAAAGGTTTGATGAGTTGCTGTAGCGCATCTTGCTGCTAGTCCTCACTGCTGCCACTGTGTTGGAGGAGAAATATTTAAGTTGATGGATGGGGCACCGATTAAATAGGTTGCACATTCAGCTAAAGGTTTGTGACCAAGATAAATCAAAGTGTGGATTTAATAATAGTTGATTGATCCTTATCATTGTCTGTTTAATATTAATACAGTTAAAGACGATATCAAGGTAAAGTCGCCACAGTCCCAAAAGACCATAGAGCTGCTCTGTTTTCAGTCCACAGGTGATAGGCTAACTTTAGGGTCACCACCCCTGAGGTGAGGGGAGAGATTGAGAAGATGGGACTTTCATGGTGATCTCAGCTGGTGTGGGAATTGAGTGAGCGATCTATGAAATAACAATCAACATAAATAAAATGTTGATTCATTTATTCATTTAACTCAAGAAGCACTCTAATTGTCTCAATTATAATTCAACCCAAACCATTCATGCAAACAAAATCTCTGCGCATGCAGTAGACATGCGTCTTCCTGTCCTTCAGGAAATTCTTTTGATAGTTTGCTTTTTGGGGACTTCCACTGCATGACAGATCCGTCATATTTGGAAAAGCTAGAATGGGAGGGGATGCGTGGGAGAGCAGTTCCTGGAGCATCCCAGCCAAGGCTTTAACTTGAGTATTCAATTTCTTTCAACTTTTTCTTTAAAACAAGCTCTTTGGAGATTTTTCAACCTGAACCTTTTAACAATTCTATTTAAAACCTTTGAGCATTCATATTTGAGGGTCTTTCAAGCAGGGATTGTCCTGGTCATGAGCAATGTTCTGGTATTGGGTTCATTAGTATTCTGTCAGATGCACAATGCAGTCTTAAGAAGTAACAAAAAGAAAGATAAAGACAATTAAGCCGCAACCACTACCCCCACCACCCCCCCCCCCCCAACTTATCAGAATGCTTGTCTGTAGAACAGTTAAGAGTCTCAACCAACTGAATGGGATGAGAACGTCAAGAATCCCTGTACATTTCCTCAAACCCACAATCTCTCAAGTATTTCAGTTAGTTTTCAGATTTAGTGTTTTCCTGTGCAAAATGATGTGACACAGCTTTCTGCTTTTTCTTCACAGCAGAATATTCTCTCCAGCTGCAGTGAAAGCGAATAAAGAATTGGCTATGCGAATGGAAAATTTGCCAGTACCTGCAGTGGTAAAGTGGTGTCCACCTGCAAGGGGCACTCAACAGCAAGAAATGGTACAATAAACCAAGAAATTAAGTACAAAATAATATAGTATATTAAGCATATTATTCTGGTCTGATTGGTTTAACTAGGAATGGAAACTTCTCGGAATTCTCTGTTTAAAGGTGTGGAAAATTGTCTTCCCCAGCTGACTGTACAGTTTATCACATTGAGTAACCACAAGGGATAAATTCTGAGAGATCTTTAATTATGCTTTTACCATCAAGCCATTTGCAGGTAACATTAATAAATTACAAAGGAAGGATGGTCCATATCAAATATATTGCAGAGACTCCATTCTAAGGATTGTTTAAATGAGCAATGAGATGCTGATTGGGTACTTTATAAAATAAAAAAAAAGGTCCAACAGAGAGACTGAGAGGTAGTGACAATTGAAGTCTGGGGACATTATTTAAAATGAATAGCTTAAACTAACTAAATTCTTAAAGAGGGAGCAGATTTTGTTTCAGATCAGTTATCTGGAACAGAGGCCTTTTGCTTACAGCTCCTGTACCACGTTGGAACTTCAACACCTTCTTGGGGGAAACTATCCATTTAGATAGTGTCTCCAGTTATTTGATCACATGGTCATGGTTTCCCAATTGGTGAAACAGCGAAGAGTAAGTGAGGCTGAGTGTCTCCTGGATCGTATATTACGACAGCTGGCCACTGTGCAGGAGAAGGGAGGTATGGAGAGTAGATGGGTCATCATTCAGAAACGGCAGGAAGTACAGGAAACTTTGGGGTAGGTGCTAATCTCATCAGAATTATCAAGTCTTCAAGGTATACAGTAAAGACCTTTGGAACAATGGGCAGGGGACTGCACAGCACAGAACAGCACAGCACAGCACAGCACTGTAGCTATTCTCAGAGATGCCCTAGTTACATAAATTGGCAAGTCTTTCAGTGGTTATCATCTTGTTTCACACACACAGGATGAAGGGCACCACAGAGAGCATGCACAATATTCTGCATCTGGAAATGAGTGAGTCAGAAGTTATCATACAAGTCACTGTCAACAACTTAGAGAGGACAAGTCTTACTGTCAGGCTCCAAGGATATCGAGAGAAAGGTTAAAAAAAAATCACACCATGAAGTAATAATTTCTGGGTCACCCCAGCACCATTAGCTATCAAGCTTAGAAAAGATGCATCTGCTGTGGTTGAATTTGGAACATCTCAGCGTCTCAAGATTCTGGGTTCACAACACACTCCAGGGTTTGAGTACTGGAATCAAAGCTGATACTCCTGTGCAGTTATGAAGCAGGTGCTTACAAAAAAAAATCTTACTCTCTGGTCATTAACACATTGCTATTTGTGGAAGTGTGTTGGGTGCATACTGGCTATTGTATTTCCAATTTCCAACAGTGACAACACTTCAAAATGTATCTCACACTTTCATAAATATTTTCATTAACACAAGTGACAATAAATCACTATTCATTGTAAAGTGTAAAGGGAAGTGTAAATACAAATCTTTATCTTTATGGGAAGGTCAACGCCTGGCTTGAGATAAGGTGCAAAAGGCAGTACTTCAGATTGTTGGGATGTTGAGACTAATTTTTATGATTTTTAGTCAACATTTATGATTCATAGACACAAAGGAAAGGTAGGGAGAGGTGGTGGCAGTACAAATTAAGGAGGACATTGTATCTATGTAATAGCGGATGTACTTCAATTCAGTTGAGCAATAAAAAAGGGAACAATTATTGGACTAAGAGTACTTGAGTGACCTCCAAATATTGAGAGAGAGTCAAGAGGAGCAAATCTGCAGGAAAGTTGCAGAGATGTGCAAGAACTATACAGTGATGATGTTGGGGAACTTCAATTTACCAAAAAATGAATAGGATAATGTTCAGGAGGTAAGGGGTGGGGGGAGAAAGAGAAGAAGTAATTTCTGGAATAGATGAGTAGAAATTTCTTTACCAGTAATTTCTCAGTCCAACTAAGAGAGAGAAATTGCTGGATCCAGTGAAAAATTGCCAAGTGGAGCTAGCGTTTCTGGGACAGTGATTATCATCTCGGTAGATTCCAAACATCCACAGGGAAAAGCAATCGGAAGAGGGCTAAGTCATCGGGATGAATGATCATGTCACCAGGATGAAATGGAAGCAAAGGCTGATCGCAAAAACCTGAGGATGATCTAGAAGAAAGAGGCACTTGAGGTACTGACTAGGCATATCCCAATAGTAGGGAAAGGGAGGGAACTGAACCAGAGCTTTCTGAATAAAGAGAGAGAATATTATAAAACAAAAAAAAGTTACATGATGTCAGGTGAATTCAAATGAGAACCAGACCTAATACAAACAAGTTGTAACATGAAACAACAAGCAGAACTCACAGAGCACCTGTTCTGATTTCTGTCTAGTTTTCCCAATCGCTAGTTAGTATAGGACATTTGGTAAGATTGCAACCCAAAAGATGTTTAACAATAGGTAAAGACGGTCAATTGAGAACACACTGTTCCCTGGAATCCTTAGCAAAGAGGGCAACCATAGTAATATAATCTCAATGTCAACTGATTGTATCACACATCCTGGCACAGATCCCATTATTCAGTTGCTTATAAGACTCTGCCCATGGAGTTTGTTTGTAGAATTTTAGATAATGATTATCCGTCTGTCAAAAACAAGCATTTTTGCCACAAAGGAATTCATTAAGGAGTGAAAAATACAAATATAATGCAAAGTGTTATGATGTTGAAGGCGTGTACTGTATCTTTAGGAGAGTGTTCTGCACTGACAGCTTACAAGAACAGTCTCAGAATGTACCGAAAAATTGAAAATATATAACATTTGCCTATGAAATAGATACCTGAGCTGGTTGTTGTTTTGACAACAACTCAAATTTAAAAATCAGTTTAAATTATACCCCAGGATACTAAAACCCATTCGAGTTTGACTTTATTGTTTTGCCAACATGGAACCAATAAGATGGTCCAATGCTGGGGATATAAAAAGGCAGGCATTTTGAAAATCAGCCAGAGCAACTGCCATCAAGAGCCAAGAAATTAGGAAACTCTCTATCAAAGGAACCTTTACAAATGAAACATCTTCACAGTAAAAAGAAAGAAGACAACCCAGGGAGATCTTCAACTGGAAGAAGAAAGACACCAAAGATGACAGCCACTGTGTGGTTTTGAAATTAAGTTGATGTAATTTTAATAAGTTTTATTGGAACAGTATATTGTTATAGAGTTGGAGACAGGTAATAAGCAGTTAAGAGGAAGGGGGACTTGGAGTTGTGAATAGTTGTTGTTTAATTTTCACTTTTAGAATGAAAGAATGAATTGATGTTATTTTCTTTAAACAGTGGCATTTGGGGAGTTCTTTGTCATTCATATTTTAACAGATTACAAGGTGAGGTGAGTTTTTCTGGATACTTGGTTTAAGTAACAGAGGGGTTCACCATCATGTCATAACAAAAGTAAAAATAGGATAAAGTGAAGTTTGTAGGATCAGTTTAAATGTATTTGAAATGAGGCACATGAGGGCTGAGCTCTTGAAATCAGAGTTAGTCAGTTCCATACACACTATAACTAGGTTGAGAAGGGATAGTTGGCCATTACATCAATCATTGTGAAAATCAAACAAACAAATCAATAAAGTTTAATATTAAAATAAATTGGCTAAAATCACTCAATTTGGGTCCACCTTGCAATACGCTTTATTGGAAGTGTCATAAATGAGTTAAAATTTCACCCATCGTGCCAATCGCAAATAAAAAATGATGACTTTTAAACATTTATATTGAAGGCAGAAACTCAAAAGGTCTAACAGTATTTGCACAGACAGAAACAGTAAGACAGAATTGAATTCTGAAGAGAAGTCAGATTGGATTAGAAATGTTAACTCGGCTTCTCTCTCCACAGATACTGCCAAACCTGTGGAGTTTCTCCAGCAATTTCTGGTTTTTATTTCTGATTTCCAGCCTCCGCAAGTATTTTGTTTTTATCTATACAGGAGGTATACACAACATGTTTCTACATCATTTTTAATGTAGCAAAATACTCCAGGAGTGCTATCAACCAATATTTTGACACCGAACCACACAATTTATTAGGGCAGGTGACCAAAAGCTTGGTCAGGAGTTAGCTTTTCAGGAGGGTCTTAAAAATCAAAGCAGGAAGAGATGCAGAAAGATAGATGGAGGAATTTGCAGAGTTTCGTGTCATAGTGGCTAGAATTTTCAAAAGGTGAAACGGTGAAGAGGGCACAGTCAGGGGAACACAGGAATCTTGGAGTGCTGAGGAGATTTTAAAGTTAGGAAAGGCAAAGCCATGGGACAATGTGAAAACAAGAATGAGGCTTTTTAAAAAAAAACTGAGGTTGGATAATCATAAATTAGTAGACAGTAGCAAGCACAGGGCAATGGCTGAATGAAATTTAGTGAAAATTTAGACATGGACAGCAGAGTTGTATACAACCTCAGGTTTATGGAGAGCAGAACATAGAAAGCCAGCTGAAGTGTTTTGGGTCCTTACTTTGTTAGTTCTGGTTAGAATTTTAATTGTTTATACTCAGAATGAAGACAGAGTTACCAAAATCTTTTAATCTGAGACACATGCTTCAAAAGGGAGAAAATATGGATGAAAAATATTGTTTGTAAAGAAAACCAAATTGAATAGTTTATATGATCATTTTGCTCCTGATGAAGGAGCAGCACTCCAAATGCCAGTGCTTCCAATTAAACCTGTTTGACTATGACCTGGTGTTATGTGATATTTAACTTTGCACACCCCAGTCCAACACCAGCATCTCCAAATTTTGTTTACTTCAGCTCCCTTTATGCGATTTTTACAAAGGCGGTGACAAAAATATGATTCAAGCATGCCTGTGTGTGACTCTCGCAAATGACAATTCCAAGTTGGATAGGGTTAGGGTTAGCAAATTCAACTTCACATGTTTTACATTCTCACCCTGCGCCCTCTTTCATGATACTCGGATAAAAGTTAACTCACTTTCGGTTTTCCACCTTTCTTGTTCTTAAGATACAAGAAAGAGTGATTAAATAGCTATTAACAATCTTAATTAGCTACAGCAGTTACCTCATTTACTGTCCCAAGTATTCTGTGCTTTAGTTCATTTGATAATACATCATGATCACCCCTCACTTTTCTCCTGTGATTTCTCTCTCCCAGTTGTTCCGATTCATCCACTCTCTTGTAAATAAGCACAATGTCACACAGAGAAGCCAAAGAAGTTCTCAAAGTTGACAAACAACTCCCAGTTTTGAGTTCACGTTCAGTCTCCTCTTCAATGCAGGCAAGTGGTTTTCCAATAAACAATGTTGGGGACCAATTCACAAGTTCCTGCTGGTGGCTATTGGGACATTTCCCAGCCAAACCTTTTGCTGGGAATTGAACAGGGTTGTGCAGATGAGGTGTATGAGCCAACATCTCCCTAACCTTACGTTACTCAAATGTGTAGCCTTCTCAGTTTCTGCTTACACAACTCCAAATCAAAATTAGGAGGGGTCATGCTTATGCAGGGGAGACATAGCGGGCTGTCTCTCTCGAGACAGGCCATGACGAACAGTAATGTCCAATTGGGAAGTAAGCTCATCATGTTCCTCATAACAAAGATATCCCCAAGGGTGGGAACTGCACCCACAATAGAGGCAGCCACACAGTTCAAACGGTTGGCTGATTGACAGCCACTGCAGCAGGCCATCGGGCATTGTACCAGTGAGAGAACATTCCACTCCATCATGAGGGGACCTATGTGATTTCCAGTAATTTCTGCAGAGATATTTCAATATGGAGGTGTTCTCTCTTTCTTGCAACCCTATCATTGACATCTTCTGCCACCTCAGAGAGGCAGGCTGCTGTCTTTAAATCCTGGTAAAACCGTCAGTGTGGACCCATCTCCACCTGAATTGGCTCAGGTTCTGCATTTGATCCTATCACCAGGACCTATGGTGTGCTGGAAATAGTTTAGAACATAGAACATTACAGCGCAGTACATGCCCTTCGACCCTCGATGTTGCGCCGCCATGTCATACTAATCTGAAGCCCATCCCACCTACACTATTCCATGTACGTCCATATGTCTGTCCAATGACGACTTAAATGCACTTAAACTTGGCGAATCTACTACCGATGCAGGTAAAGCATTCCATACCCTTACTACTCTCTGAGTTTGACCTAGAATCATACCATAATTTAAAAGCTGTGGATGAAGTTTCATACGGATAAACTGGACAGTGTAATTCAAATAATCCCGAGTACTTAAGTTTCTCAATAATCAACCTGGTTTCTAATAATGAATATAGAGATAAATTTAACATCAAAAACGTACTGAAGCCAAAATTAACAAGACAGACACATAAGCTTTTAGAAATGTAAATTTTGGAACTCTGAAAAGAACTCCAGGGAGGACGACGTAGGATATAAAGCAGGTATAAATTGAATTATTTTCCGTAAAGACCACTTATATAGGATCTGGAATAGAATTTTGCTGTACCTCAGGAATCAAAATATCAGCACTGATACTATATACTGTGGCTGGAGAAGATCAGGAGCTATTTAAGCAACGCCTTTTATATTTTAAAAAAGGATAATTGCCCACAACTTTCAGAAATAATTATCCTTTATTTGTGATACTGTAAATGCAATGTTGTTGCACATTGTATTTCACAGATCCAAGGAGGAATAACAAGTTTCTTTCTACAGGCATTACAGGTTTGATTTACAGTGTTTTAAAATGGCTGCTCCATGCTTCACATCAGGCTTTGCACATTTTCTACTGTTTTACTTACTTTGCTCCAAGTCTAAAACTGGGCTTAATTTTCAAGTGCACAGAGCATAAATTACAAACTGGCTACATACTGACTACACCTTCTTCCAATTGTAAAAGTAAAGAATACCATCTTAAACAACGAACACCAAGTCAGTACTTAGAAGTTAGCTTGTCAGTTTTAACTAAGTATGAAATCAGATTTTGAGATATGGAAAGAAAAACAAATTGCTGGAGAATGCTTTGAGCTAAGAAAATCTTCGATGATGATACTGAGATTTCTGGGAATTCTCTTGCACGTCTGTGTTTGGCTTGTCCTGAGTTGGATGTATTGTGCCAGTCAAAGTGGTTTCCTTCCTTTTCTCTATGTGAGGATACTAGTGAGAGAGGGCCATGTTGTTTTGTGACTAGTTGGTGTTCATGTATCCTGGTGACTAGTTTTCTGCTGTTTGTCCAATGTAGTGTTTGTTACAGTCCTTGCGTGGTATTTTGTAAATGACATTAGTTTTGCTTGCTGTCTGTATCTGGTCTTTCAAGTTCATTTGTTGCTGTTTTAGTGTGTTGGTGGGTTTGTGGGCTACCATGATGCCAAAGGGTTTGACTCAGAATTCCCAGAAGCGTGGCATTCCAACCAGAACCCTATCAACAAACACGCTGAGTTAGACTCCATCTACCACCCCCTGAGAAAAAGAACAGGAAATGACTTCACCACAGGAAATAACATCACCAACCCAAAGAAACCCAAACATATAAATAGAAAACAGGAATCATGTACACTGCTTTGTCTGAGGCCCACAGAAGATGTTACCTAGTAAGGTGAGGAAACGTATGGAAATGAACCTCCCAGCTCAGTGAGCAAATCTACATCCAGAACCTCAACCTGAACTACAAATCTTCTCAAAACTCACTAATAAAAGAATTCGTTTAGCTGTAACTCAATTTCAAAACTCAACAGAATAATAGATTCAGTAACTATTACTAATTGACTGTTCTAATACAGTAACATCCCATAAACACACACTGATCAAAAGATAAATACAGAAAACATAGTTTCACATGCAACTCCAGCAGTTCAAGAGAAAAGACATCAAGAGAACTCAGAGTTTAGCAGGGAGAGATGTACTGCTGCAACAGACCCAGTAATAACTGCTACTACTGAAAAACTAAAAGAACTAACAATCCTGGTTCTGTGCTTCACCCCAACCATTCAGGCTTCTTTTATTGTTCCCACTTGCAAAAAAACCCCAAGGCCTCACAAGCTGTTGAATTTGAGTTTTCAACAGACATCGCTGCACTCTGCCTTAACCTTTCTTTTTTTTAAATAAGGACAAAATAGACTTCCTAAAGCCATAGTATCGTTACAAAACGCTCAATCTGCTTAAAGGCAATCTCAATGGAGTAGGCCAGAAGTCGACCATTTTCCCCAGAATATACATATCTGGAAAAGATTGAAACATTTAACCAAGGTTCAAAAGCCAATCCAATTTGCGTATTTGTTAGAGGAGAGTGTGCCAAGAAGCCCATATTTGCTTGAATTACTTTTTCAGCAATTGTTCAGGTAACTTCTCAAGTATTGGTTGTTGTGAATTTCTCAGCTTCTGCACTAAAATAAATATAATTTGGTTGGTGGTACGTATGTGGCCATCTAATACAGAAAAGCATGAACTCAACTTGGTCACTGTACTGCCCCCCCCCCCCCCCACCCCCATGTCTTGATTCCTGTTTTGTTTACAAATCTATAGATTTAATTCATCAGCATATTCAACATTGAGCAACCAGTGACTCTCAGGGGCAGGCATCTCTGAAGGTCCACAATCATCCAAGTGATGCACCAAGGAGTGGCAAATGGAGTTTAATTATGATAAATGTGATGTGTTGCATTTTGGTAAGGCAAACCAGAAGAGGACTTCTACTGTTAATGGTAGGGCACTGGGGAGTGTTGCCGACTAAGAGACTTAGGGGTACGGTTGCATAGTTCCTTGAAAGTGGAGTCGTAGGTAGACAGGGTGAAGATTGTGTTTACCACGCTTGCCTTCATTCGTCAATGCATGGAGCATTGAAATTGTTGCGGCTGTAGAGGACATTGGTGAGGCTTTCAATTCTCGTCTCCCTGTTATAGGAAAAATAAAGTTACATTTGAAAGGATTCAGAAAAGATTTACAAGGATCTTGCCAAGATTGGAAGGTTTGAGCTACAGGGAGAGACTAAATCGGCCGGTCTTTTTTTGCCTTGGAGCATCAGAGGATAAGGAATAACCTTATAAGAGATTTATAAAATCATGAGGGACGTGGATAGGGTGAATACCCTGGGACAAAGACCCTGGTCTTTGTCCCAGGGTAAGGGAGTCCAAAATTAGAGAGTATAGATTTAAGGTAAAGGAGGAAAGGTTTAAAAGGATCTGAGAGGTAACCTTTTTACACAGAGGATAGTGAGTGTATGGAACGAGCTGCCAGAAGTGGTTGAGGAGGCTGGTAAAATGACAACATTTAAAAAACATCTGGATGTGTATATGAATAGGAAGGGTTGAGAGGGATATGGTCTAAATGCTGCCAAATGGGATTAGCCAGTTTAAAGATATCCATGGTCGGCTCAGGTGAGTTGGACTGAAGGGTCTGTTTTCATGCTGCATGATTCTATGACTCTATGAAGAATATTCTCTATATTTCAGCCCAAGATGGTAACCCCTCTAAAATGAGGGTATCACCTCTCGTTCTAAAAACTCCTCAGCTGGAGGAAACGGATGGTCAGCATCTACCCTGCCAAGCCTTGCAAATATTCTATGCATTTAAATTCCACCAGCCCCCACTGTTCTAAACAACAGCGAACAGGCTCTTCTAACTAAATCGCTTCTCTTACTCCAACCAACCCAAAGTTTGCAGCTTTGCAGAAACCGAAGGAAAAGTATGATCCCACAATAATTTAGAGTTTTTGGGTAATTGTTATTACATATTAAACATATGCATAAGCAGTGTGAAACTAAAAATGTAAACCTACCAGCATCCATGCAGGGATTTAGTTGAATTTTTATGAACAGCCAACCATAGGCAGTAAAAAGAGGCCCTCTCAGTCATGGGGGAAGATGGAGCAATGAAACAGACAACCTCGAAGAGGACAAAGGAGGTTGTGCAACATGGAAAATAAACAATTGCAGCTTCACAGCTCAATATGCAGAATGCTGTGAAAGTGGTTGCAATTCATCCTTATCAATGGAGTTTGAGTATGGTGTTATCTGGTGGGGAAACTCATGTGAAAGGCATTTGAAGACCAATGACAGTCTGAGGGTGGGAGGTGGGGAACACACCCAAGAATGAAACATCAGCCTTGGATTAACTTGCAGTTGCAAAGTGGAGAGACTGTGTTTGTTTGACCTCCCTTGATATTGGGATGGAGATGACAAATTTTAGAACAGTTGGGAGAAATTTGCATCCTTTTGAGTAATTTGTAATAAGGTTAGTAGGGAATTTGGAAGAGCTCTTAGTGGTAAGTAAATATCCAATTTATTGGCAATTAAAGTGATGCAGCTGACAAACATGTAGGAAGGAGTATAATTGTCAGGATATTAGAATGTGAATAAATACAGCATCCATTGTAAAGTCCCAAGGACGAGTGATAAAATCATCTAGTAACATCCCGAGAGGACCGAGGGCTGCCCATTGAAATGTCCATCACTGATTGAGCATTTACAGGATTGGATGGAAAGACTGGGGGGACCTAGTTAACAATGACACCAACATTGTAAGTAATTATTGTAACCTGAAATGCATAAAAATGCAGTACTTGATTGGGAGCACTACATTGTTCAATGGAGACTATTTCAGGAACCTCTCCCACACTGCATGGTAAAGAGTTTTAAATAAAAATCAACTTGTGCTGCTGGGACACAGAACTTGAGACTCATCCTTGACATCACTCTCCCTCCAACACATACCATTTGCCGCTATAATTGTTTGACGTTTCTGCACATTAACTTTCCATGAACCATGTACATGAATACTCGAGTACGAGTTCCTCTGAACACCAGCATTTACCAGTCTTTCACAGTACTTAAAAAAAATTCTGCTTTTCGATTATCACTGACAAGGTGGATAATTCCATATTTTCCCACATTATACGTCATGTGCCACCATCTTGCCTGATTACTTACCCTAACTATATTCATTTACACCCTCTGTGTTCTGCTCATGGCTTACTTTTTCTAAATATGAAGTGTCTGCAAATTTGATCTACTATATTCAGTCACTCAGGTAATCAAATGGATTGATCCTGGTGACATTTCACACTTTACAAATTGCCATCCTGAAAATAAGCTATTTATTCTTAGCATTTTCTCTTGTGTAAGATCAAATCATATTCTTTTTTATTTTAAAGGCAGTAAGTCCTAAACTTATTCAATGCCTTCCGCGTATACAAGTACACTACATCCACAGATTCCTCCTGCTGTACCACGCTACTCTCAAAAAAAGACTCCAATAGATTTGTCAAATATGATAGTCATGTTGACTCTGCCTAATCATATTCTAATTTGTCTCTTATCACTTCCCATAACAGATTTCAGTTTTTTACCTACATGTTTTTGCCTCAGCTGTACTAAACTCAGTTACACAATCTGCAGCGGCCCAACTTAGACAAGCCTAAGGATTGCAACACTTGGCTCCCTGTTGCTAACAGTGCTAAGCTTGAGCAACTGAATGACACACGATCAGCTTGAGCACTTTGGTGAAAAAAAAGTACATCAAATGAAAAAAAAAGGGCATTTTGGCCTCCTGCAGTTTTCTGAAGAGTGCAGGATGTGAGAGATCATATGAAGCTTGAAGACACCAGTCACATGGTCTGAATGGTTATCTGCCCACAGAAATATTGATTTCTCACATTAACCGACATCTAGCCAGCAAATACACAAAATATATCACATTTGAGGTATGTCGACGGAGCATTGGAGCAATTAAAAGATCAAGCATTTTCCACTCAAATAAGGAGATGACTCACCTAAACCGAGAATAAAAATAAAAAAAAACACAATTCAAGAAATGAAAGCAAACAGTAAAATTGGGAACAATTAATTACCCTGCATGTTCCCTTGGTTATAGAGATATCTATGAGCTAAAGAAAAGGGAATCTTGGCAGGATTAAACTTAAAACCATTGGGTGAATGTGAACATTTCTTTGAAAACATACTATGCAAACTAGTTTAAAAATGTGTTACTGGAAAAGCGCAGCAGGTCAGGTAGCATCAAAGGAGAAGGAGAATCGACATTTCAGACATAAGCCCTTCTTAAGCTCTGATCTCCAGCATCTGCAGTCCTCACTTTCTCCTATGCAAACTAGTTCAAAACAAAGAAAAACCACAGAAATTAAAATAAAATGGTAAGATCAAGGACATTTCTATTTTCGGGGGCTACTCATCACTGAAGGCATCCATAAATGTTCACAATCAGTGGAATCTTCCCAGCCTGTCAATAACACAGGCAGTGGAGAGTCAGTCAGGGAACATGACGAGTGTGGAAAAATAAGACTTACTACATTGAGAAAAGTAGTTTTGAATTTCCAGCTAAGGTTTTATTTGTGAGTCAAGATCCTCCCTAGTGAGAGGCGAGTCCTATTTACATGCATTTGTAATTCATTAATACCTCATTATGCCTCATTTATCTGTAGCTTGCAATTTTCCCAGGCAGTGGAGAGACATTAGACACCAAAAATTCCTCTTCTGGGCCTCCCTGTATCTCAGGGCATGCTGCATGGACAGTAAACGCATGCATCCTTTGTCCAAGGATGTTGGTATCAGTGATGCATTGATTCCAGCTCACTTATGATACAGTTCACCACTTCAATCATGCAACACCTTTCATTCCAATGTCATCCTCAAGCCAGTTTGTGCATGGGGG
The DNA here is from genome assembly GCF_037043375.1 of Chiloscyllium plagiosum. NCBI lineage: Eukaryota > Metazoa > Chordata > Chondrichthyes > Orectolobiformes > Hemiscylliidae > Chiloscyllium > Chiloscyllium plagiosum. Next base: position 88,269,632 of record NW_028270147.1, on the reverse strand, counting down.
CAGGCACCCATCTTATGCCTTAGAGCTTTAAGCTCACCCTCTTAGCACCCTCACTTTCTACCTACCTGGATACATGCAACATCTATTCTTCATCAAGAGGAGACCTGAAATCAATGCATTGGCATGCAGGAAGGCATGCACAGAACCTCAGAGTAGTTGTAGCAGCTTTTGGTGTTCTTGAACCATAAGCTGCAACCAAATCGGTTTATAGTTGATCAAATAGATCCATAACACTCATATCTTTCTGCCTTTCGTGGGTGAGTGGTGATTGGGTCAAGCAGACAGGGTTTTAGTCATCCTTCTGCACTTGATTCATGATTCGTGCAACATGATTCGTGCTGCATACATGACAATATTTGTTTTTATCAAAAGTCCACACAGAGACATTACATTGTCCTCCTTTTTAGCCCTTGATACATTGGAGCATGCAGGAAGCTATGCTAAACTGGCATTTGTTTGTGATGCAAATGCTGACTGCTCATGTTATTAAGGAGATGTTTTGTTTCTGATATTTACCACACAGGTTCTTTGGAACTGTGACCAATGATTCAAGGGATGTCTAGTGCTATCTTTGCTGTGCCTGTGGTATAATCTCATCCCCCCTTGAGAAGCTCAATTCCGCAGTCAGCTTTGACAACATTCCCCTAGGTTCAAGGTGCAATACAAGTTTACACAATGTGTTCAGAGCAGCCTATTATAATGCAGCTGACTTCATCAACAGAACACAGCCCCTTTTGGTAAATGAACAAGTCATCTGCAATAATCAGGACCACACCTCAGCGGTCTGCATCAAATATTCTGGAAGGTGCCATGGTGCCTATATCCTTGTTGACTCTCAGGTTCTTGCTTCAGTTCAAAGCCTGGAAGCATGTCAAGGATGGTTACTGGGAGGTAAAGGCGACCCTCTGCCACCATGGCCAATGATCTTGTTATGCAACCCCTGACTGAGGTCCATGATGAGGCAGACGATTGGCCTCCTGATGACAAGATCCTGATCAGTCTGGGTAAGGAGGTCTTTCATACAGTCCTAATAAAGTGCCATACATACTGTGCTCTGCACAACTGGAGCAGATGAGGGAGAGATGTGATGGATTCTTCAGAGCTGAGAGAGTGGTAGCAGTCTGGCAAGGGAGGAGGATGAAGACCTTGAAGAGGATAGCAAGTAGGAGCACATTTTTCAATATGCTGGTGCATCAATCCATAAAGGATTTAATTGACAACCAGTTTCAATAAACATGAGTTGGTGAAGCGATCACTCATTGACTACTCAAAAAGCAAATGGCTGTTTATTCCCAGGAGCAAAAGCATATCCTTGTTTGTTGTTTCTTCACTTTTCCTGTTGTTCAATATAAGTTGACATTACCAGCTGTTGAAAGGCTCTACCACACATGATACTCCACAATGAACAATGACAAGATATTTTGCTACACTGAGCATGAGGAAAAGAGTAGCACTCTGTCGTACTGGGTTTCAATGTGGTTTGGCATTTAGGACAGATGGGCTCTGTAGCTTCATTTTTACAGCTACAGTTATCATGACAGTCAGTCAGACACAAGATGATGTGAAAATGCAATACCTTCAAACACGGGGTTTTCAATGATGCGTAATCTATGCCACCCAAGTGTCCTCAGAAACTTTACTTTTTCAGTTCCCTCTTGATACATGCTGTGTGAAGAGTTATCATGAGTCGTTTGACATGGACAGATTTGGGCTGTAAACATAGCACAAGAACAGGTAGCAGCAAGTACTTATTGGTGGTGAGTGCACAAGAGGCGTGGTGCATACAGAATGAGGTGAACATTTTGGATGTAGGTTTGCTTGCTGAGCTGGAAGGTTAATTTCCAGAGGTTTTGTTACCTTACTAGGTAACATCTTCAGTGGACCTCAGATGAAGCAATGCTGAAAAGTCCTGCTTTCTATTTATATTCTTGGGTTTCTTTGGGTTGGTGATAATTTTCTGTGGTGATATCATTTCCTGTTCCTTTTCTCAGTGGATGGTAGATGGGGTCTAACTCGATATGTTTGTTGATAGAGTTCCGGTTGGAATGCCATGCTTCTAGAAATTCTCGTGCGTGTTTTTGTTTGGCTGGTCCGAGGATGGGTGTGTTGTCCCAGTCAAAGTGGTGTCCTTCCTTATCTGTATGTGAGCTTACGATTGAGAGAGGACCATGTCTTTTTGTGGCTAGTTGATGTTCATGTATCCTGGTAGCTAGTTTTCTGTCTGTTTGTCCAATGTAGTGTTTGTTACAGTCCTTGCACAGTATTTTGTAAATAACATTAGTTTTGCTTGTTGTCTGTATAAGCTCTTTCAAGTTCATTAGCTGCTGTTTTAGTGTGTTGGTAGATTTGTGGGTTACCATGATGCCAAGGGGTCTGAGTAGTCTGGCAGTCATTTCCGAGATATCTTTGATGGCTAGGGTTTCTGGACATGTTTTGTCTGCTTGTTTGGGTTTGTCGCTGAGAAATCGGCGGACTGTGTCCATTGGGTACCCATTCTTTTTGAACACACGGTGTAGGTGATTTTCCTATATTAGCCACCAGGATACAAGAACACCAATTAGCCACAAAAAGAATTGATCCTCTCTCACTAGTCACTAGTAGGGTAACGTAACGTCTGGAAATGAACTTTCCAGCTCAGCGAGCAAACCTACATGCAAAACCTCAACCTGAGCTACAAATCTTCTCAAATGCTAATGAGGTGAACATCAGAAAAGTGGTTGAGGTTTTTCGGTGCAGCTCACGTATTGAAATCTTCCATAAAGCTCTCAAACAATGACACTTAACCAAGCTTGGTCAGATTCAACCAATGGTCCATATATGGAGCTGACTGGACTAGCAGCATATAACTGAAGCCATCTAGCACACACGCAATACCTCACAGAGGAGCCACACCAATAAGTTGCCCCATATTTATACAACAAGACTAACAAAAATACAAGATATAATTTAGAGCGTTGACATTGAGGAACCCAAAAGAAAAATGGAATGCAGTACCACTGGTCATGGATGGTAATCAATGCACCAGTAAATAGTGTAGGTTAATGTTTAACAGTTCTCTCAGTTCGAAAGATGCATGGATATGCAACTGAAGAATGGTAGCTCAATGAGCTTGAATATTTTTGACGATGGGTGGCAAACTTGATTAGGCTCCAGAACATTAGCAGAGATGGAAGGGAAGAAAAGACTTGGAAGCAAATCCATTTTCTGAAATTATGTTAATCAATATTTATCAACAAGACTAATCAAGTAATGGGATGTATCTCAGATGGTACATCTGATTATTGGGCATATTAGATTATTTTGACCTTGTGATTGGCAAGATCATTTTCGACGATTATGTGAAACTTTGGTCATTGCGTGATTCAAGTACTTAAAATTGTGAGGTGACATTTGCATAAATGAATTCCATTGAGAAATGGAGAGGACATCGTTCCAGTCTTGAAAATGATAGACATTATTAATTTCGGGGAGATGTTTTCTGTTAATGTAAATTTAGGATGCTCTTTTGCTTGAAGCAGAACAAATAAATCAGAAGCATAAAGCAAACTAAAAAAGTTAAAACCTTCTCTCCTTTCAAGAGGATAATACAAGTATTAAAACAAATTCAAGCAAAAGTAAAGTGAGTTGTGTTGAGGTGTTTTTTTCATTGTGGGACCTAACAGGCTTGCTCACCGTATCCTATCAAAGTTGCTACATTAATTACCTACCACGTCCATGTGAGATCTCTTGCATATGATTTCTGCCCAACTCACCACTCAGTGGATTTCCACCCAAAGACTGACACCCCTTGTGGGCTGTGCCACCTTAGAAAGCCTGTTGTTGCACCCTGCCCAGTGCTATCCTACACAATTCCTGAAATTTGCCCCAGGCACGAGATATTAGGGGAAACTGGTGCCCTCTTTTACGGGCAGGTTCATGCTGGATAGAGTTGCACTGAGGCAAGACTTCCTCTTCCCAGAGTACCAGCGGTGGAGGGCAGGACACCAGACCATGCCAGCCAATTCAGAGGTTACTGACTGGGTAATGCACTCAGCTGTCTAGGAGGAACGTTCAGCACTCAAGGAAGAATGTAAATGTTATTCTCCACTTTGCCAGGGCAAATGCCATGATCTTTTTTCCAACACCTCATATTCTATCCCTGCTACCATACCCACCTCCAAGCACATTGTTCTCGATTCATTCCTTTTTTCAGGTCTTCCTAATTGTGCTGCTCACATCTCATGTTTGACACTTTCAAAAAAATCTGCATGCATTTGTACATAACTGGTGCAGACACCATTCCCTCACAATGTGGAAAATACTCGAGAACTATTACTGTGGCACAGTCCTGTCCACCTTCATAGTAACACTGCATATTGCATCATCTTATACCAGACATCAATATCATGGAGATTTATGCACTCACCCTGTCAGAGGTGATTACTGCATATCACTGAGTATCTTTCCCAAACACGTTCACAATTTATTTGATCATTGATCATTTAACAGGCTCCTTACTCAGAAGACAAGGATTATAGATTCAATAATTGGAAAGGCTCTTAAATAAAAGGTAGTAAAGATCAAAGGGGAAAAATACTAGCTTTAATGCTGTAAAACAAAATATTGAAAGCGATAATATCCTTAGTGTACCATTAGTGCTTCCTCTAATTTGTTATAATCATCTTTGTCTTTTAATGACATAATTGGTTCACAATATATTGACTGAAATAATCTGTATTTATCCAGCTCAGCATTACTGAATGATGGACTGCAGATGCTCGAGATCAGAGTCCAGATTGAGATTCTGGAAAAGTACAGCAGTCAGGCAGCATCCGAGGAGCAGGAGAATCGACGTTTCGGGCAAAAGCCCTTCATCACGAATGGATGCCTGTAATTCAGCGTTTCTTCATGAACGTAAATAATGCAGGCCAGATGGATGTACATAACATGGTTCTCACACAGTTATTCAATGGTTGCAGTTTAGAAAGTAGTGCCACAACCCCATGCTGCAGGAATCAATAATAAACAAAAGTGGGAATGATTTGGTGGTTGTCAACCTGACTTCCTCATTAAGCATGGGGAAATGCCAAACATACAACCATTCAGCATCATCAAGCTTGTGCATCAGTAGAATGCCTTCTTCACCCTTACCTTAACAATGCACAAACAGATGAATACAGAGGAACCTCAATTATCTGGCATTCGATTATCCAAATATTGGATTGTCGGGCAAGATTGCAAGGTCCTGATGCTGAGATAACTATGTTTTCCGGCATTCGTTTAACCAAACAAAATACTTCCCACTCATGTCCTTTGGATAATCAAGGTTCCTCTGTCCTAAGTTGGCTGTGTCTTGGTTTTGTTTCAAAATCTTTCATTAAAACTAAATTCTTGCATTTACAACCTACGAGTTGTTTTTTGCTAAATTTTGAGGCTGTGACACTGGCTAATGGTAGCAAATGCTTGTGCATGATATCTGCACGCAAACTGTTTTATAAAAATCATTTCTGCAATGTAGGTTTTGCTGGCTGGCCAGCATTTATTGCCCGTCCCTAGCTGCCCTGGAGAATGTGGTGGTGAGCTACCTTCTCAAACCACATCGAAAACCACACGACACTGGGTTATCGCCCAACAAGTTTATTTGGAACCCCAAGCTTTTGGAGCATCGGCTCCTTTCTCAGGCAGCCAGTGAGAGAGAATACTTCAGACACAGAATTTATAAGTAAAAGATCAAAAGGGTCATACAAGTGGTGCAAATGTATTGAACAAACCGCAATATCTATTAAGTCTTTCGTCAGTTGGAATGGAGGTACAGGTTTCGATTGATTAATATGTAGATACCAGAGTTCCTTTAAAGTCATTGAATAAAGATAACTTCAAGTTTTCACAGAATAAAGGTGACACCTCTGGTCTGACAATGTATTTTAGATATGAGGCCATGTTTCAAGTCTGTTTGAAAATAATACCAGACAGATACAAAGGAGGAATTTATGAAATGCCACATTGACTGCTTGTCTACAGATTGTGTGATTTTTGAACAAAATAGAATGTGTCAGCCAATGTAAATTCACCCCACAGATGTATGTGTGTGCGTGCATGTGTGTGTGTGCGCACGTGCGCGTGTGAGAGATACTCAATCGAGTGGTGGGGTCACCTGTAATGTGATATGAACCCAAGATCCCAGATGAGGCCCTCCTCATGGGTACTGAACACAGTTCTGTCAACTGTGTTGTTGTTGCATGTCCAAAGATCCAAGACTTAATGTCGTTGACTGTTGAAGCACTCCCCCACTGGAAGAGAATATCCTTCTCTGGTGATTGTTACGCAGTGTCCATTCATCCTTCTTGGTTTTGCCAATATACCATGCCTCAGGGCATCCTTGCCTATGAGATAGGCAATGTTGGCAGTGTCACATGAGTACTTACTGTGCACATGGTGGTTGGCGTTCCTACATGTAAATGGTAGTATCCATGTCTATGCCTGGACATGTCTTGCAGTGGTTGCAATGACAGGTTTGCACGGTGTCGTGATCTATGTTGACCTGAAGGCTGGGCAGTTTGCTGCAAACTGTTTAAGGCGAGAAGTTGAGGTGTAGGCACAATCTTGGTGAGGTGCTCATCAGTATCGATAGCATGTGGCAGGCTGCAAAGAACATGGTGTCGTCCCTCTACTCCCATGATATATCAGATGACATACTTCCCTATCAGTCATATCCCATGTCCGACTTCTGAAGAGGTCATTACGGTTTCTTGCTGAAAATGTGTTGCTGGAAAAGCGCAGCAGGTCAGGCAGCATCCAAGGAACAGGAGTATCGACATTTCGGGCATAACCAAAACGTCGTTTCTCCTGCTCCTTGGATGCTGCCTGACCTGCTGCGCTTTTCCAGCAACACATTTTCAGCACAATCTGTAGACAGTCAATGTGGCATTTCACAAATTCCTACTTTGGAAATAAAACCAGTCTGACAAATATAAGCAGACTTAAAATATGGCCTCACACCTAAAATACATTGTCTGACCAGAGGTGTCACCTTTATTCTGATAAAACCTGAAGCTATCTTGGGACAGTGACTTGAAAGAAGTTCTGGGATTAACGTATTAATCAATCGAAACCTGCACCTCCATTCTAATTGACTAAAGATTTCATAGCTATCTCTGTGTCTTCTATACATTTGAGTAAGTTGTATGACCCTTTGATCTTTTGCTTATAAATTCTGTGTCCAATGTATTCTCTCTCACGACCTGCCTGAGGAAGGAGTGGGGGCTCCAAAAGCTTGCAGTTCCAAATAAACCTATTGGACTATAACTCAGTGTAGTGTGATTTTTGACTTTGTTCACTTCACTCCAACAGTCACCTCCACCTCTCAAACCACTGCAGTCCACATAATAAAGGTTGACCTACAATGCCTTAGGGAAGGAACTGCAGGATTTTGACCCAGCTATAGTAAAATGTATTGCCATTCCTTTACAAGTCATGATGGCGAGAGGCTTGGGGGGAAACATATAGGTGGTGATACTCCAACATATCTGCTGCCACCTAGCCAATGTTAAATGTGCTGCTGTGTGGCCACTGAGTAGCCCAAAGCAAGCTCACCTCCAATTTATCTGGACTAGGTAACAGCAGCCTGGACTTCTTAAAGGAGATGTGCGTTCTGGTAGGGGCGGAAGCCACAGTAATGAATACAATAAAGAACATCAGTGAATTTTGATTTGGTTGACTTTCTTAGTGACTTATTTCAACTGTAAGCGGAACCTTACTCTCAACCCCCAACATTATTTACAGACAAATAGTATTTTTTTAAATTTAATTCACTTCCGCAATTCATATAATTAGACTCCAAGTAGTCGGAGTCAGTCAGCAGTGAGTGGTGCTGAACCTTTAGGAGGAGTGTTGTGGTTTTGAAAGACCTCCGAATGCCACACTTGCACCCAGCCATTGAGCCTGCTTTTCCTGAGCACTGCCTACCAGACATGTTGGGAGAATTGGTTCTCTACCTGTAGATCCTGTGCAGAGAACCTGTCTCCATTTCAGCTAGATCTCAGTGCTCATTCATTGTGTCCCATGGAGGCATCTTCTGGAGGATCAGCAGCTGGGCTGGTGTTGTTCCTTCTGCTGTCGTCAATGCTGATGTGATCTTTCCTCTTGTCCCTCATCAGGAGGTGGAAGGTAGAGCTACATAAACTGTGCCAAGGACTTGTTGGAAGATGGCAGCTAGGAAGTGAAGGTGAAAGTGAGTGAAGCGCATGATAGGAAAAGTGGTGATTACCTGTTAAGCAGCAAGCTTACTCTATCATGGAAGGGGGGCTTGGGACAGCACTGTCTCAAGGGTTGGAGCTGGAGCTTCCCTGTATAAATAACCAAAGGTTTTCCAGTTTTGTTAGTTCACTGAAAAACACAACCATACCTATGTTACATTCAACTCAGTAACTCTAGCCAAGTACAACACCTCATAGAATCTTGGAGAGAGCGAGGACTGCAGATGCTGGATATCACAGTCGAGAGTGTGGTACTGGAAAAGCACAGCAGGTCAGGCAGCATGCGAAAAGCAGGAGAATCAGTGTTTTGGGCAATTCCTGATGAAGGGTTTATGCCCAAAATGTCAATTCTTGTGTTCTTTGAATGCTGCCTGACCTGCTGTACTTTTCCAGCACCACACTCTCGACCTCAAAGAATCAGTAAGCTGTTGGGAAAGAAGAAAAAACATGGAACAAAAAGACTCAGCGTGGCACTTTGAATTACCTCAAAGGATGGCATAGGGATCCTGATTGAATGTCATTTGCTTGGTGTTCCCCCCTCCCTGCTACAAACCAGAACCCGTCTCCATCTGACTGGGAAAAAATAAGCCCAAACTAGCAGAGTGGAGTCAGGTGCAGTACACACAAAGCAGCAATTCTGCAAGATTTTGTTGTGGATCCTTTGCTGATCACAGCATTCATAAGGTGGGTGCGTGAAAATACTTCTAACACTATTCCAGGAGACTTCACTTTGACTAATGCAACACAGTACCAAACTTTGTGTACAAGGCAATTGTAGAGTTCTATGGTTCAATTGTTCTGTTTTTGATTATGAAAGTCTGTTTAATATTGAGGCTGACTGTGCTCGATCAGTTAAGCCTGGGGTGAATTGCAAGAAAAGTGCTCAAACTGTAGAAAGATCTGGAAACTGGTGCTGGAAGCCTGGTTTGAGATGCTTTAAAGCAGTGTAGATAAAAACTGTTCCATGTGTAAGGTGGAATTTTCAATGGTGAACCAATTGGATGGCTGAACTGAAATTGTGCACCACTGCTGTTCTCTTGCTTTTTTTCATTTCTCGTGATTATTATTTAAACTGTGTGCAAGGGAGACTCCTGCGATTTGAATCACTTGCAAATATTTCACATTGCCTTGGCTTCATTTTATTCACTGTGTATGATTGCCATTTGATAAGAGGAGCTCACAGCCAGAGATCTAAACGTACTGGTGTCATGGTTAGGATGTATTAGCAATTACAAAGAAGTTAGGCTAATCTCTTAACCATGGAAGAAACAGTGTGTGAGTTTTAAGTTCATTCGTTGCTGACTATTCATGTTAGTTTCTCATATGGACTTGCTCCACTTTGTAGGACATGGTTGAACTTTCAAACTCAAATGTCCGTCTCTTCCATTCATTGTGAAGAGCATTGTTCAAGATCACTCCCAGTTAGACAAGTGAAATGCTCCATGTGAGCTCAAAGTCCAGTAGAAACTCTGCCGCACTACAAGTTGGATCCATATTTGAGCAGTACTTACTCTCCCATTTAATCTACTCATTTTCTTCTTGGACTGACTGTCCCCCACTGCACCTCACTAAATCCAGGATACCAGGCACTTCTCACTACACTCTTCCATGCCCCAACCCTTAATCTGTCCTCCCTTGCTCTGTCTTGAAACTGAACCCCAATCTTTTAACTCCCAACCCTATCACTCTTACTCCTGACTGCCCCTTTCTGGCCCTGAGCCATCATGCAAAGTTGCAATTCTCCTACTCCCTCTCTTTGTGCCATAGAGTTGAACAACGGAAGCACGGATCTTAGACACGATTGCACAAAGCCATCTGCTCCATGCCATCTCTCAACAAATGTAAACCCAAGAGGCACAGGTGCCTCACGTGCCTGTGACTTTATCCTGAAAGTAGGATATGCCAGAAAATTGTAATGAATCAAATGCAGATGACATAAACTCCTATCAGCCACTGAATGGCCAACAGCCACTCTCATCAATAGCACAGTAAAGTCAAAGTTCCAAACTGGTAAATCCAAATAATGTGAGTTTGTGTAAGCTTGTTAAGTGACCTCTCTGACCGGTCAAAGCAGAGTTTTGGTGGCACAACAGCACAATGTCAGGGGGTACTGGGCATTTGACACAAAGATCTCCTTATGAAGCCCATGTATGAAGCCGCCTTATCACGGGGAAAGTGAAGGTGATACTGCAAGTTGGAGACCACAGCATGATTCGAACGTGGACATTGCAAAAGAACGTTAGATTCCACCACCGAATTTGTTAACCATTCTGAAACATAAGGCAGCAGTTTGATAAAGATAGTTGTTGATGCAAGGAGGAGAACGAAAACAGCTGAGTACCCCAACACTGATATAGAACAACCTGAGCAGAAATGTTCCCATCTCTAGTCGAAGGTCACAGCAAAGGTGAGGCGCTACAGACTGGGGAGACGCTCCCAGATTTTACAATGCAGCCTGAAAATATCACAAATATCTTCAACTGCATTGAGGGTATGGTAGACTGTACTGAACTCACCTGAAAATAATGCACTAAACTGAACAAGATTTCTTTTTCCCTTAGAAACATTTCCTAACTATTTTTTAAAATGTAGTTTACAAGATCAGGTCGTTGTAACACACGAACAGATTAATAAAGTCATTTTTCACACATTTGTTGTGCTATCATTTGGGAAACTTTTGACATGGAGCACATTTGTAGGATTATGAAAAAAGACCAACTTGGCGATCTTAAAGCCACTGAGACTTGACACATCAGGATTTCATTGTAATGAAGAAAAGTCTCACACAAATCAGTATTCATGGCGTGCAAATGTATTAAAGACAAAATCTGAGCTGTCCACTATGGGGCCTAACATGCTACAGACACATTGCTGACTTCATTTCTGCAACTCGACCTATTGTCTGGGAAATAAAATTTCAGTGAATTCAGTCATCCTGTATGCTCTATTTCCTGCTCTTGGGGACTCCATCAGATTCCTTAAAGACAAGTGCCATCTTTCCAATGCACAAAGAGATAAAGTGTACAAAAAGGATCTGTTTGTATACGGCAAAGACTTTCCTGCACATCCACCCACTTCATCTGTGTCCGTTGCTCTCGATACGATCTCCTCTACATCGGGGAGACAGAATGCCAATTCACAGAGCGTTTCAGGGAACATCTCTGGGACACATACCCAACAACTCCCTCTCCCACTCACCAAGGACTTCTAAGTCCTGGGCCTCCTCCACCATCAAATCAAAGTCACCCAACGGCTGGAGGAAGAACATCTCGTCTGCCGCCTTGGGACCCTCCAACCAACAGCATCAACGTCAATTTCACTAGTTTCCAAATCTCCCCTCCCACCCCCACCTTCTCATCCCAGGTTCAACCCTCCACAGCTGTCTTGACCTGCCCATCTTTCTTCCCACCTATCTGCTCTACCCTCCCCACAGACCTATCACAATTACCACCTACCTGCATCCACCTATCGCCTTCCCAGCTACCTCTTCCAGACCCACCCTCCCATTTATCACTCAGCGCCTCCCTCCTGTGGTAAGCCTGTGGAATACTTGGCCCCAGAAAATGGTTGAGGCCAACACAGTATTTTCAAGCAGGAGTTAGATATAGTTCTTAGGGTTAAACAGATCAAAGAGTATGGGGAGGAAGTAGGAAGACAATATTGAATTGGATGATCAGCTGTGATCATAATGAATGCAGAGCAGGCTCAAAGTGTTGAATGGCCTATTCCTGCTCCTAATTTCAATGTTTCGACGTTGCTGATTCTAGTGTGGTCCATAATGAATGTGAATGGATTTGAATTTGTGCACATGTTATTTTGATAATCCAGAGCAGGTTTTGAGAGTTTGAGAAAACCATGTCATCAATACATTGGCAAAAAACAATGAGAAATGATTAGAAAAGAAAATGTCATGGAAAGAGAAGAAAGAGTTAATTGTGGGTGAGAAGCATGAAAAGGAGTGATAAACATGAAACATTGAGTTGTGAATTGTTTCGCTGAGCGGTGAGCACTGAAGGGATTTCAAAATTAAACGTTTAGCCCAGGGAATTTGTAAGCTAGCTGAGAAAATCATTAGGATTTAGTGCACATTTTCCTATGTAAGGAAGCTGCACATGGATTTTGGCAGAGGAAATGTGAATGAATGGAATGCATTAATGGAGACAGATTCTCATATAGGGATTTGTAAAAAAAAATGTAGATGGGAATACCTAATTGGGCAAAAATACCATAAAGCCCATCAAATCAGTTCATTCCACCAAACACTACCATGGCAAATATGTCTGTTTAACCTTCCTGAAAATAAAAAAATAACTTGCCTTACATTGATAACTGAATCCAGCAAAACTGCACAATAGGTTTGCTGCTAAATCCGACATTATTCACTTGTGCTCAGTTTCGTTTCTAGGCATGACATTCATCCACCTCAAGACAGCTCTGTAATGCTACTTCCACTTGCCACTCTGTCACCTCAGTCCATTGTATCCAAGAGAACATCTAAAGTACACCCGAAATCTGTGACAGTAATGTGTGCAAATTGTTTAAAAGGGAAATAAAGCAGTTTGAGAGTAGAGTTTCATTTTCATTTCTATAGCAGTGCACTGATCACTTGAGTGGTGCATTAGTGATTAGTGATATTACTAGCATGGATATAATGGATGAAACCTGTTCTACTCAGCAATAGTCTCTTTATCATACTGTATCCAGAGAATAAAAGAACTTCACAAATCTTCTGTGAACTCATTCTTATCAAGCAGAATTGTTCAGAACTGGGGGGAGGGCACAAGGTACAGGAAGCTGATGCATAATCAGGAGATGAAAAGGTTAACAATATAAGCTCCATCCATCAGGGTATGAAGGAGAAGCAGCACACTATTTGATGGTGCCCATTGTGACATGCATTCCCTATCATATGTTGTTCTTCAAATGTAAAAGGTGCCGACAAAATGTTCGGGTCAATGCCCAATTTAGGGCCAAATCAGTGTCAGTGTGATGGGCATGGTATCAATGTCAGCTGGATGATAGGACATTAAAGGGGCAAATATATGAACCAGATATTTGCAAACATTAGCTACATTGAATTTGCAATCATTTCATCGTCTCACTATTTGCAATGGAGGCAGGGTGATGGTGTTTAGGGGGCACATGATTTGCACCACGCTGTTTGTGCTTGTTAAGTGAACATCGGCATCTCAATGATGGTGAAATTAACAGCATTGACCTAAAAGAGAAAAGGTGAATCCTGGTCAAAGATGACCAATCACTTGTGCAATATCCAAAGGACCTGTGGAAGGTCCTTTGCTTCACCAGCTGACGTGTAAGTTTAACAATGGTTTGTACTGAAGGCAATGAAATGCTGAATGATTGAGGTGGTGCTGGATGGGAAGGGGGTCAGAGCAGGGCAGGCACTCCCTTTCTAATGTAATGTAATGTGAGTGCCCATGCGGAGTCTGAAGCTGAATGAATGGTGATGACATGGCCCTCATTATTGAGAGGCAGCATGTCTCACTGCGTGGAAGAGTGTGCACAGCCCTAATCTACAAGGTATAATCACCTCTTCACAGAGCTAAGAAGCTTGCTCATTGTTGCTGACAGAGGAAAGCAACCTGCTGCTCACTGTGGCTGCCTTGCTCAGAAGCTTCTGGCAGGGTGACAGGATGACTGTGCCCACGAGGAGTAGGAGACCACCACACATGCCAGAAAAGGAGCATCCAGCTCAGGCGAAGGTTGCAGGAGCAGGACCCCTCCAGATGTGTGGGGTTCAGAGGACCCAACATTTGTCTCTGGCCTCGGCTACATTACCTGGGGATGAGTGAGGCGCCATGCAGACACAAGCTCTGTATGTCACAGGATGCTACAGTGGATGGGGAGCTGCAGGAGTTGGAGAGGAGCCCATTCCTGGGAGAAAGCTGTTTGTGAAGGCTATGGAGGCGTTGAACCTGTCCGCAAGGTTCCTCCAAGGAAGCACCAGTCACCGGGAGACATGGGATCAGGGTGAGGGGAGGGCATGAGGACATTTTCTTTTAACCTAGAGGGTGGTGACAGTCTGAAATGTACTGCCTGGGAGGTGGACGTGCACTACGCATGTCATAACATTTAAGGCTGTGGGCCAAAAGCTGGTAAATGGGATTAGGTTAAAAGTCAGGTGTTTCTCATGTGGTGGTGCGGATCCGATGGGCCAAAGGGCCTTTTCTGTACTCTTATGATTCTGTAAGCAATGGGATGCCTCAGTCATGCACCACAAATACATCAGAACAGTTACCAATGTGAACAGTGCAATTTCATTCCCCCATGATGTGATCGGTGCTGCAGCCCACGCAGGAGGATTCAGAACGATAACTGGCATCCCCTACGTGTAGGGTGCCATTGACTGCCCACTGGGCACTTAGGGGGTAGTATCACAATGCTATGGAATCAGTCAACAGGAAGAGGTTCCATTCCATTACTGGCCAGATGATCTGGAATCCCATTACCACTTCCTGGGGGTATGTGCCCACTATCCTTGCAGCTGCCGGGACCCTTACATCCTGAAGCATTCTCATGTACTTGGTCTAGTTGAGGATCCGGGTGCTTTTCAAGGCTGGTTACTTGGGGATAAGGGCTACCCCAGTGTGACCACGGCGCACGACAGCATTACACACCCACTACCTGATGCGCAATATAGATCTGTCAACGCCCTTGCTGCAAATGGGCCTGTGGTGAACAGCTGAAGATATGGTCCCACTGCTTGGACATGTCTAGAGGGGTCCCTCTAGTACAGTCTAGACAGTGTGCTGCATCATCCTGTCACACTGTGCTCTGCACAATTAGAACAGGCAATGAGGCGATGTGCTTGAGGAGCTGGAGGAATGGCAGCAGTCTTCGGAGGGGAAGTTGGAGGATATTGAGGAAGAGAATACTCTCCTTATCCATGACAGCTCACCTGTCTGCGTTACAAGGCAGACTGGATCTGATTGATACATGCTTTATTGTGGGTGAGAGCTGGGTGTAGCACAGCATCACAGTCTAGTCATTGGCAGGTGATGCCACAACTGGGTTGAATTTGGAGGATCAATCTCCATTGGTTTAGCTTGTGTTCACCTTTGCTGCCTGCAAATAAAAGATTGTCGCTTGAATTATTGATCGTTTCCCTTTAGGTGATGTTCCTCTACTGGGCAACGAGAAACACAAGTATACATTGAGCAATGTGGACTGAGTATCAACGATTTGAAAAGTGTTTTGCTGGAAAAGCGCAGCAGGCCAGGCAGCATCCAAGGAGCAGGAGAATCGACGTTTCGAGCATAGAAGGGCTTATGCCTGAAACGTCGATTCTCCTGCTCCTCGGATGCTGCCTGGCCTGCTGTGCTTTTCCAGCACCACACTTTTCAAGTCTGGTCTCCAGCATCTGCAGTCCTCACTTTCTCCTGAGTATCAATGAGGTTGAGAAGATGCTTAGATGGGTTTTTAACAAAATCTATTCATTCACAGATGAGCTCCCAGCTATATGAGGGCTCGGCCAGCAGTTATTGACCATCCCTAATTGCCCAGGGAGCAGTTAAGAGCCAATCACATTGCTGTGGGCCTGGAGTCACATGTAGGTCACGTAAGGATGGCAGACTCCTTTCATAAAAGGACATTAGTGAACTAGATGGTTTTCCCGCCAATTGACAATAGATTCACGGTCATCAGTAGACTCCTGATTCCAGATATTTATTGAATTCACAATCTATCTGATTTGGATTTGAACCCAGGTCCCCAAAACATTACCTGGGTCTCTGGATTAACAGTCCAGTGATAATACCACTCGGTCATCACCTCCCCTATATTTGCTGCAGGCAGATAAAGTGTGGGGCCCGGTGGTTAAACAATGACAAGTCTTTCATTTACGATGGAGTGTAGACCATGCCAGTTTTGTGCCATGAGCAGTGTGGTTTTGTGGTTGCTGTATCATTACTCTTTGGGTAAGGGGGCAATGCCAATTGTCAACACTTGCCTGGGTTGCCCAGCACCCTTTCAAAGATGGCATGGCCTTTTGGCAGGTATCCAGTGAGGGAAGAGTCGTACATGGAATCGGATGTGGGGACTGCCAAAAGGGTGTGGTCGGATGCGCATTAACAAACAGGTCTCATTGGCAATGAGAAAACTCACTGGGCCTTGCAGCAAGCATTCCTCCAAAAATAATCCAGTGCAACACAGCCAAAACAAAGTAAGATTCAGCACTTGGAGGATTCTTGGGGGAATAAGAAACATGTGAACTAATGCCCCTGACCGAGAAGCAATACACCATGAGACACAGGACCAGAACAAGGTCATTTGGCCCATCAAACCTACTCCACCATTCAATAAAGATCATGGCTAACCAGGTAATCCTCAACTCCACGTCACTACCTTTTTTTCCATAACCCTGGATTCCCTTTTTGAAATATTTTGGCATTGAATATACTTAACACATCCTCAAAAGACCTCTCCATTGAAAGAAAATTCAATATTTCCCACCTTCCGACAGAAGAAATCCCTTTTCATTTGCCTGTTCCTTTTCTGCTTCTTTCCCCTTAGCACCAGAGGAGAGTCCCAGACCAGCGCACAGTCTGCAAGCCCCAGAGCAACACGGAGGCAGTGGGTCCCTGAGTTCCTGTACAGAGTGTCTAGAGGCTTGGACTAGAGAGGGCACGGCTGGGGTCTCATGCGGGCGGTGTAATGTTTACTTGAAATTTCCTACCTTACTGTTATGTCAACTCTTTTAATGATGTCCTTTCTTAAACTTATTTTTCAACTCTATGAAGTAATGCAATTATGTTTATTCCCCTGCTGTATCCAAGACTTGTACCAAGATACTTGTACCTCAGATGTTGCCATAAGAGGCAGACATTTTAAAAACTTTTCATTGTAATCCTACAGAATGTAAGAAATATTCTATTCTTAAATGGGTAATAACTTACTTTGCGATTACGTCCCGGACTTAGAATCTTCCCCGAGGGGAATCAACCTCTCAGCATCAACCTAGCCCAGCCCCATACAGAACTTCTACGTTTCAATAAGATCACAACCAACAGGAAGCAATGTTAGAGAGAAAGAAGCAGTGTAAACATGGAAAAAATGAGGATTGCAAGACAAACTGCACAGGAGTCAAAATGCGATCAGTGCACATATACTGACACAAAGAGAAAGGCGACAGAAATAGCAAGAATAGCAGATTAAACATCCGCTTCAACAATAATTCAATCACGAGAGGGATCTAAGTTCCTAAGATATCGGAGCTGTATTAGGCCATTTCGTCCAATGAGTCTGCTCTGCCATTTGACCATGGCTGATGTGCTACTCACCCCCATTTCCCTGCCTTCTCTCCATAACCTTTCAACTCATTGCCAATTAAAAATCTGTCTTACTCCTCAAACTTACTGTCTGTTCCAGCATCCAAAGCATTTTGGGTCGTGAATTGCACAGATTCACAATCCTCTGGGAACAATAGCTTCTCCTCAACCATGTTTTAAATTTGCTACCCCTTATCCTAAGACTATGACCTCTCGCCCCAGAATGCCCCACAACAGGAAGCATCCGCTCCACATCTATGTTACCCACACCTTTTATCATATTGAGTACCTCATTCTGAGCTCCCCTCATTCTTCTATATTCCAGAGAACATAGGCCTGAACTTTTCGATCTCTCCTCATCTGACAAACCCCTCATCTCTGGGATCAATCTAGTGAACCTCGTCCAATGCCACTACATCTTTCTCAAAGAAGGGGACCAAAACTGCACAATACTCCAGGTCTCACCAAAGCCTTGTATATTCAAGGGTTATGGGGATAAGACTGGAAAATGGAGTCATCAATGACCAGATGAGCCTGATCTTATTGAGTGGCCTGCGTGTTATGGTCTTATTGGGAAGAATAGGTGCTTTCTCTCAGGATCATGTCAATTGTTGTGTTTGGCAGGACGGGAGCTTGGATCTCTTACAGGTACGGTGCAGGCTGGCTGAAACATCATGAAGCTTGAAGGGATTCAAATTGTTTGGAGAAGTTAAAAGCTGGGGATTTCCCAGAAGTGACCAAACCACGAACTGAGGTATCACTGCTTGATTGGTTGACAAGTAATTCTGGAGAACAACACCATCAGGTCGGTCATGACCCCAGGGAGAGAGAGTTTATAGATATGTACTTATGCTGATTATAATTGTAGGTGTGAAGCTCAAAAGATGAAATCTGTTGTCAGACAGGAATTCTGACCTACCCTGTTTGAATAAAGAACAGGATATTATGAAACTGGGTCACTGTATAGTGGCATAAAACAAGGGTTTTTTTTGTTTTACACACAGTATGTATCAACTACTTAAAGTGAAATGTGCCTTTTTATGTGAGATATTGTCTGCTTGTCAATTTACATGTAACGTATCCTGGCTCAGCTTCATGTTAAAGATACAAAGAGTGTAACGATGATGATAGCATCCTCATTTTGGGGTTGTTCAATAAATCAGATTATCTTGATTCATGTACCCTTATTGGGATCATTGCACTGCAAGGTTTATAGCAGGAAGTGACAAGAGAAGGGTTGCTTGTTTTTAGAAATTAATCATTTGGCCACATTTTCTTACTCCAGACCTGATAACACTTTTTTTTTGTTTTGTTTTAATAGAAAAATAGTCTGATCAGTTTAAATTTCAAGGATTGCCACCCCAGCTGTCCCCTTTCACGGTCCTGAACAACGCACTCTGCTTTAACAAAAGAGAAGGATTCACAGGTGAATTGATCAAGATCATCCAACTTACTGACAAGGCTGCACAAGGTTGCTGTGGAGAGAATATTTTCATTTGTGGAAGATTCCAAAACTAGAAACCATAAGTCAAAAAAATAGTTATGAATATCTTCAATAGAAAAACGGGCTGAAATTCCTTTTCAAGTATGTGGAATGTGAAACCACAAAAGGTGTGGTTGAGGCAAATATCTTTGATGCTTTTTGAAGGAAACCAAGTGTAAGAGAAAAAGAAATGGAAAAATAATGGGATAGGTTGAGTTGAGACAAATGGAATCAGAGGAAATTCAAAATATAGGGACTGGCACATTATAGGTAGGCCATATGTATGTCTCCAGACTGTATATTCTGTATACTTGGTTTAGTTATTGACACAGTTCCCTAATCCAGTAGTGTTTGAAGTGAACTCTGACCCCAGCCAGACTCATCCTGAGCAACGCCTCGCTTCAGCATTCCTGGTGCCCAGTGCTGCCTCACTCCAGCTTCCTGTTACTCCCAAGTGAAAGCTTTCTGTTTATTCTCTCAGTATCACATCACTTACGCTCCTTTCCCAGATTCTTGTCTCCCTCTAACACCAGACCGTCTTGATCTGACACCACAGAATGGCCACCACCTCTCCCTATACCAACCACCAGCAGCGTACCTGACCTTGCAACTTTACTGAAAACACTCGGCAAAGATTGTTGTTGTATATGACAGAAAAGGAGCATGTGAAAACAGTGACACCCGGAAGCGAGAAGACAGAAATAAGAGAGAGAAGAGAATTATATTTAAAAAAAGGTGCACTGGGAAAGAGTCAGACACTATAATAAAAAAATCACAGGTACTCCAGATGAAAACAGAAGAGGCTGTGGGGGAAAATATTAGTAATGAAAGATCCCAAAGCAAGCATTGACAGCAATGCAGACAGGGAGATTCCCTACAAGAAAGGATGAAGGAATGATGGAAGACAAGGACAGACAGAGGGACACAAAACAAATGGAGTTTGGAAACGAAGCAGAATCTGTTTGTGATAAACGTCACAGCAGATTAACTATCATAATATAATGCATGACATAGTTTAACAATATCATTTTAAAAAGGGTCTCATCAGAATCACTGAATAGTGTCACAGAGATTTTCTGGTAATTTATGTACATTCCAAATTCTGCGTATAGATTGTCAGCTGCCCATCCATCATTACAAAGACGCTGGAAGGAATCATAAGAGAGGCCCTTTACGGGGAAGGGAAGAAGTCATTAAAAATACACAGCACAGCTTCAAGAAAACAGAATCTGCCTTGCAAGTTTGATTGAGCTCTTGAGTGGATAAGAGAAGTCATCAGTGGATCTTGTTGACCGGGATTTTCTGAATACCTTTTGAGATGGTGTCATGTACTAAATCAATTCACAGGACAGAATCATGTGGTATTAGTGAGAACTTGAAACACTGAATCCTGCTGCAATCCCACAACTAAAATGTTGCAATTAATGGATGTGGTTGAAGCCTGGAGATTGAGAGAACAAGACACATTCTGCTCAGACCACTGAATGTTCAAGCAAAGTTGCAGCTGAAGTGAAGTGTCTTTTGTTTAAAAAAAATCTGTTCATGACATGTGGGTGTTACTGGCAAGGAAGCATTCATTCCTATCCCAATAGCTTGTTAGTATTGTTTGTATAACTTTGAGCCTTCACTGTAATATCTCGTGAGAGAAAGGTGCCTTCATAGTAGAATGTAACAGAAGTGCTCAGATATTTCACCCTCCTTTCAAATACACCTCTGGAATAATAACCACCAGATGCATGAAACAGCTCTTAGCTGTGACTACTCCATTAGTTCAATGGATGCGCAAATCTTATTGGTATAAATTTCTATATCCAGACCACTACTGTTGTACAGTTGCTGCTAACCAGTTCTCAGGGTGTCTTTAAATGGTAGTTCATAGTCCAATCCCTCTCCTGTCAGAGGTCTCACCCTATAGCACCAATTGGGTGCACTACCTGCCCTTCTTGTCGCTGGTTGACTGGTTTCCAGCTCGAGGGTCACGATTTGTCCATGACATGTAACAAGCATCTTCTAAAGGTAGAGTGGCGACCATGAACAACACACTGCTAGATTGGATGCCACCTTATTCCACGAAAGCATTAAAACTCACCTCAATGTTTTTGTGAACCCATGTTTGAAATTTTCTCAGAAACCTTATTTTCTATTCCTAACCACATGTCTGTCCATTTTCCTTTTAAAGGATGTGCTCAGGATTTGAGAGAAAAGATTAATTGACCTGAAATAAATTTTCCCTTCACTTATTTGCACTTTCTTCTGCCTGCTGTGAAAAAGGGAGTTTTATAAAACAAACTTTGTGGATTTCCCGGACTTCAAGCTCTGGAGAGTAGTTGGCCGCAATACTGCAGTCTCTAATGTCTCATTGTTTGGTGAGCTTTGCTGCTCATCCAACCAGATTCTGAGCAATATTACTCACAATGTTAAGTTTGACCACATAGAACTATTTCTTGTCAGATTTCTGCATGAAGGCTTTACCTTTTTGTCGTTTTTAATGGAAAACCTTCACTTTTCAATGCCTTTAGTGTAGTGTAGTGTAACATCCCTAAAATAGGACATGCAACTGCATTAATAAGATAAGTGAATTCAGGTGTCATTTTACTCAAAAGGATTTAAAAGTGAAAAAAATGATAGCATACTACATAAGACTATGGGAACAGAGCTGTTTTCAGCCTTGGAAAAGTCCATGAAATGCTATAAGCTTTTCTCAACAATTCGTGCGTTTGTAGGACCTTGAGCAGAATGGAATAGCTACTTCACTGGAGAGTTGCAATTCAAAACCCAACACCATGCCGCGAGATAATATTCGGGCAGCTCGTCAAAGCATTGCCCATCACCTGGTTTTAAGGAGAACCTGAGAGGTCAGTCAGTTGGAGAGGCTTAGCAGTTTGAAGAAGGAATCCCTGAAGTGAGGGGTTAAATGAAAGATGCTAAAGTAGTCAGAATTAGATAGGAGCAGATATCTTAGAGGCTGCATTTGACAGAAAGGACAAAAATCTTTGTATATCTTTAATAAGAACCAATGTAGGCTAAGCGAGCATTGACATGACACTGAACAAAAACTGATGCAAGTACCAAATGGGCAGCAGAGAGCTGGGTGATGTCAAGAGTATAGGAGGATAGGTGAATGGGAGATTTTCCAGGATTATATCAGAACAGTCAAAGTCAATGGATAGTAAAGGCATGAACAAGGGTTAGCAGTGAATGAGCTGATATGGGGCGGAATTACATAATTATACAAGAGGAAATAAGTAGTCTGAAAGCGACGACATAGAAATGGGGTTGGAAGCTCATCTCGGGCTGCGTATGAAAATTGTGAACCCTCTGTCAGAGAGAGAGAGAGAGAGAGACTCACACACACAAAGAAAGAGGGTGCAGAGATACAGGTAGACAGAATGCGAAAGACTGCTGCACAGGTTGATGGTCGAGGCAGAAACACCCAAGCGGTGTAAAAAGGAATCTGATCTATAAATGAAGTGATATAATCTGTAAGGCTACATCTCGATCCTGATAAATGGAATTAGAATGGGCAGCTAGTTTACTCGGGCAGTTAGTTTACTCAGCCAGCACAGACAAGATGGGCTGAATGGCTTCTTTCTGTGTTGTAACTTCTCAATAGGTCTCTGGTAATGGAGTTCATAGCTGGGACTGAAAACAATGGTTTCAGTCTTCCCCATATTCCACTGGGGAAAGTTTCTCTCCATTCAGTATTGGGTATCAAATCCGATAATGAACAGCAGTGAAGGAATCAAGAAAGATAGTGGTGTGATGTGGCAGAGAGCCTTCACAATTAGTGCGAACACTGGACGAATGCAAAATATTACAAATGCTGTAAATCTGAAATATAAACAGAAATTGCTGAAAATATCCAGTACCTGTGAAGACAGGAATAGGGATAACTACTGGAACTACTGAGTACTTTCAATATCATGTTTTCATTTAAAAACTGACACTGTTTTTATATGGTATTTCTGAGTAATGGGATATAGATGAAAAAGACAAGAGGACCATTGATAAATCCTTGGAGGAACTCCAGATAAAACTGCGTGGTGCACAAGAAGGGGAGCCACTGTCAGTGAGATTTTGGTTACCAGTAAATAGAACAGAATGGAGCCAGGTTAGTTCAGTCCAAAAAGCTAGGCATCAGTGGAGACACATTGGAGGAGGTTGGTGCATCCAAATGATATTAAAGACTGCAAACAGGTTGAGAAGGAATTAAAAAAAAAGGACAGTTTACCTTTGTCACAGTTACACACAGTATGGAATTTATGACTTTCAGAATAACCACTTTAGTGCAGTGATACGGATAAAACTTGAACGGATGTAATCAAATTTAGAATTTTGCAGAAAACAAACATGGATTTGGGAGACGACAACATACTGCAAAATTCAGAGGGAAAGGGTAAAGTGGAGATGTAATGGTCCTTTCCAAACACAGCAGATGGTTCTTTGAGGACAGGAATGAAGGAAGATTAGCTAAAGACGGTGAATTGTTAACAGTATCAGATAGCATGGGGACCAGGAAGAAAATAAAAGTGGTCAGCAGTTTAGTAAGATGGTTCAGAATTACTGTATAAACTATTATAGTATTTAGTTTACAGTATTTTAGTGTATAGAATTACTATATAATTAGAGGCAATTACAAGGATATAAAGAAAACGGCTACAGTTCGGTTGGAAGTGAAGACAGAAGAGAATCAACAGCAGACATTGAGGGAACTTCACATCTATGGTCAAAAAGATTGATCCATACAGAAAGAAAAACTTCATGCTAAAGTGTGGCTAATCAAGGAAGTTATGAATATTCTCTAATTGAAAAGAAAGGAGTCCAGTGCTTCAAAGATTAGTAACAGGCCAGAGGGTAGGCAAAACCTTTAAAATGTGGGAAGGATGACTCAAAAAAGGAAATCTTAAAGTGGTTGAGATGAAACTAGCAAGAAACACAATCCATAAAAGCTAATACAAATGCATGAAATGAACAAGGTGAAGCAAGTATTGGCCCCTTGGAGGGTGAGACCCGAGGGAAGTCTGAACAGTTTAAGCCTATATTCACTGTAATGTAGAAAACAAGAGAGGTGGACCTATTGAAACTTAAGATTCTGACAGGATTTGATGGGAAACATCCTCTCATTGCCTACCTTATCTTGGAGGAATCTAGAACTGGGGGGCACAGTTCGACAGCAAGAGGTCTCCATTTAGAAGGAAGGTGAAAGGGAACGTATTCTCACAAAAAATGCTAATTTTTGGAAATCTCTTCCTCAGGAAGCAGTGAAGGTTATTTTATTGTAATTCATTCATGGATGTGAATGGACATGGTTGGCTGTGGCAGCATTTATTGGCCATCCATAGTGGCCTTTGAGAAGGTGGTGGTGAGTTCTCTTATTGTACAGGTCCATGTGCTGTCGGCAGACTGACAATGCCATTTAGGGAGGGGGGGGGGGGGGGGTCCCTGGGTTTTGACCAAATGATTCAAACAATTTATTCAAGGCTGCACTGGACACATTTTAGATGCGTAAAGGAATCAACAGTTGAAGATCAGGCAGAAAAATGGAGCTATGTAGTTACTTAGGCAAACATTAGCAGGCCTTCCACACAATTGAAACAACTGGCATCCCACCCACCAGAGTTGCCAGCAGCTCCATCAGCAGTGCCCAGGAGAAATGGGAGTCCATTGGGGGGTTGCCATTAGCAACCACCTTCCCGTGCAATGCCCATGCCCTCAAATTGTGCAGAAACGATTGTGGAGCCAGGGACTTCCTTCCTACTTAAATGCAGCCTGCCCCAATTCCTCACCTGGAAATGAACAAAATTGCAGCCTGTTTGGGACCAAGACTTTAAAAGTGGCGCTGTAGTGGAGACAGAGCAGGGCGGGAAGATAACCCATTGACCTTCCTGACTAGAAGCACAAGGGTATAAATGCTCTGTCCCATTGACAAGCCACCTCATTTTCAAGGCCTCCAGATATTTTTCTCACCTCCTGGGTGCCCAGGGGATTCCTCAAAAGGATACCTGACGGTTACCAGGGTATTACATAAAAAGGAGAATAATTTTGTTTGGCAGGGAGACACCAAATTAGGACATTATCATCTTGCAGGTTGAAAGAGTTTACGTGTGATAGGATGAAGAAAATAACAGCAGTGACAATAGCAGGTAATACATCAGAAGTCAAGGCAAACATTATCAAACAATCCTGCATGAAGTTAGGAAAAGAGAAACAAGCTGCAGCACAGACACCAGGCACTTAAACTTCATCTAACAATCACAGAACAATTTTCAGTTCCCTCTGCAACGCTCTGCTGAAGAATTCTGACTACAGTGCTCAGTCAGCTAGAACTATCTAACATAACCTTTCTTCAACCAAACCTTGACTGTCTATTCAGATCAATCAAGAGCCTTTCCGCTTTCTAATGCGGACGGACTCAAGTTGTACTTAGAGCACTGTTTTTTCTAAATTTAGATTTCTAAAATTCAGGATTTGGTTTTGTAGGCTACGTTAAACTTTTTACCTGATGGTGAAACAGTGCTCCGAAAGCTAGGACTTTCAAATAAACCTGTTGGTCTATAACCTGGTGCTGTGATTTTTAACTTAAACTTTTTTTGTCATCCTGGTTTTCCTGTAATACTGAACTTAACAAAAACACAGATTGCAAGTCAAACCTAGGATCCTTTTGGGTCAGCATTGCATAATAGGCTCGAACATCTGTAATAAAGCCCAGCAGTATCTCCAACTTGTGGATTACAACCATGGAAAAAGACGTTCAGTTCCTTATATTGAGCAACAAATAAACACTGCCTTGTTAGACAGCGGGAAATAATTTTAAAATCAGTGAAAGACCTGCTTTTGCTTTGCAAGTTAGGATTCCTTGCTGCAGGAGTCAGAGTTCTGATCAAATCAGGCAACTTGACAAGTGAATGGAAAAACTTGTATTTATTAAAATAAAGGCGCTGTTAAAAATAATTTCTAGGCAGGTGGTGCTCAGAAAAATGTGCCAGCAGGTGAATATTAAAATTATGCTGTGGACTACTTCCCTGCTATACTTATCCCCTTCCAATTGTATGACGTATCAGTATGCTTGAAGGGACAAATCATGTTTGGCAAATTAAAAAAAGAGACCCAGTGTCGTGGATCGCAGAACAAAATTAAATAGAAAATCACTCAAATGGTGTTGAAATTAGCTTGCATTAGTATTTCCAATGAGTGTTTGTAAAATCAAAAGAAAAGGCATATTTTTCTCTTCAATCCCATTCAACCATGATCAGCCATTTATAGTCTGTAGTCTGGTAACTGCAGACATATTTGACAACTTGCAATGTGCAGTAAAAAAAATCGAAGTGAGAATTAGCAGCAGGTATCAGAAGAGGTTACAGTGCCTGCTGCAGACAGACTTCCTTGAATTTCATATCTGTGTGTTGCTGAACATTGGGCATTGTGATTAGAATTGGAACAGTTGTGATTCCATTCTCATTGTGAGGCAAAACCAAATGCAACTCTTTAAACTGTACTTTGGAAAAGTACAGAGATTCTGCATTCTTAGTGTCAGATAGACATCTGAGCCATCTGGAATACAGTAAAGTTTAGCAGTGCCAGACTTTAGATTAGATTAGATTAGATTCCCTACAGTGTGGAAACAGGCCCTTCGGCCCAACAAGTCCACACCAACCCTCCGAAGAGTAACCCACCCAGACCCACTTCCCTCTGACTAATGCACCTAACACTACGGGCAATTTAGCATGGCCAATTCACCTACCCTGCACATCTTTGGACTGTGGAAGGAAACTGGAGCACCCAGAGGAAACCCAATGCAGACACAGGGAGAATGTGCAAACTCCACACAGACAGTCACCCGAGGGTGGATTTGAGACTGGGACCCTGGTGCTGTGTGAGGCAGACTTCAATCATGCCATTACTGACAAATTTTACATCAGTTTCTGTGCGGATCTTACTGGTGAAAACTTTTACGAAAAGGTCTTGTGGTGTTCAACTGCCTAGAAAGGGATGGGAATATCAGGGTAGAACAAATTCAAACTCTGTCCCAAAAAAGCAGTAATAATTCAAGTGTAAACAAATGTATGTTTTCTACCATACTGTCCTATTCTCACAGACTCTTGCCACTGGTCTACTATGATCTTGGAAAAGCCAGTCTCTCATTTTATCATTCTCACTGTAATCAGGTGTCTGAATTTTCTTTTATTTTAAGTGCACCAAGGTTAGCATTGCTTTGCTTAAATTTAGTGAACTCTCAATTAGATTCTTCCTAAATTTGTTAAAATAAATATTAAACTCTAGAAACCTCAAGTATGCTCAAACCATGACTGATTTCTGGCTTGGATCAGTGCTGGGACCACAACCATTTACAATATATATTCATGACTTGGCGGAAGGAAACAAATGTACTGCAGCCAAATTTGCAGATGCCAAAAAAAAGTGGAAAGGCAAACTATGGAGGGATACAGACAATTTACGGAGAGATACTGGTACATTGACAGTGGGAAGAAATTCGGCAAATGGAGTGTAATGTTGGGAAATGTGAAGATATTAATTTTGAGAGGGAGAACAAAAAGAGCAGAATATTATTTAAACAGAGAAAAACTTCAGAAAGCTGCAACGCAAAGGGACTTGGAAATACCTCTGCGCAAAACACAAAGCTAGCACACAGGGCCAGCCGATAACCAGGAAGGCTAATGGAATACTGGCCCTTATTTCAAGGGAGTTGGGGTACAAGGGTAGGGGGATACTTACTACTGTATAAAAGGTGCTGGTGAGGCTATATCAGGAATAGTGTGAGCAATTTTGGTCCTTTCAATAAAAGGAAAGATATCATTTCATTGAAGGCAGTTCAGAGAAGGTTCATGAACATGATCCTTGGTATGGAGGGATTGTCTTCTGCCTTATGGAACTCTACTCACAGGAGTTTAGAAGAACGGGAGGTGATCTCATTGAAACACAAAGGATTCTTAAGATGCTGAGAGAATGTTTCACCTCGTGGGTAAGTCTAGGACCAAAGGGCATGGTCTCACAATAATTTACGACTGAATAAGGGGGATTGTTTTGATTATTTCGTCTTTGGAATTCACCAGCCAGTGAAGCTACAGACAGCTGTGGTGGCAGTGTCCTTGTATATACTTCAGGAAGAGAATGATAGGTGTTTTGATCCATCGAGGAATCAAGAGTTACAGGGAAAATGCAGGAATGTGGACATGAGGAATGCCTATTGAATGATGGAGCAGGCTCAAGGAGCCTAATGGCTGACTCTTGTTCATATTTCTTATGGTTTCATTGTGTTTTATGTTTCTTAGGAGTAGTAGGTAACAAAATTCCTTTGTGCTTCACTCAAAAAACCTCATAGTTGGCTCATTAATTTTACTCATATTAATTGGATAGCTGTGTGCTAAAAAGAATTTCAAAAATCTTCTTGCAACCAATTGAGTTGAGTTGAAACGGTTAATAGAAGTTAAGATATCATTTCATTGAAGAAGTTCAGAGAAAGTTCATGAGAATGATCCTTGGAATGGAGGGATTTTCTTATGCCATATGGAACTCTACTCATGAGTTATTTACCCCTCATCACCTGATTGGATACCCCTACATTTTCTGGCTGCACTGGCTGATGAACTGCATTTGTATATAACAGTCTTACCCTCTTCTTATCTATTCTTTCAAGAGGGCACAATTGTTTATCCAAATAGGAAAGAAAACAGTGTAAACTTGAAATTAGGGATGGTGCAGTGGCTCAGTGGTTAGCACTGTTACCTCATAGCACCAGGGACACAGGTTCAGTTCCCACCTTGGGTGGCTGTGTGGAGTTTGCACATTCTCCCCATGTCTGCGTGGGTTTCCTCCCACAGTCCAAAGATGTGCAGGTTAGGTGGATTGGCCATACTAATATGCCAATAGTGTCTAGGGATGTGTAGGCAAGGTGGATTAGCCATGGGAAATGCAGGGTTACAGGGATAAAGGTAGGGGTGGGAGTCTGGAAAAGATGCTTTTCGGAGGGTTGGTGTGGACTTGATGGGTCGAATGACTTGCTTCTCGCACTGCGGGGATTCTATAATACCATTCTATGATAAAGAGGAAGTGAATAATTGTCCTTTACTCCTTCCACTTGTATACAGATCTTTCTGTCTGTTCTTTTCTGCATACTCTTCCACTTCACATGTTCAAAACACATTATACCTCTGATCATTTCCCAGTCTGATCAAAGAATCTCAGGAATATTACATGGCAGTTGGAGGTCATTCAATCCATCATGGATCTGGGTGGGATGCTTCTTGGAGGGTCGACATGGGCTCGATGGGGTAAATGGCTTGCTTCCACACTGTCGGGATTCTATGATTATTGTCACATGTATTCAAGAGTACAGTGAAAACTTAATAAGTTGCTATTTACAGGTGGTTCTCCCATAACACCATAGTTGCATTCCTGTGCAATGCTGTGTTATGGAAACTCATGCAAAAGAAATAATGGGGCTATGGAAGAAACTGGGTTGGGATTAACAAACAAAAATACCAATGAAGAAATTGAAGCAAAATAGTAGTTTGCCTAACATCAACGATAGCAGTCTAAGTAAATTTTGACTTGTTGTAGCTGACCTCTTGTATGGTACTGCATAGTGCAATTCATCAGAACCTTCAACTGACTATTCTCAATTGGTACCTATACCTGCTGCAATATATTCTAGCCAGTCTTCTGATCCCATCCAATAGTAACACTGCACAAGTCAGCTCCCAGAATGAAACCTTCCTTGATAGGTCGAGGGCTGAATCTTAATTTCTTTTGCTAAGTGTCAGTTTTGTCAAGTTCTTTTTTTGGAGGGTTTCACATCGCAGTGCTTGGGGAAGTCTATTACCTTATGTTACAAAACCTGCCTGATGATTTATCACCTATCCCACCCTTTGGTGCCACTCCAGCACTATCATACCATGTGCCATTCCCAAAACAACACATCATTTCTTGGATATCCCAGAATTGACTATCATCCATAGTGCAACACATACTTTAAAAATATATCATACATCCAGACAAGAGCTGTCAGGCCGGAACTGTTCTGCATGGTTCCTAATATTAGCTCTGGAGGTGGAAGACAATGGAAAATTGGTGCCTTGCTTTGTGGGCAGGGACATGGAGATGCTACTAATGAGGATGGGGTGATGCAGAGGCTGAATGTTCTTTTCTCCCAGACCAGAGGATGCCATTCTACTGGAATCATGCCAGCCTGGACCAGGGTTACCATCCAGGCCAGAGCAGTCTCAACCATCTGAAGGAGTGCACAGAATGTAGGAAGAAGATCAATGGCCGTCCCCACTCTGCCAGTGCTACCATCATTCCTTGAAGACGTGGCTTACTCTGATTTGGTGATCTGTGGGTGATGGAGCAACTGCCTAATTCATCTGCTGACATGACTTGCACATTGTTGTCTTTGCCGCTGTCTGTCGAATGATCTCAGGAAATCATCTCAAAGAGCCGACAATACTCCTGCATCATGAAACTGATAGAGTGCTTACAAATTGTTAAAAATCCAATCCCTTCATGCACTATTTAAACTGCTGCAGGCTCTAACATCCTATAATAACAAATTGCTGCCCTGGATTGCAAGGAAACAACAGGTAATGCTATAATGCTGCGAGCTTGACCTCATTATTTGAATCATCAGAATCTGAACACAGACTTAAATCCCTTTCTTGCTGGTGGCTGTGAACCACAATCAACAAAACAAAACTAACTTATTGCATTAGCTTTATTCTACTTAGCTCTCTTGCAAAATTTACTTGCCTCAGTATTACAGACATCAACACTACTTTGTGGCAGGAGGTGTTTTAACAATGTGCATCACATAGGTAATGCCAATTAAACCCAATTTCTGATCGGGAATACACCAAAAACGAAGTTATTTACATGGAATGAAATGATGTACAACTAAAAATCATTTTAATTTCTATATTTTGTATTGATATTTTACATAATTCACTTTGGAAACCACAGTGGTCCAAAATGAAGTTGACACCAGTCTATTGTATCTCTGAGCTTGATGTTAATATGGAGTGTGGGTAAGGTGTGAGGAGCTATCATTGTCATCACCTGGAAACCTGGAGGTATGCTTTCCCCCTCTGGTCCGAGTGAACTAAATAGGAAGGTTTGATTACTGTACGTCACCAACTTAGTTTCCCATCAGCAGCTAGACAGGATAAGAAACTGGACACCCGGTGCATAGGCAAGGATTTGGCAACAGCCAGGGAGCAAGAGAGGAGAATGGAGTCAATGAGCTCCACCAATGCCAGAGAAAAGCTGGAGATTTTGGAGTCCACGGATACACCGTGACCTCTTCAGCCACTCTCTCTAGGGCAGTGTTGGAGAGACAAGAAAGCATCAGTGGATGCGTGAAGAGCGTTGGGTTTGGAGGTTAGGCAGCCAAAGGCAAGGTTCCTGCTAAGCTATGAAGGTGCACAGGAAACTGCAAGGTTGAGCCTGTGGCAAAGAACATGCCTTCTTGGTTTTGTTAAAACAATTAAAAGGGGCCTTATACTTCAACACAGAGTGCATGTAATGAATCTAGACTTTGACAAATCAGCACAGAGATGGAGTGTAGGAGGTGCTATCAGTGGGATAGGTGATGCGAGTTACAATGGAAAGATGTAGCTTCAGGAAGAGCTGGAGGAGAAGATTTGTAGACGGAGCTTGTGCATGTGATCAACGCTGAAGTGACCAAGATTGAAGGAAGAAACGTAGGAGATCATGGGGGAGTCAGTGATAGCAGCCCAGTGAAGGAATGAACAGGCAGCAATCCCAAGCTACACTGGAACTGGGGTTAGGATTAATAAAGGTAAGTGGACCAGGTGTTGACAGATCACTGGTGAGGTCAACACACTTGTTTTGAGGGCTAGACGGAAATATTCCTGTTCCTCCTGGTGCAGGAAAAGCCAGTCAATGTAACCTTGCCTGCTTTGGAGCCACTGGTTCTTCCAGGGCCCAGGAAACTCAAAATGGCGAACGTTAAACTTTGAACAAAGTAATTAGAAACCAAGGCAACAAGCCTCATTAAAATAAATAAATGGAGAAAATCCTTTCCTTTGAATGGACTGATCGCCCAACTGCACTCCTGGAAGTACAATTGAGCAGGTTGAAGTTGGAAATTTATTTGTTTTAAAAACACTTTCCCACTTCAACAAAATCCATCAACATTTTAAGGCAACAATGAGTGAAAAATAGAGCTTGCCATGTGTGTATACTGTCTTAGAGCAGCGTGAACTTGTGTGTTGACAAGTTTACTAGAGTTTCAAAAGATGCATAATGTCTTTTGTTGAACACACCTTTCATAAACAGGACTACTTACTTTATTAAAATGTAGTACCATTTGTTTCCTGCTTTGAAATGTTTACTATACTCTCATACCTAACACCAACATGTCCTATTAATTAGGTTTTCAAACTGACTGCATAAAGGCTAGAAAAGATGACTACTTAAAAGGTTCACCTGATTACTTTTGTGGACTGTAGACACCCCTGACTCAAGGGAAGAAATAAACCTTCCAGTAAGTGAATGTGACTCAATGTCCTTCATTGAAAACAAGCAAGAGAGTACCAAATAGAAGTCAGTCATTCTAGTATTAAAAAAAAGCTGACTCATTCAAACCTTCAGGTATGTTAACCCACACATTGGATGTTGGAATTAACACAAACACCACCTCTTAAAAAGGACCTGAAGTTGAGAAACCACGTGGAGACTGAAGTTCTGCCTTTGTGTGTATCAAAGATCAGCTATCAATGGATTACTTCAGTCTGCCTGTAACCCTGTCTGAAAATAGGATGCCAGGTATGAGGTAGCCAAACTACATATTCTCAGCGGAGAAGAATAACTCAATTACAAGAAGCTTGACTACAAGAAACTCACAGCTTTCTCTCAATCTTTTCCCTTACGAGGCCCTCACTTCAACATTACAGCACCAAAACCATCCAGAAGTCTAAAGAACTGCCATGTGACAGATCAGAGACAAAACAGACTAAAATTATTACAAATCTGTAAAAGTGCACGATCTGTATCTGTTCTTTGTGTGTGAATGCAAGTGTGCATAAGTGCGAGAGGTTAAGAATGAGGGAGAGAGGGAGAGAAAATAACCTGCCATTTTTACAATCATAGAAGCTTGCTGCTGATTTATCATTGGACTGAGATACACACTCCCGGGATAGGAGAATGATTGGATCACACAATAGGTCAGGTCGCCCCTTCTGTGGAAATGCAAATGAAATTTTGACAATGTTGCACACTGCACCTGAAGCTTACATGTGGACTGTGGAAGTGGTTTCACATCAAGAGGTGCAGACCATGTGCGATTTTTAAAGTTGCCCCCTTGAAAATGAACATCTCAGGTCTCCACAAGCAGATGACATGGTATTTCAGTCACTTTGCAGAGACTGACACCTCCATTAGTGTGGCTTCTGCAATGTCAGTCTGAACCTAGACTAAAAGGTGGGGGGTCACTGCTGCAGGACTCTTGCACACAGGCATGTAATCACACAGCCAGATAGTTGCATGCTCGAACAGACATGTGAACATGTATGCAGCTACACGGACAGACGCACACATGGACTGATACATTGACGCACACACAGCACGAATTGAAGTGTTTAAGTTGATTAAAGGGATTAATAAGATAGCTAAGAACTATATCCTGATACCTGGAACAAAGGAGCCTACCTGTAAATTGGAGCTGGGCTGTACAAGGATAATGACAGTAGGCATTCCTTGATACATGTTGGAATGGAATTCTCACTTCAAACTGCAATTGAGGATAGGGGGGTGATCAAAAGTTTCAAAATCATAGATTTTTGAGAAGCATGAACTATGGAACAAAAAGTGGGTGAATGGCATTAGGATTACCTTGATCTAATGGAATAGTCACGCAAGATTCAGGGTGAGAATGTTCCTATTTCTGCATTCCTATGTTACTCGATGATATGCAATCAGAGGCGGACTGTTTCGTGTGGATCACTAAATATTGTCCATTTCTGACAATCAACTTGGTAAAGTGACTTGCGGACCAACCACTGTTCTCAGTGGGGGTCAAATTAGATCATGTGGCACTTACACTC